>NC_060121.1:748576590-748893257 GCF_021461395.2 Schistocerca americana | reverse complement strand
ATTATTATTTTTATTTTTGTTTTTCATTTATCTGCCTGTAGAATACTACTACACAAACGTTTTCTAACGTATGTTAGAATAGCTTTGTCCTTATTCGTCTAGTAGCTGTATGTCTTGTGCACAGATAAAAAAAAGTAAGTGTATGAGAAGATTACTTGAAATTGTTATCAGTGAAATTCGCGTAGTGGGTCTTAATGGATAATGAATTTCAAGCGCCAATTTTCGGCAAAGTGATGCGTTATGTGTGGTTTGCCACAAGATAATTACCAAAGTGTAAAATCTTCAGCAGTGTTAAATACGTTTCTTTCGCAAATGAGGTTCGTATGAAGAAAATTCACTGTGACCAACCTACCTACGCCCAAGGCTGATGGTGTTGCGAATTTCTATATTTTGAATGTCTCTGCGATCACTATCATCCAAGGAAATTTACAAAATCGTCCTGTGGAACAAACATAAGATTAAAATACAAGAATTGATGTATGAATGAAATACAATAAAGATTATCCATATAAATACATTATACTCGATAAGAAACATTTGTGTCATAACTGTCTACGAACGTTGAAAGAGAAATAAAATAAAGTGAAGATGACAAAATGCGCGTGATGATGCAGAAGGCAAAGGAAACACTGCAGTAATAACACGTAATGAGTATCCACAGCAGTTGTGGCCTGAATTTGAAAAAGTATCATAATGATCTCTGCATCGACAAAAGATTTCAGACAAGTCTCCCATCGTATCTCCGAGAAGAGACTGCCAGGTGAAAGGTGACCATGAGAAAAAGACTGAATAATAAACGAAAAGGTAACGTTCAATGAGTCGGGGAGCGTGGTAGACAAGAGAGTAAATCTCAAGAGAAGAATATTAAGGCCAGTGAAATGAAATGGTAAGAAGATAGGGTATCTAATTAGATGAGCACAGCGTAATATCAACAGAAGCCGAAAATGGTACTGTGGGAGTAGAATACTTTGTGAATTAGAAGGCAGGTCAGAGAGTGCGTTACTGTGATCAGTTCAGTGGTAGTGTTGTTGTCGTCGTCACTGTGGTCAGTTCAGTAATAGTGTTGCCCTAATCGATTTTAACAGTAAACCAACATCGACAATAATAGTTCAGCTATACATGCCGACGGCGCAAGCAGAAGATAAAGAGACAGAGAAAGTATGTGTGGGTATTGTAAGGTAAGGGGAAGTGAAAATTTAATAATCATGGGAGACTGGAACGCGATTGTAGGGGAAGGGGGATAAGATGGGTTAAGGGAGAGTATGGGCTAGGTAGTGAGAACGAGAGAGCACAAAGACTAATTGAGTCCTGCAATAAACATCAGCTAGTAATAGTGAATACTCTGTTCAAGAATCATGAGAGGAGGAGAGGGAATACATGGAAAAGGCCGGGAGGTGCGCAAAGATTTCAGTTAGATACCATCACCGTCAGAAGAGATTCTGAAATAAGATATTAGACTGTAAGGCGTACCTAGGAGCAGATAAAGACTCAGATCACAGTTATCGTAAACAGAAGGCTGAATTTTAAGAAGGAACCAATGCGCAAAAAATCGGGATACAGAAGTACTAAGGAATGAAGAGATACGCTTGAAGTTCTGTTAGGCTTTAGATACTGCGACAATGAATAGCTTACTAGGAAGTTCGTTGAAGAGGAATGAACATTTCTAAAACTGGGAATCACAGAAGCTGGGAAGAAAAAAATAGGCACAAGGAAAGTAACTGCAAAAAAAAAAACTACAATTAACAGAAGATACATTTCAGTTAATCGACTGAAGAAGAAATACAAAAATTTCAAGGAATTCAGAAATACAGAAATACATATCACTTATGAATGAGAGAAATAAGAACTGCGCGGAAGCTAAGGTAAAATGGATGCGCGAAGAACGTGAAGAAATCTAAGAATAAATGGTTGTCGGAAGGACTGACTGAGAAAAACTTCGGTGAAATTAAAAGTAAAGGTGCATTAAGAATGCAATGAGACTTCCACTGTTGAATGCAGAGTAGAGGGCGGGTAGGTGGAAAGAAACGTTGATTGAAGGAAGGTTGTTCGTGAGGGGGAAGGGGGGAGGGATACTTAGGTGGCGACATGAAAGAAGAAAAAACAGCAGTCGCCATGGACATTGGAAAGAACTTTAGACGACTGAAGATCGGGATAGATCACATTCCATTAGAATTTCTAAAATTATTTGGGGACGTGGTAATAAAACAACTAGTCGCGTTGGTGTCTGGAATGTATGTGAATGGCAATATATAAACAGACTTTCGGCAGAATGTTATCCACACAATAGCAAAAGGCGACAAGTGCGAGAATCATCGGACAGCCAGTTTAACAGCTCGTGCATCCCAGTTGCTGACAAATATAATACACAGAAGAACGAAAAGAAAACTGTGGATCTGTTAGATGATCAATTTGGCATTAGGAAAAATAAAGGCATCAGAGAGGCATATGGCACTGCCGTTGATAAAGCAAGCTAGACTAAAGAAAACTCAAGACACGCCCATAGGATTTTTCGACCTGGAAATAGCATTCGTCACTATAAACTGGTGCTAAGTTTTCGAAATTCTGAGAAAAATAGGGGTAAACTGTAGGGAAAGACGGGTAATGTACAATATGTAGAAGAACAAAGAGAGATAGGGATGCAGTCATTCACTTATACTATTAAATATATGTCGAAGAATCAGTGACGGATATAAAAGACAGGATCAGCAGCGAGAATAAAATGCAAGGTGTGTGGACGTCAATGATAAGATTCGCTGACGACACCGCTATACCCAACAAAAGCAATGCATAATTATAGGATGTGTTGCATAAAACGAAGAGCCTAATGAGTACAGATTATGAATTTATGAATTGATAGTAAATCGGTGAAAGAGGAAAGCAATGAGAAGTGGCAGAAATGAGAATAGCGAGAAACGTAAACAGAACTAGGGATGACGACGTAGACGAAGTTAAGAAATTCTGCTACCAAGGCAGCAAAAGAACCCATTATGGACGGAGCAAGGAGGACATAAAAAGCAAACTAGCACTGGCAAAAAGGAGCGTTCCTGACGAAGAAAAGTGTACTAGTACCAAATATAGGCAGTCTAACATGGACTGTGGAGAAACCGATGAGTAGCTTATCGAAGCATTTAAGATGTTGTGTCACAGAAGAATGTTCAAAATTAGTGGACTGATAAGGTAAGGAATGAGGAGGTTCTCTGCAGAATCGGCGATGCAGAAATATGCGGAAAACATTGAGAATCAGAAGGAACAGGATGACACGACAGCTACTAAGACATCAGGAAATAACGTCCATGGTACTGTAAGGAGCTGTAGAGAATAAAAACTGTAGAGGAAGACAGAGACTGTCAGTATTAGGGAAAAAATTAGCAAAAATTTCACATTCCAAGTTCACTCATGCATAACATTGTAAGCTTCGTGAGCAGTAGGAAGACAATAATTTTGGAACATGGAACTTTGTTGAAACCAGGATTTCAGCTAGCTAGCTATTATTCAGTCTCTATAATACAGAACTTCATGATCTCTTTGCAGTGAAATCAAAATAATACTATACCCAGAGGACGTATGCATATATTCCGAAGACTGTAGTCTCCTGTCGTCTGAAAACGCACATCGTTCTCATACGTCTGTATTAGTGCTGAACAGAAAGTGCCTTCGGAATTTCTGATAGCAAGTCCACTCTAATGATCTTTACTCGCCACAGGATTCCACTTCCCAAACAGTGCAAGTGGGACAACATATTTTCCAGTTCCGAAAACAACACAACGTTCTGCGGGATGATTATCGAACAGTAGTGGGTCTATCATACCTGACATATCATTATTAGACGTGAAAAAGCACGCAGTCTCATCAGAGACAGAGTATGGCAGGGCTCTAATCGGCTTCATACCAATTCCTACTAAGGACACACTTTGACCATGGGCGTATGTGTTACGGATCAACGTCAGACAGCATGCTCTAAAGACTGCACACTATGCAGTATAAAGGCTTCCATATAGTTACTGAGGTTTTGTGTCAATGCCAATCAACGCATAATTGGTTGACGCGAATGAACCACCCTTACAGCCGTGACGAATATTCCTCTGCAAGAAATTTCTCCTGCGACTCTGTTTCGACGAATATGGGCTCCATGACGAAAAATTCTGGGAGGTACTATCATTTTTCTGTGCCTGCGGAAGATACTGGATAAAAAAGAAACTTCCACCCTTCGCGTCTGAATACATGGAGATGAACGCATTAAGACACATGGTACGAAAAAGTCCTCTTCTACCGCATTTCAACAGGCCACACGAAACGTCGACTCTGCAGACTGATGACAGGACCTGTTTAATGTTTCAAAACCAGGACCCAAGCAATCTAACGGCAAGGGAATGCGCGTGTGGATTATATAGGCCGGTCGGAGTGGCAGTGCGGTTCTGGGCGCTACAGTCGGGAGCCGAGCTTCCGCTACGGTTGCAGGTTCGAATCCTGCCTCGGGCATGGATGTGTGTGATGTCCTTAGGTTACTTAGGTTTAATTAGTTCTAAGTTCTAGGCGACTGATGACCTCAGAAGTTAAGTCGCATAGTGCTCAGAGCCATTTGAACCATTTTTGATTACATAGGCTGGTCAAAACAGTTAGGGGATTAGTTGAAATATCTATGTTCTGAAGTATTGTCATCGGCAGAATGAACTAAATTGGTTCGACGTCTTTCTGTTGGTTCTACGGAATGGAGATGACAACATTACGGTCACTGAGATAGTGGTAATAACGGAAAGTTGCTGCAGTGGGGTTTGGTGTTGACTTGTGCCTACTCTACCAAACGAATTACACAAGCAGTTGCGTTCAGATAGAGTAGCAAGCTGGTAGTGCAATGCAACAACAACGTGACTTACCCGAAGCTATGGTATGGAGAGCCATAGGACGGTTGGAAGCGGGACAGACACAGAGGGAGGTGGCTGCAGCTAATGGAGTCTCCCAAAGTGTAATTTCCGGGACCTGGACGCGATTTCAGGCAGCAAGAACCGTTAGAAGGCAAGGCCAAGGTCGTCCACGGGTATGAGATGACCGTTATCTCCGGTTAACAGCCCGTCGTGACAGGAGGCTGAATGCAACTCAGCTGCAATGCACCCTGAAGGCAGCAACAGGACACGCAATATAATTCAAACAATCCGAAATAGCCTTCGGGAATGTGGCCCCAACGCACAGAGGTCTATGGTGTGTGTCCCATTAAAACCACGACACCGTTTAGCCCGCAGAAACTGGACGGAGGAACATCAGGATTGGAGTCGTAACGAATGGCGCCGAGTCAAGATTTTGTGTTCTGCAGGACAATCGTCGTTTCCTCATCTAGAGAGGACGTGGAACTCGGAACAATCCAGCGTATGTGCGGGAAACATCACCATATCACGGTGGTGGACGAATGGTGTGGGCAGGAGTCAATATTGTCAGACATATGGACCACTATGCCATTCAGAATGGCGCTTTGACTCGTCAGAGGTATAGAGACGAGGTCCTTCGACCTTTCGTTGTGCCCTACGCTGGTGCCATAGGAGATAGATTTCTTCTGGTGGACGATAACGCTCGCCCTCACAGAGTTGGACTGGTGGACAACGTGCTTAAAGCTGAGGCAATTGAACGAATGGAGTGGCCAACTTGTTCACCGGACTTAAACCCGATTGAGCATGTCTAGGATTCTGGGACGCACTTGGTAGACGCACTGCAGCCTGACCAGCACCTCCCACAACGGTTGCAGAGCTGGATATTGCTCTCATGGAAGAATGGCAAAATATCCCTCAAGAGCTGATTGATAACCTCGTACTGTCCATTCCGCGCAGTTGTGGAACTGTACTGGCCGTCCGAGGTGATCAGTACCGTGTTAGAGGACAACGAGAATGACTGTTTCACTATTATGGCAGCCCCATGGTGCCTCGCTCCTTCGTAAACGCCATGTAAACTTCACGTAAACAGTTCATACGGCAAAATATCGTACTGTCACACACAAATTACAATTGTACCCGATATCTGATTAAATACGCTAAAATATGTCTAATGTGTATGATATCTCACCTGATCCACTAACTGTTTAGAGCAGTGTAGATGGTTCCAGGCCTAGTGACGGCGCTGTTGTGCCTATTGAGTATCCCGAAGCCAACAAGGCTTATCCAAGCCGGGCGAATACTCCACTATTAGGACAGCCGACTTGATTGACATTTTGGAAGCCTTGATATTCGTACAGACGATCATAATAAACGCAACAGCATAAACTCTGATAGTATGTCAGCCCTGCAACTGATTAGAGACCATCATAATACCTGCACCAACTCTGTAGTTGCGGCAATTATCGATGCTGTGTCTCGGGTGCAGAGGAACTACCACAACGTCGAGGGGTACCTGCAAATGAACATATATATGTCCTAGTAAGGCAAGAACCTCTACATGGAGGTCCTAAATATGATGAACTCCCTCTCACAGGTATGATAACCATGCTCAGAAAAAGGTGATCAGCAGCCTGGCAAGAGCATATCTAATATCAAAGACAGTCACTACGCACTAATTCATCCTAGGCTTCCAAGTGCATCATGGCATAATAAGGCGCAATCATTGAGGACCTTCATGACGGTTATGGTACGGCTGAAATTTAATCATTGGATATGCAATAAACAACTCAATCGCCGCAGCCTAAGTGCCAAAGCCTACTGCGTCCTCGGATTACGTATCACATCAATATCCTTACAAGTAATCTTCGGGTGTTTGGTCATCAGTTGCCAAGCAACCTCCAAACCTTATTAGCATCCAACGATATACCAACGTATGAAATAGTGTACGAGTTCGGCATCAGTATCAACATCCAAATATAGCTCCAGCTTCTTGCACTGCTAATCTAATGCTCTGGGAATTAGAACGCCGGAGGAAGACCAAAATGTAGTTAAATATACTCGCAAGCTCTAATCAGTAGTATATAGCTCAATCTCCCAATGTATGTCACTATGTACTCCCCGTATGTATGTGTCTGAATACTGGTGTAACTATACTTACGCTGTAGTACCCAGATCTGGTTCTTGTAAACTGTTCTGCTGTTCTGTCTAGATGGTACTTGTAGACCTGAACAAAAATTCGATTCCCTATCCGCTGCTTTTGAAACAGTTCTTACAGCAGGACATAAAAAAGAACATTTTGTTGTTAATTTAGATACATAGTCATTATTATGGATTGCATTGGGAATATCCCAAATGTGTATCAACGACGATTTATCATTTGTTTTGTATTGCCAGTAGCATTGTTATAACACACTACCTCTGTGTAACCTGTGTTACATTTTCGTCTTCTTTCCACGTTTCACTACGTATAATGTTGATGCGAAACTTGTCCTATGTCAGAATACATCCTTTGTTAACCTCACATAACTTCGCACCAGGGCGTGACTTAAACTAATGCATATTCTGAGTTGTCAAAATAACTGTAACGTAACATTTCAGTTGTTGAGCTGACTTAATGTGCACATTCCGAAAGACAATAAATTTTAAAAAAAACCTGTCAGTACTTTCCACCCTAATACGGTAGGATACGGATTCTCGATAGCGCCTATGTATACATGCAAAATTACTGTGGCGTAGCTGTCGTCTTTGCCGGAAGAGCTCAGTATATCTTCTTGGTGCCGCTCTCGCATTGCATTGCGTTTACGAATTGCAAATCCTCATCCACAAACGTGTACCTAATACTGCTGCGTATCACTACTAACGTAAAACTAATACTGCCAGAGAAACAAACCTGATATACATCCGAGCAGTGCTGAATACAGGCTTGAGGGCGGAGTGAAGAGGTCATTACATTACGGTAATAAGTAGTAAATAGTGGTCCTGTAAATACCGTCGACATTTTTCACTGTTGTGCTGCTATTTTCTGTGAAACACAGATGTATATATAAATGTGGGGTAGGTGGGGAAGGGGGGGTGGTAGGAAATTAATCGAGGTGTAATTATCCATAACGACCCACCGGAGACCACGGATCTGCAATCTCAAAATATTCATTAATATATGCCTGAAGAAACCTCCTAAAACTATTGGTTACCTTTTTGGTTTAAGTATACATGAACGAGCAATGAACGCTAACAAATTGCGTGCGATAATATCAAAAACATACTAAATTTTTTTTAAACCGGCTATAAGACGTAGGTATTCCAAAACTGGAGTCGCGTTTGAAGTTACTTATTTACAATGCTTTGTCAACGACTGTAATAAAGTTCGACCTCGGACTCGGGTCTAAATATTGTAGAAAAGCACTTAAGGAGACTTTCTACGTTGACTGTCAGACACGCCGCGAGATGTCTCGTGCGGTCCGGAGATAAGCTTGAGAGCCAGCGGAATGGGCACAGCCCAGTAAAAGTGAAGCGCCGCGGTATCACTCACGAGCCCGCCTCCTTTCGCTAAGCCTCGTTTTTCTGCTAAAACAGGCAAAGGGCGCTAACGGGACCTCGTCGCACTTTCTCGCCGGGAGAAAATACTCGTGGTTCTGTTCTGTGGCTCCTAACCTACATCTCGTCACACGACATGCCAACGGATGCGAGAACCGGTCATTTTCGAGCACAGCCAACCTCCAGTTTTGCACGTGTTGGAAACGTGTACAGCATGATATTAACGTCGGTTTAAACTCTTTTAAATTCACGAAGCATAATCTGTGACCACTACGTATTCTGGTGAAAGTCACAAAACAACTGGTGTTACGGTTTAACATGAAAACTGTAGTTTTGTGACGAAAATAAACTGTAAACATTTGTCAGTTACATGAAAAACATAACCCGCTATTAATGAAAAGCAAGACCTAAAAGTATTGTAAGATGATTACTGAACTCAAAGTCAGTCCAACACTGTGTCCCCCTTCTGCTCCCTCCCTACCACCCATACTACTACATGTAGACTGCCTTATGAAATGACAACTATGGTAAAAATACCGAATTACGAGCATGCACTGAGCCACCTCGGAAGTAGTTTCTGCCGGGCAACTTTCGTGACTGAAAACGAAAAGGGTAAAATGGTAGTGAAACCTCAAGTTCCTTGCCCTCACACCGTAAAGTATACTACCTGCTTGGAAATCCAAACGACAAGCATTTCAGTGTTACGGCTGAAATTAGGCAGGAGTAACGCCAGATACGAGGGTTGGAACCTTAATAGTGGCAACTATTTATTTACAGCTAGTACAAAATAGATACCTGTTTCAAAGGTTTACTGTCCTTCAAAGTAGTCACCAGCATTGTGTATAATCCGTTGCCAGCGATGTGGAAGTCGTAGGATACTCTTAGCAGTGATAGTTGTGTTTACAGTTCTAGCGGCAAGGTCTATTGGCCGACGAATTTCTAGCAGTTCTGAAGTGAATGCCGTGAAGTGTTTCCTTCAGTTTAGAAATCGAGTTGAACTCACGAGGGCTTAAGACAGGGGAGTGTAATAGGTGGTATAGCACTTAGCAACCCCATCAGTCAAAGAAATCAATAACAGCTTGCACTGTACGTGCTTGAGCATTGTCCTGCAAAATGATGCTCAGGTCCTGCAGAAAGTGTCATCGCTTCTGTCTCTAAGCTGCTCATTTTTGGAACACAACCTACGACCAGCTTAGACACAGAAATGATGGCACTTTCTGCAAGACCTGACCATCATTTTGCAGGACAATGTCCAAGCACGTACAGTGCAAGCTGTTACTGGTTTCTTTGACTGATGTGGCTGCTAAGTGCTATACTATCTACTGCACTCCCCTTACATAAGCCCTAGTAAGTTCAACTCGATTTCTAAACTGAAGGAAACACTTCACAGCATTCACTTCAGAACTGCTACAAATTCGTCGGGCAGCAGACGGCGCCGCTCGAACTGTCAACACAACTCGCATTGCTAAGAGTATCCTACGATTTCACGACTTCCACATCGCTGGCAACGGGTTAAACACGATGCTGGTGACTACTCTGAAGGCCAGTAAAACTTTGAAACACGTATCTATTTTGTACGAGCTGTAAATAAATAGATGCCACTATTAAAGTTGCAACCCTCGTACATCTCTGTATAGGAAGAATTATTGTGGGAAGTTCATGTCATGCCTCTTGCAAGTGGGAGAGATGTCTGCCAGCACGTGTAATTTGGCAGCGATTGGACTGTGGCATATTGTGAATGCAGGTCATCGTTCCAAGATATTTCTGCTAGCTTTGATCGGGATCTGACGAATTTCATCACTTTTGGCCCACGTGAGTAGCGCCCAAGACAACAGAGACATTTTTCGCAAGGCCTTGAAAAACCTTTCCGCCACATCTTATACCACAAGGCAGGAAAAAGAGTTGTTTGCAGCAAGGCAAGTATCCACATGGACAGTGCGACTACGTTTGGAGCACCTTGGACTGTTGCCACTGTTTCGTTTGACATAGCAGCAGAAAGAGCCTTGCCGACAATGATGCACCCAACATAGATTTAGACACAGGGATGGGACAATGACGTAGTAAGCGGTTTTACTGCTCATAGAAGAAACTGTAGGAAAGCATTAAGTTGCTTACATCTCCTTCTTCTTTCATCTGATAGTTGTTGAAAGGGCTACATTCTTGATAGTATCTGACGTAAATAGGAAGGACTTCAGCCATGGCTGGTAGGTATATGTAGCAGACTAGTTTCTAGCAAACTTTTAGACTGTAATTTTGGAAACGAGGTGGAGTTTCTAATTACTGCTTGGATCACACTGTGCTATTTATCTTCATTTCACATTGGAAAGCAGCCAGTTCCCTATCCACTCCTAATCGACCAAGTTGTCTATTCAGATTTTGAAACTGTAGGATATTAGACATAGTGATCGTTATAGGGTCAGAAAGAGTGGCTACTTTCGCGAGTTGGTCGACCTTATAGTTGCAAAGCAATCGTACATTAGCTGCGGCTCATAGAAATGGGAGTCACATACTTATTTTACTTTACCATAATTGTTATACAATTTCCAGTATTTGGAACTTCACATCACTGCCTCACTTCAGGATTTCAATATGCTTCGTGAGTCACGTACTATAAGCAGATTCCGGAGTCCAAATCTGAGACGCAGTGGCATAGCTGTCGCTTCGGCCGTATCAGGATAAAAGAAATTGATTCGGCAAAACAAATGCACGTCTTCTGCTAAAGTTTCTTGATATACGCTATGGGATCAAAAGTATCCAGACACCTAGCTGAAAATGACTTACAAGTTCGTGGCGCCATCCATCTGTGATGCTGGAATTCGATATTGTGTTGGTCCACCCTTAGCCTTGATGACAGCTTCCATTCTCGCAGGCATACGTTCAACCAGGTGCTGGAAGGTTTCTTGGGGAATGGCAGCCCATTCTTCACGGAATGTTGCACTGAGGAGAGGCATCGCTCGGTGAGGCCTGGCACGAAGTCGGTGTTCCAAAACGTCCCAAAGGTGTTCCATATAATTCAGGTCAGGACTCTTTGCAGGCTAGTCCACTATAGGGATGTTATTGTCGTGTAATTACTCAGCCACAGTCCGCGCATTATGAACAGGTGCTCGATTGTGTTGAAAGATGCCATCCCCGAATTGCTCTTCAACAGCGAGAAGCAAGAAGGTGTTTAAAACTTCAAGTAGGCCAGTGCTGTGATAGTGTCACGCAAAACGACAAGGGGTGCAAGCCCCCTTCATCAAAAACACGACCACACTATAACACCACCGCCTCCGAATTTTACTGTTGGTACTACACACGCTGGCAGATGAGGTTCACCGGGCATTCGCCATACCCACACCCAGCTATTGAATCGCCACATTGTGTACCGTGTTCCATCACTCCACTCCACGTTTTTACACTGTTTAATCGTCCAATGTTTACGCTCCTTACACCAAGCGAGGCGTCGTTTGGCATTAACCGGAGTGATGTGTGGCTTATGAGCAGCCGTTCGACCATGAAATCCAAGTTTTCTCTCCTCCTGCCTAACTGTCACGGACTGACCATGTTCGAGGTCCGTGAGTTCCGAAGAGCGCCCTATTCTGCTCTCTCACGATGTCTAATGATTACTGAGGTCGCTAATATGGAGTACCTGGCATAAGGTGGCAGCACAAAGCACCTAATTTGAAATAGGTAAGTTTTTTGGGGTGTCAGGATACTTTTGATCACATAGTGTACACATGTGACCAATAAAGCACTAGGACTAATTAATTCTGCCAAATCCATTGCTTGTAAGACTGTAATTGCGTACAGGAAGCTTCCCAACTAGTACCTGAATGAAATCCCATGCTGAACTACGCAACTGTCCAACTGAACCCGAGAACTGATGGTACACGTGAGTCTAATTCTGATACAAGGACGGCAGAGATTTCACATTTTCGTTGTGGACATTGTAAGCAAAAGATTGTCTCTGATATCTCTTACGAAAGTGCTTAATACACTATTAGACTGTTGACTCTAGCGAAAAATAAATTTGGTGAACCCAGTGTTAGGGTCTTGACTCTAGTGCCAAAGAATGTTTCTTGTGAAGTGCTGACGTCGAACATTCGGCGGAGGGCTAGCGGTTCTCTAGCAATGTGTTCGTCTGGATTGTCAAAAGGCATATCTGCAGATTTCGAAACTGCGTTTTTTCAAGTTCCTGAAACGCTCATTTGTCAGAGCTGTGTTACATGAAGCATCTACAGTCTATGACTCACCGAATTAGGCCCTTGTATATGATCACGACGTAGTTCGAGAGACATAACCCAGGCCGTTCACCGACTTCTTGGCTATAAGAGAATCAATGCGACAAGAAGTAGGCTACGAAAGTCCTATGGAATGAAGTTCTCTGAGGCTACGGATGCTGTGGTAAGGAATATCTCAGCAAGCATTTCGGTTGAAGAGGACAGGACAGCTCTAAAAAGGGTAGTCACAGTAGGTGGAAAGAAAAACGCAGTTACAAAGAAGCTAATTGCGAAGAAACCACGGGTAATAGAAAAAAACTGCAGGTGATCGATGAAAGAAGGAAGTACAAAAATGTTCATGGAAATTCAGGAGTACATAAATACAAGTCACTCAGGAATGGAATAAACAGGAGATGCAGGGAAGCTAAGGCGAAATGGCTGCAGGAAAAATATAAAGAAAATCCAAAACAAATAATTGTCGGAAGGACGGATTCAGCATGCAGAAAAGCCAAAACAACCTTCGGTGAAGTTCAGAGACAGGGTGGTAACATTAATGGTGCAACACTAAATCCACTGTTAAATGCAGAAGAGGAAGCGATTAGGTTGAAAGGTACATTGAAGGCCAATACGAGGAGGAAGAGTTACTTGTTGGCGTGATACAAGCAGAAACAGGAGTTAGATAAAGAAGACATAGGGGATGCAGAACTACAATCAGAATTTAGAAGAGCTTTGCAAAACTTAAAATCGTTTAAGACAGAAGGGATAGATAACAGTCCATCAGAATTTCTAAAAATGCGGGAAGTCCCAACAAAACGTAGGAGTCTGGGGATACACCATTTGACTTTCGGAAAAGCATCATGCACACAACTCCGAAAATTGCAAGAGGCGACAATTGCGAGAATTATCGCGCAATTAGCTTAACAGGTCGCGGATCCAAGATTGCTGAATAGAACAAAGTACAGAAGAATGGAAAAGAAAAATGAGGATGTGTTGGACGACGATGAGTTTGGCTTTAAGAACGGCAAAGGTATCAGCGAGACATTCATGACGTTGTGGTTCATAATGGAACAAGACTAAAAAAAAATCAAGACACGTTCATAGGATTTGTCGACTTGGAAAATGCGTTCGACAATGTAAAATGGTACAAGACGTTCGAAATTCTGAGAAAAATCGGAGTGAGCCATAGGGACAGATGGATAATATACAATATGCACCAGAGCGAAGAGAGAATAATACGAGTGAACGACGAAGAACGAAGTGCTCGGATTACAAAGGGTGTAAGACAGGGATGTAGTCAGGGATTCTACTGTTCAATCTGTACATCGAAGAAGCAACGATGGAAATAAAAGCAAGGTTCAGGAGTGGCCTTAAAATTCAACGTGAAAGGATATAAATGATACGATTCACTGATGACGCTTCTATCGTGAAAGTGGAGATGCATTACAGGATCTGTTGAATTGAACGTACAATGCAGTGAGTACAGAGTATGGATTGAGATTAAATAGAAGAAAAACGAAAGCAATGAGAACTAGGAGAAATTACACGACTGGCCATTAAAATTGCTACACCACGAAGATGACGTGCTACAGACGCGAAATTTAACCGACAGGAAGAAGATGCTGCGATATGCATATGATTAGCTTTTCATAGCATTCACACAAGGTTGGCGCCAGTGGCGACACCTACAACGTGCTGACATGAGGAAAGTTTATAACCGATTTCTCATACACTAACAGCAGTTGACCGGCGTTGACTGGTGAAACGTTGTTGTGATGCCTCGTGTAGGGAGGAGAAATACGTACCATCACGTTTCCGACGTTTATAACGGTCGGATTGTACCTTATCGCGATTTCGGTTTATCGTATCGCGACGTTGCTGCTCGCGTTGGTCGAGATCCAATCACTTTTAGTAGAATATGGAATCGGTGGGTACAGGAGGGTAATACGGAACGCCGTGTAGGATTCTAACGGCCTCGTATCACTAGCAGTCGAGATGACAGGCATCTTATCCGCATGGCTGTAACGGATCGTGCAGCCACGTCTCGATCCCCGAGTCAACAGATAGGTACGTTTGCAAGACAACAACCATCTGCACGAACAGTTCGACGACGTTTGCAGCAGCATGGACTATCAGCTCGAGACCATGGCTGCGGTTACCCTTGGCGCTGCATCAGAGACAGGAGCGCCTGCGATGGTGTACTCAACGACGAACCTGGCTGCAAAAATGGCAAAACGTCATTTTTTCGGATGAATCCAGGTTCTGTTTACAGCATCATGATGGTCGCATCCGTGTTTGGCGACATCGCTGTGAAGGCACATTGGAAGCGTGTATTCGTCATCGCCGTACTGGCGTATCACCGGGGTGATTGTATGGGGTGCCATTGGTTACACATCTCGATCACCTCTTGTTCGCGTTGACGGCACTTTGAACAGTGGACGTTACATTTCAGATGTGTTACGACCCGTGGCTCTACCCTTCATTCGATCCCTGCGAAACCCTACATTTCAATAGTATAATGCACGACCGCATGTTGCAGGTTCTGTACGGGCCTTTCTGGATACGGAAAATGTTCGACTGCTGCCCTAGTCAGCACATTTTCCAGATCTCTCACCAATTGAAAACGTCTGGTCAATGGTGGGCGAGCAACTGGCTCGTCACAATACGCCAGTCACTACTCTCGATGAACTGTTGTATCGTGTTGAAGCTGCATTGGCAGCTGTACCTGTACACGCCATCCAAGCTCTGTTTGACTCAATGTCCAGGCGTATCAAGGCCGTTTTTACTGCCAGAGGTGGTTGTTCTGGGTACTCATTTCTCAGGATCTATGCACCCAAATTGCGTGAAAATGTAATCACATGACACTTCTAGTATAGTATATTTGTCCAATGAATACCCGTTTATCATCTGCATTTCTTCTTGGTGTAGAAATTTTAATGTCCACTAGTGTATAACACCGAGAACACCAGGATTGTTGATCAAGGAAAAAATGAAGTTAAGGAATTCCGCTACCTAGGCAGCAAACTAACCCAATAGGAATAGAGCAACGAGGTCATGAAAAAGCAGACAATAACGGCAAAAGGAAAATTCCTGGCTAAGAGAAGTCTACTATCATCAAACGTAGGCTCTAATTTGACGAAGAATTTTATGAGAATGTGCATTTGGACCACAGCATTGTATGGTATTGAAACATGGACTGTGGGAAACCCGGAAAAGTGGAGAATTGAAATTTTGAGATGTGGTGCTACAGAAAAGCTGTTGAGAAAAGGAATATATGGAAAAAAAATTGACAAGAAGGAGGGCCAGGGTCACAGTACATCTGTTAACACATCACGGAATAAATTCCGTGGTACTAGAGGGAGCTGTAGAGGATTAAAACGATAGAAGAAATCAGAGACTGGAATGCTGTTGTTGTTGTCTTCAGTCCTGAGACTGGTTTGATGCAGCTCTCCATGCTAATCTATCCTGTGCAAGCTTCTTCATTTCCCAGTACCTAGTGCAACCTACATCCTTCTGAATCTGCTTAGTGTTTTCATCTCTTGGTCTACCTCTACGATTTTTACCCTCCACGCTGCCCTCCAATGCTAAATTTGTGATCTCTTGATGCCTCAGGACATGTTCTACCAACCGATCCCTTCTTCTAGTCAAGTTGTGCCACAAACTTCTCTTCTCCCCAATCCTATTCAATACCTCCTCATTAGTTACGTGATCTACCCACCTAATCTTCAACATTCTTCTGTAGCACCACATTTCGAAAGCTTCTATTCTCTTCTTGTCCAAACTATTTATCGTCCATGTTTCACTTCCATACATGGACACACTCCACACAAATACTTTCAGAAACGACTTCCTGACACTTAAATCTATACTCGATGTTAACAAATTTCTCTTCTTCAGAAACGCTTTCGTTGCCATTGACAGTCTACATTTTATATCCTCTCTACTTCGACCATCATCAGTTATTTTGCTCCCCAAATAGCAAAACTCCTTTACTACTTTAAGTGTCTCATTTCCTAATGTAATTCCCTCAGCATCACCCGACTTAATTCGACTACATTCCATTATCTGGAATACGTTCAGTAAATAATTGAGGACGAGGGTTGCAAGAGCTATTCTGATGCGAAGAGGCTGGGACAGGAGAGGAATTCGTGGCGAGCCGCATCAAACCCGTCAAAATACTGATGACTTAAAAAAATGCGTGACATATGCTGTATCTAGCTTTCGGGTTCAAACGTCGCTGCTGCTTAAAATCAGAATAAACACTATCAGCAATGGCGTTTGAAGGCTTCCGGCAAAAGAAGTTACCCTCTTTCTGCCAACGGCCTTGTCAAACAGGGTGGAAGAGCGTACTGAGGTTCAGGGCTCTCTCTTGCCCTTGGGGTGGGAAATACCTTAAAGGGCAGGAGAGGGCATGACAAGGCAGAAGGTAATGTAAACCACTGTATGAAAGACACATAATGTGCCTTGTAAATGAAAATGTGTTTGATGATATCTCCATTTTCAAAAGACTGAGGACTCTCCCCCCTTTCGGATCTCCGGGAGCTGGCTGCATAGTTGGACCATGAGAATGAGACTGAATATCCAACGAAAGGGTAACGTTTTACGAATCGGGGCGTAAAATGTCGGAAGTTTGTACGTACTAGGGAAGCCAGAAAATCTGTAAAAGAAAGCCTAAAACTCAATCTAGATACAGTGGCGGTCAATGAACTGAAATGGAAAGAAGATAGGATTTTCTTCCCAGACGAAAATAGGACAATATCAAAAGCAGCAGAAAATGGCACTACGGGAGTAGGATTCGTAAGGGCAAACAGTCAGTTACTGTGAATGTTTCTGTGATGGCGCTGTTCTCATCAGTATCAACACCAAACCATTACTGAGAACAACAATGCAGGTATACAATCCGACGTCTCAGTAAGAAAATGAAGTGATAGAAAATGTATATGAAGTTATTAAAATGTTACTTCAGTATGTAAAAGGAGATGAATATCTACATCTACATCTACATTTATACTCCGCAAGCCACCCAACGGTGTGTGGCGGAGGGCACTTTACGTGCCACTGTCATTACCTCCCTTTCCTGTTCCAGTCGCGTATGGTTCGCGGGAAGAACGACTGTCTGAAAGCCTCCGTGCGCGCTCTAATCTCTCTAATGTTACATTCGTGATCTCCTCGGGAGGTATAAGTAGGGGGAAGCAATATATTCAGTACCTCATACAGAAACGCACCCTCTCGAAACCTGGCGAGCAATCTACACCGCGATGCAGAGCGCCTCTCTTGCAGAGTCTGCCACTTGAGTTTATTAAACATCTCCGTAACGCTATCACGGTTACCAAATAACCCTGTGACGAAACGCGCCGCTCTTCTTTGGATCTTCTCTATCTCCTCCATCAAACCGACCTGGTACGGATCCCACACTGATGAGCAATACTAAAGTATAGGTCGAACGAGTGTTTTGTAAGCCACCTCCTTTGTTGATGGACTACATTTTCTAAGGACTCTCCCCATGAATCTCCCAGATATTTTACAGAAGTAACTGCTACCAGTGTTTGTTCCGCTATCATATAATCATACAATAAAGGATCCTTCTTTCTATGTATTCGCAATACATTACATTTGTCTATGTTAAGGGTCAGTTGCCACTCCCTGCAGCAAGTGCCTATCCGCTGCAGATCTTCCTGCATTTCGCTACAATTTTCTAATGCTGCAACTTCTCTGTATACTACAGCATCATCCGCGAAAAGCCGCATGGTAGACTGGAACCCGATTGTAGGAAAAGGAGTAGAAGAAGGGGCTAGGGCTTGGAAGTAGGAATGAGGGAAATGAGAGACCAATTGACTTCTGCAAAATTTCAGCTAGTAGTAGCGAATACTCTGTTCAAGAATCACAAGAGGTATAATTGGGAAGGGCCGGGAGATACAAGAAGTTTCCAGTTAGATTACATAATGGCCAGGTGTTCCCAGGACCAGATACAGATTCAGGTCACAGTTTAATTACGGTGAAGAGTAGGCTGAAGTTTAAAAGATAGTAAGGAAGGATCAATGTGGAAGGAACTGGGATACGTAAGTATTACGGATTGAAGAGATGCAGTTGAAGTTCTCTGCGGCTATAGTTACTGCGATAATGAATGGATCAGTAGCCAGTTCAGCTGAAGAGGAATGGAGTTTCTTTAAAGGGATAGTCACAAAATTTGAAAAGAAGAACATAAATAGTGGTTCAAATGGCTCTGAGCACTATGGGACTTAACATCAATGGTCATCAGTCCCCTAGAACTTAGAACTTCTTAAACCTAACTAACCTAAGGACATCACACAACACCCAGTCATCACGAGGAGCATAAATAGAGGAAAGGTAATTGTGAAGATACATTTCAGTTGATCAACGTAAGGAGGGAGTATAAAAATGTTCAAGGAAATTCAGGAACCCCGAAATACAAGTCACTCTGGAACGAAATAAATAGGAAGTGCAGAGAAGCTAGGGCGAAATGGCTACACGAAAAATGTGAAGAAATCGAAAAAGAAACGATCGTTGAAGGGACTAACTCAGCATACAGACAAGTCAAAACAACTTTCGATGAAAATAAAATCAGGGTGGTAACATCAAAAGTACAATGCAGAGGAGATAGCGGATTGATGGAAGGAGTGCACTGAATGCCTTTATGAGGGGCTGAACATGTCTCATGACGGGACAGAAGAAGAAATAGAAGTCGACGGGGAAGACATGGGGGACCTATTATTACAGTGAGGATTTCAAAGAGCTTTGGATGATTTATTGAAATAATCAGCAACCAGTTGCACATAAGAAATTTTATTCCTTTATCGGTTTGAGCCAGTTGAGCCAGTTGCTGCCCCTTCACTTTCCCTTCCTTTCTCCCTCCACATTCGAGCTACATGGTATGCATCGCAGCTGCGGATCTGTGGTGTCTGTCTTTTCGGATATGTCCAAAAGAACAGACATCACGCATTCATCCAATTACATGATTATTGAATGAAATGAACGGTCTAATGAATGCATGATATGGATTGAGAGTAAAATGAAAGCAATGAGAAGTGGCAAAACCATTGAATTGCTGATCACGAAACAGATGAAATTAAGGAATTCGTCTACCTAGGTGGGAAAATAATCCATGATGGACAGAGTAAGGAGGACCCAAACAGCAGACAAGCACTGAGAAAAGGATATTGCCGGCAAAGGGAACTCGAGCAGTAACAGATACTTTTAATAATTTCCACAACGAAAGTCTGTCTCGGAATCTGGCAGGAAATCCAAAGAGATTCTGGTCATACATAAAGCACACCAGTGGCAAGACGCACTCAATACCTTCACTGCGCGATAACAACGGTGAAGTCACTGATGACAGTGCCACTAAAGCAGAATTATTAAACACGGTTTTCCGAAACAGATTCACAAAAAAGACGAAGTAAATATTACTGAATTTCAATCAAGTGCAACTGCGAAGATGAGAAACATAGAAGTAGATATCCTCGGAGTCGCAAAGCAGCTTAAATCACATTATAAAGGCTAGGGCTCCGGTCCAGACTGTCTACCAATCAGGTTCCTTTCAGAGTATGGTGATGCGATAGCTCCATATTTAGTAATTATATTCAACCGCTCGCTTACAGAAAGTTCCATACCTAAAGACTGGAAAATTATTCAAGTCACATCAATACCCAAAAAGGGAAATAGGAGTAATCCGCTGAATTAAAGGGCCCTATCACCGACGTCGATTTGCAGTAGGCTTTTGGAGGATATACTGTATACGAACATTATGAATTACCTCTAAAAACGATTTCTTGACACATGATCAGGAAACATCGTACTTGTGAAACACAACTAGCTCTTTATACTCATGAAGTAATGAATGCTATCGACAGGGGATGTCAAATTGTTTGCATATTTTTAGATTTCCAGAAGGTTCAAAAAATGGCTCGAGCACTATGGGACTTAACTACTGTGGTCATCAGTCCCCTAGAACTTAGAACTACTTAAACCTAACTAACCTAAGGACGTCACATACATCCGTGCCCGAGGCAGGATTCGAACCTGCGACCATTGCGGTCGCGCGGTTCCAGACTGTAGTTCCCAGAAGGCTTTCGATACAGTTTCTCACAAGCGTGTTCTAACCAAACTGCGTGACTATGGAATATCGCCTCAGTTGTAGGACTGAATTCATTATTTCTTGTCAGAAAGTTCACAGTTCATAGTAATAGCCTGAAATTCATCGAGTAAAACAGAAGTAATATCTGGCGTTCCCCAAGGAAGTGTTTATAGGCCCTGGCCTATATTATCAACATAGGAGACAATCTGAGTAGCCCTCTTACATTATTTGCAAATGATGCTGTCATTTACCGTCTTGTAAAGTCATCAGATGACTTAGATATGATTTAGATATCAGTGTGGTGCGAAAAGTGGCAACTGAGCCTGAATAAAGAAAAGTGGGAAGTTATTCACATGGACACTAAAAGAAATCAGCTAAATTTCGATTACGCGATAAGTCACACAAGTCTGAAGGCTGTAAATTCAACTAAATACTTAGGGATTACAATTACAAATAACCTAAATTGGAACGATCACATAGATAATATTGTGGGTAGAGCAAACCAAAGACTGTGATTCATTGGCAGAAGACTTAGAAGGTGCAACAGGTCTACTAAAGAGACTGCTCACATCACGTTTGTCCGCCCTATTCTGGAGTATTGCTGTGCGGTGTGGGATCCGTATCAGGTCGGACTTACGGATGACATCGAAAAAGTACAAAGAAGGGCAGCTCATTTTGTATAATCGCAAAATAGGGGAGATAGTGCCACAGACATGATACGTGAATAGGAGTGGCAATCATTAAATCGAAGGGGATTTTCGTTGCGACGGGATCTTCTCATAAAATTTCAATCACCAGTTTTCTCTCCCGTTGCGAAAACATTCAGCTGGTACCTACCTACATAGGGAGAAATGATCATCACGATAAAATAAGAGAAATCAGGGCTCACACAGAAAAATTTAAGATCTCGTTCTTTTCGCGCGCTGTTAAAGAGTGAAACGGTAGAGACAGCTTGAAGGTAGTTTATTGAACCCTCTGCCAAGCACTTAATTGTGAATAGCAGTAGTAGATGAAGATGTGATATAATATAAGGAGAAAACTTAAAAGTTATCATTCAGTCACTATTACAATAAAAACAGAAACCAGCTGATCTGCTACCTGTATCTACCTAACATGCATTGATCTGGTTGTAGCCCTTGAGAACGTAAAAGAGTTCTTCAGCCTCAGTTTTCACCTTCTAGCACTGACTACTCGGAATTACCGGATGGTGAAGTGATTCCCTATTACAAAATTATTTTGGCAGGGTTTAAAAATCTTGAATCAATCGGAGAATACTGGAGATTTTTTGTAGTAGTCAATCACTTATCACTTTTCGAGGAAAGCAGCGAACGCTGGACACATTAAGTTATCTTTTATTTGTCTATTTAATTTCATATTTTGTTTCAATGTATCTTGAAACGAGGGAGTAAAAATTTTTCTATCTTTGTTTGATATCTACTTTTACTACAGGAAATTAGAGGAATATAAAACGGTTAAATTGGCGTTGAAAAAACAAAACAGATAAAACCGAAAAACACTTGTTTCAGCTATAACCGCCATCCCCACCTCTAATGCTCCTTCGAGCGTTCGTCTACAGTGCGTAAGATTAGGCACACTCTTAAGGTACCTTGCAGACGCCAAGTGTTCTGAGAGCTGCTACATCTCTAACTGGTCACCACAAATTCGACATTTTTGGCTGTCTTCTTGACCTTGTATCTTTTCAACAGCCGACTTACCTTGCGCGGCAGAGAGCGTCAGAACAGCAAGAAAGTAAGTTCCTTTTCGTGCTCCTCGTCGGTGGTCTTAGTGTGGGTCTTGCTTGAGGTAACTTCATTGATTTGGTAATCGCCGTAATCATTGTTCCTGAATACGTTGCGTAGGTAGTACAGATCACGTGACGTCTGGTAACTTACTGCACGCTGCGCCAGCGCTTGTAGCACAGTGCACTGCTGTGCTGGGTGATGATGCTGTCGGCATGCATGTAAACATCGGTGAGAGTAGACTTTTTACAGACGGTGTGGTCCTGCATCCAGTTTGTTTGCATCAGATAAGGACATCGAGGAAGAGTAATGGATTGTCTTTTACTACCTCCATGGTAAACTGGATATTACCGTTAATGCTGAACAGATTTTCCAAGAACTCGTCACGTTTTTCATGTTCGTTAGGCTAGTTGACGAAAGTTTCGTCAACGTATTGAGAGGAACAACGGCTTTAATGGCGCGGTGTCTAAGGCAATATCCTGGAAATGCTTTATGATGTTTGCAATAGCTGGGGCTGTGAGGTTTACCAACTCAATGCCGCTCGTCTGTTCGCTATGGTGACAGTTTTACGGAAAATAAGAAGACGTAAGGGTTTGCTGACACTACACAACGATAGGACGTCCTTCCGCCTCATAGTATCCACCACTGGTTCGCCGACTTACAGGCTGGGGAAGTACTTCGCCAATCCCCAATTCTTTGGAAACGAGCTGGTTGAACTGTTTAGGCACACCCCTACGTCTTCTTACTTTCTGTTCAATGAACAATATTTATTATTTCCACGCCCAATAATTGACGTTCATTCTTAGCAAAAGTACGATATGTCAACTGATGAGGCAGGTCTACTGCGTAGTTTCTAAAGTCTTAGTCTACGGCCAAAAACATGGGATACTTACCGTCTCTTACTGGTCAGTCCATTAATCAATAGTGTTCTAACGCGTTTGGTTGTGTGGCCATCTTCTGCAGCAGCTGTTAACATCTGATATTATAGGTTATCTGTCTTGAGCTAACTGCAGTGTAATTAAAAAGAATTACACCAGACGCGTTTCGCTTTTATTTACAAAGCATCTTCTGTGGTATTCTGTAAACTGGATACATACGTTTGTACATTTATTTGTTGGTTCTTTTAGGTTAAAAACAGCGTTTTCTTAATGAAGTTGGTCTGCAAGCTACTTACGGTGTTTCTTTACATAGTTTACACCTTCCCCTCTTGCTAGGAGTGGTTGGTGTCGACAGGCTTCACTTCACATCTGCAGTTTTTGGTATTTTGCGTTATTTCCTGAGCTGCACTATTTATAATTGACTTTCTTAACTGTTTTTCATTCATCACTGCTACAGCGTTTGTGCCTATTCGTTTGTTTCCGTCCCCGTTGTGGGTGTTGCCAACCTGTGGAGCAATTTTATGTGTGTGTTTGTATGAGAGAGACAGAGAGAGGGAGAGAGTTAGTGAAATTATGTTGTATGTAGGTAGAAACGTGAGAGGGGTACTGTTAATTTGTTCTCCAAGGGGGTGGGGGGAGGAACGACAGGTATGGCCTGGACAGTGATTATGAGACAGATCTGGGAGGAAATGGTAGTGGTAAATAGAGCCTGTGGTTATATTTGTACTTATAATGTTATATTAAAAGTGGTCAATCAGTTTGACAAAGTGAAGAATTACCAAAAGGATCTCCAGTGTCTAGAACCATAGCAAACATATTTATAAACCATGTAGAACACATTATATTTAACAAAATAGTGACAAATAGGTACAACATCTTATACCAGATTGGATATGGTAGTGGTAAATAGAGCCTGTGGTTATATTTGTACTTTTAATGTTACATTAAGTGGTCAATCAGTTTGACAAAGTGAAGGATTACCAATGGGATCTTCAATGTCTGGAACCATAGCAAACACATTTATGAACCATGTAGAACACATTATATTTAACAAAATAGTGACAAATAGGTACAACATTCTATACTGGATTAGATATATGAATGATATCTTGTGTCTGATAGAGGAACCAAACAATGAAATTGACAAGCTACTCACTGACATAAATTCTGTTCATGATAAGAAAGAGAAAGATAGAGAGTTAAATTTCTTGGACATCACCATAAAGATTCAAAACAACCAACACACATTTGCCACAATTATACATGGGACATCACAACACCCCAATTTTCAAAATCAGGGAACACTTAAATATATGCTCCACAGGCTAAACACAGTACCATTAGATACAGACAATTAAAAAAAAGAAGTGAATGTTATAATACAAATAGCCACAAACAATGGATACAAAGAGAAATGGTAAGAAAGTTGAACAAGAAAAATCAAGAAGCAGAAAAGAACAAACACCCAACTGTCACCAACACAAGGACAAAACCACACACAAACATACATACAAAATAAAAGAACATAAACATCACGAAGTGTGAAAGAAACAGAAAGTAAAAGATGGTACAGAATGACATACAACCACAAATACATACACAGAGTATCCAACATTTTCAAAGCAGAAGGCATAAAAATAGTACACCAAACCAACAACTCAATTCAGAAATACTTCCCAAAACAATAGGAAAAACTGATCTGTATCAGAAACAGGAATATACCAACTGAAATGCAATACATGTGATGGAAGATACATATGTCAAACTAGGAGGACATTTGACGCCAGATGCAAAGAACATGTAAGAGAATGGACGTATAGGACAAATCATTCAGCTTTTGCAGAACACTTACACCACCACTAACATAAAATTACAGCCAGAGATACAGACTTGGAAATCATAAGGATAAACAACAAAAAACACCTCCTCACTTTACAAGAAAACTACCACACCCAAAAAACTCCTAACAGAAAAGAAACAACTCATAAATGATCAGATCAAGTTGGCAGGTTCCAGATGAATTACTTCAGCGTCAAACAGAGATTCCGAAATCAGATTGTGAATTGAAAGACGAATCCAGGAGATTGGATTTAGTAGTGAAGAACTGTAGACAGAAAATTAAGAGAATCGTCTGGAAGTATCAGTGTACAAAGAAGTGGGATGCTGAAGTACTGATGAATGAGAACTTACGTCTGAAGTTCTCTGAAGCCGTGGATACTACGGTTACTTTAAATTTTTTTATAATTGTCTTTCAGAAAATCGCGATTTTTTTTTTATTTTGCAAAGATAATCCGTCGTCAGTATAGATACATGCAGCACGTTTTTAAAATCGTCTCTTACCGGTGTTTTCAAGCAATCAGTGCACTGACGCTTAGGAGTCCATGTTGCGAATAGCTACGAAATCCACTTGTTCGCGAGCACTACTTACGGCTGGTCGACGAGACTGGATGTTAGACGTGGTGATGGAGTGAGAAATTTACATTAATTGTTGTTATACGAAGCGGATGGTCGTAGACAAATTTTGCCCTCAAATTATTCGTGTGGCGATCGTACCCCACGGGTTACTTTCCGATAATTTCGCAAGCTGAAGTTGGTATGCTCTGCGAACGTTAACTGATATGTGTGTGTGGAGTTACAAAATTGCCGTGTGGTTTTGAATTCATTAGGCATGGCTCTGGCTACAAAATCGTGTTCTTTTCATTCAGTCCATAACATGCAGTCAATTGAATCACTCCCCCAATTAATTTTTCCCTGGGTAGCCACGCGGTTTAAGTCGTCTTGTTATGGTCCGCGCAGCTCCCCGCGTCAGAGGTTTGAATCCTCCCTCGGGCATGCGTGTGTGTATTGTATTAGTTTAAGTTAGATTAAATAGTATGTAAGCTTAGGGACGGATGACCTAAGCAGTTTGGCCCCATAATAACTTACCACAAATTTACATTTATTTCTTTTCAGGTGTCGTGCATACATATTTGAGTCTTCGTGATCCTGGTACTTTCAGTTCATTCGCACGTGTTTCTCGGACGCAACGTGACTTATGTCCGATGCTTACTTGAATTTGGAAACAATTATACTATCTAATTTCATATGCTGTTTCTCGTTTTTGTTTTTCTGAGTCGCCGGCCGAAGTGGCCGTGCGGTTCTAGGAGCTGCAGTCTGGAACCGCGAGACCACTACAGTCGCAGGTTCGAATCCTGCATCGGGCATGGATGTGTGTGATGTCCTTAGGTTAGTTAGGTTTAACTAGTTCTGAGTTCTAGGGGAATAATGACCTAAGAAGTTGAGTCCCATAGTGCTCAGAGCTATTTAAACCATTTTTTTCTGAGTCATTCACTGAATATATACGTACGTTTTGTGTGTGCTTTGTCTACCACAGTTTCGTGTTCACATTTTTCGAGGTGACACCATAGCCTATCTTAATGTTGCTTATGACAAATCTCACGAAGTATTCAGTTCGCAGATAGTTTTTCCCTATTTATAGGAATAAATGTCCCTTTTTTGCAGTTAACTCCAGGTGTGAAGGTAGGTCTCAACGATGGTATGTGAATGAAAATGCTGGAGCTTATTCTATAAAGCGTATGTGTTCATGTTCCACGTGCTAAATTACAGAGAATCTTTCGACGACGAGTTCAGTATTACTTAATATGTCATGCACTTTCAAACCCTTCTAACTGGACATTTTTCAAATGATTTTGAAACGTATTATCCGTAGGTATTTACTTTTCGTATTCGACTTCTGGAGTTATAAAAATTGGAAATTTGTGGTGAGGTCTTATGGGACCAAATTACTAATGTCATCGGTCGCTAAGCTTACACACTACGTAATCTAACTTGGACTAATTTACGATAAGGACAACACACACACCTATGCTCCAGGGAGGATTCGAACACCCGAATGGGGGAACCGCCTGGACCGTGACAAGACGCCCAAGACCGAGCGGCTACCCCGCGCGGCCTGGAGTTACAGAAACGGCCTTCATCCTCATTCCGGAGTGGTCGACGGTAAGTTGGTCGCTCTTACACATTAGTTGCTTTGATTGTATCTTACGAGTGATTTTCATATTCCTTGATGTTCAGTTATTGGTACTATGCCTGCTGTACATTAAGTTCTGTAATTTATGTGGGAGCCGGCCGTGGTGGCCGTGCGGCTCAAGTCGCTACAGTCTGGAACCGCGGGACTGCTCCGGTCGCAGGTTCGAATCCTGTCTCGGGCATGGCTGTGTGTGATGTCCTTAGGTTAGTTAGGTTTAAGTAGTTCTACGTTCTAGGGGACTGATGACATAAGATGTTAAGTCCCATAGTGCTCAGAGCCATTTGAACCATTTATGTGGGAGTGAAATACACATTTAATTTCCTTTTTCCATTGGCGAAGTGAGATAGCTTTAAAAAATTTGTTATTTGGGTAATAAAGTTTATTATAAGAAGGTATAGCTTCACTGAATCATGGCGTAATGGTTGTATTTGTACTAGCAGTTCTGTTACAAAATAGAGTATCTATCTTACAAGCTTCAGTCTTTTCTGTTTCGTGTATGAAGCATTTTCTTCATGTACACTATGTAACTAAGTGTATGCAACACCCCTAAGCAAAGTGGAATGGAGCATTATAACTCGAGAGGAGGCACCCAGTACAAAAGGAGGCGATGAGTAGTGTGTCGGAAGTAAAGAGTCAGTAACAGTAGAATTGGTAGGTCAGAAAAGCGTAGGGACTTCGAACGTGGGCTGCTGGATTTCACCTATGTATCAGATCCATCAGGGATATTTCAACTACACACATCAAAAAAAGAGTTTTGCATCACCTCGGTTCCGAGAGTTCCAGAACCTGTACAGAAAACTGGAATAGAGATCAACTCAAACATTATTTCCGCCATTTTTATTCCTCATGAAAACCACACAATGCATGTTGTACCAGTATACAGCGAGACCTTCAGAGGTGATGGTCCAAGTTGCTGTACACACCGTAACCTCTAATGCCCAGTAGCACGTGCTCCTGCATTGATGCTTGCCTGTATTCGACGTGGCATACTATCCACAGGTTCATCAAGGCACTGTTGGTCCCGATTGTCTCAATCCTCAAGGGTGATTAGGCGTAGATCCCTCAGAGTGGTTGGTGGGCCACGATGCCCATAAACAGCCCTTTTCAATCTATCCCAGGCATGTTCAAAAGGGTTCATGTCTAGAGAACATGCTGGCCACTCTAGTCGAGCGATGATGAGAGCGCGAATTGTCGTCCATGAAGGCGCATGCCTCGCCAATATGCTGCCGATAAGGTTGCACTATCGGTCGGAGGATGACATTCAGGTATCGTACAGCCGCTTCGGCGCCTTCCATGGTCACCAGCGGCGCACCTCGGCCCCACATAATGCCACCCCAAAACAGCAGGGAACCTCCAGCTTGCTGCACTCGCTGGCCAGTGTGTCTAAGGCGTCCACCTCTACCGTACAGTCCTTCGCCGTCGGCGTTGTCGTTGTTACCGTGAGACACCGTTATACCAAGAGGAAAGGCGCGTCGGTCTTAGAGCATGAGATATGATGACCTTAAGACATTGACAACACACAACGGTCACGGTAGCACCTGATTCCAGAATAGCTGCAGTAGTTAGGATCTACGAACTATCCCCTCTTGACCAGGTCCCCAAAACTTAACTCGTAACGAGATCCCTTCGAAGCAAATTGTCATAACGATCGTCTATAAAGGCTTCGTACAACGAGAATAAATGTTACAGTTTATGGAATAATAACAGATACGACCAAACTGTCTTGTCTGTTCTGCTTTATTTAACATAACTTCGTTCACAGTTTCATTTCGCATTCACCACTCATTCACCGAAACCCTTTGATGAACAGTTTTGGTTGCTTGACACCAACAGTCAATCATAATGATACAGCTTTTCTCCTTTTTATAAATTGAAGCCCGCTCTCCGTGATATAATAAAAAAAAAAAAAAAAAACGGTCTCAATACCGCGTCCCTTGTGAGATGCGAATAGACTTATCCCGGAATTGACCGCCCAGTAGGTGTACTCAGTTTAATGACCACACTTCGCTATCCGCTATTTCGCGTAACTGAATGTCCATTTGTTAGTCTGATTATACACTGTAGCTATTTAAAATTCGCCCCTATTTTTTTTTTCACAACGCACAGTTAGCACTTCTTTACTTGTTTTTTTTTTTTTCTAAGAGTAAACGAAAAAAAAAGACGCCGTATCATCGGCTTAGTCGATATAAAGCAAAACACCTTAATATGCCCAATTTTACCTCTTGTTATTGGATCGGCTACCTTACTCATTAATTTACTAGATCTTATTTCCAATAACACTAAACAGGTATCGCCGTTATATTTTAATTGTATTCAAAAGCATGTTACTACTATTATGACCGACCAAATCGTAACAAATGGCGCGGCGTGCGTTTTTAACGATAACTTAACGCTATTCAAGTTCCGTTACAGCTATCTTGACTCGTAATGTTACACAGCCTCACCAGGTTGTCTCCAGACGCGTCTCCGACGACTGTCTGGTTGAAGTAATATGCGACACTCATCGGTGAAGAGAGCGTCTATCCGGCATGTTGTTGGACACATCTGTACGGCGCTGTATGGGGTCGTGGTTGCAAAGATGGACCTCGCTATGGACGTCGGAAGTGAATTTGTACATGATGCAGCCTATCACGCACAGTTTGAGTCGTAACACGACGTCCTGTGGCTGCACGAATAGCAGTATTCAACGTGTTGGCGTTGCTGTAATGGTTCCTCCGAGCCGTAATCCGTAGGTAGCGGTCATCCACTTAGATTAGATTAGATTATATTAATACTAGTTCCATGGATCATGAATACGATATTTCGTAATGATGTGGAACGAGTCGAATTTTCCAATACATGACATAATTAGGTTAATTTAACAACATACTTAAGTTAATATAACAACTTTATTTTTTGTGTTTTTTTATTTTTCTTTATTTTTTATTTTATTTTATTTTTATTTTTTTTATTTCATTTTTTTAAAATTTTCGTTTTTTTTCTTTTTTTCTTAATTTATATCTAAAAATTTCTCTATGGAGTAGAAGGAGTTGTCATTCAGAAATTCTTTTAATTTCTACTTAAATACTTGTTGGTTATCTGTCAGACTTTTGATACTATTTGGTAAGTGACCAAAGACTTTAGTGCCAGTATAATTCACCCCTTTCTGTGCCAAAGTTAGATTTAATCTTGAATAGTGAAGATCGTCCTTTCTCCTAGTATTGTAGTTATGCACACTGCTATTACTTTTGAATTGGGTTTGGTTGTTAATAACAAATTTCATAAGAGAGTATATATACTGAGAAGCTACTGTGAATATCCCTAGATCCTTAAATAAATGTCTGCAGGATGATCTTGGGTGGACTCCAGCTATTATTCTGATTACACGCTTTTGTGCAATAAATACTTTATTCCTCAGTGATGAATTACCCCAAAATATGATGCCATATGAAAGCAATGAGTGAAAATAGTCGTAGTAAGCTAATTTACTAAGATGTTTATCATCAAAATTTGCAATGACCCTTATTGCATAAGTAGCTGAACTCAAACGTTTCAGCAGATCATCAATGTGTTTCTTCCAATTTAATCTCTCATCAATGGACATACCTAAAAATTTGGAATATTCTACCTTAGCTATATGCTTCTGATTAAGGTCTATATTTATTAATGGCGTCATACCATTCACTGTACGGAACTGTATGTACTGTGTCTTATCAAAATTCAGTGAGAGTCCGTTTACAAGGAACCACTTAGTAATTTTCTGAAAGACAGTATTGACAATTTCATCAGTTAATTCTTGTTTCTCAGGTGTGATTACTATACTTGTATCATCAGCGAAGAGAACTAACTTTGCCTCTTCATGAATATAGAATGGCAAGTCATTAATATATAATAAGAACAACAAAGGACCCAAGACTGACCCTTGTGGAACCCCATTCTTGATAGTTCCCCAGTTTGAGGAATGTGCTGATCTTTGCATGTTACGAGAACTACTTATTTCAACTTTCTGCACTCTTCCAGTTAGGTACGAATTAAACCATTTGTGCACTGTCCCACTCATGCTACAATACTTGAGCTTCTCTAGCAGAATTTCATGATTTACACAATCAAAAGCCTTTGAGAGATCACAAAAAATCCCAATGGGTGGTGTTTGGTTATTCAGATCATTCAAAATTTGACTGGTGAAAGCATATATGGCATTTTCTGTTGAAAAACCTTTCTGGAAACCAAACTGACATTTTGTTAGTACTTCATTTTTACAGATATGTGAAGCTACTCTTGAATACATTACTTTCTCAAAAATTTTGGATAAAGCTGTTAGAAGGGAGATTGGACGGTAATTGTTGACATCAGATCTATCCCCCTTTTTATGCAAAGGTATAACAATAGCATATTTCAGTCTATCAAGGAAAATGCCCTGTTCCAGAGAGCTATTACACAGGTGGCTGAGAATCTTACTTATCTGTTGAGAACAAGCTTTTAGTATTTTGCTGGAAATGCCATCAATTCCATGTGAGTTTTTGCTTTTAAGCAAGTTTATTATTTTCCTAATTTCAGAGGGAGAAGTGGGTGAGATTTAAATTGTATCAAATTGCATAGGTATGGCCTCTTCCATTAACAGCCTAGCATCTTCTAATGAACACCTGGATCCTACTATATCCACAACATTTAGAAAATGATTATTAAAAATATTTTCAACTTCTGACTTTTTGTTCGTAAAGTTTTCATTCAATTTGATGGTAATACTGTCTTCCTCTGCTCTTGGTTGACCTGTTTCTCTTTTAATAATATTCCAAATTGTTTTAATTTTATTATCAGAGTTGTTGATTTCAGACATGATACACATACTCCTGGATTTTTTAATAACTTTTCTTAATATAACACAGTAGTTTTTATAATTTTTGATAGTTTCTGGGTCACTACTCTTTCTTGCTGTCAGATACATTTCCCTTTTCCGGTTACAAGATATTTTTATACCCTTAGTAAGCCATGGTTTGTTACAAGGTTTCTTACGAGTATATTTAACTATTTTCTTGGGGAAGCAGTTTTCAAATGCATTTACAAAAATGTCATGAAATAAATTATATTTTAAATTGGCATCAGGTTCACGGTACACCTCATCCCAGTCTAACTGCTGTAAGCTTTCCCTGAAATTTGCAATTGTTAAATTGTTGACTGAACGTACTACTTTGGAGGACTGTTTAGTATTGCTGAATGGAGCTATGTCATATATTGTAACTAGCTGTGCACCATGATCAGAAAGACCATTCTCAACAGGCTGAGCATTTATCTGGTTAAACTTATCTTGGTCTATAAAGAAGTTATCTATCAGTGAGCTGCTATCCTTTACCACCCGAGTAGGAAAATCAATAACGGGTGTCAAATTGAAAGAACCGAGTAATACTTCAAGGTCATTTTTCCTATTACCCTCTTTCAGAGAATCTACATTGAAGTCCCCACAAATAATAATTTGCTTCCCCCTGTCTGACAGATAGCACAACAATGAGTCCAAATTTTTCAGAAATAGATGAAAATTTCCTGATGGGGACCTATATACAGTTACAATTATAAATGTGCCTTTATTTAATTTAAGCTCACAGGCACATGCTTCTATATGTTTCTCTACACAAAACTTTTTCGTTTCTATACTTTTTGCACAATGATAACTTTTGACATATATGGCAACTCCTCCTTTCTCCATATTATCTCTCATTACATGTGCAGAGAGCTTATAACCACTTACATTTACCTTATCCATATCAGTAACAATGTGATGCTCAGACAGGCATAGTATATCTATTTCATTCTCAGCTTCTAAATCTTCCAAACAAACCAGAAGCTCATCTACTTTATTCTTTAAACTCCCAATATTTTGATGAAATATACTTACATTATTTTTAATTATACTTTTATGAGAACCTTTCCTTATTCTAACATTTGCAGTACTCTCCTGTCTGAGTTTCTCATTGTGCTTAGGCCTAGTTCCTAGTTAGTAGCCCTTGGGCGGCCTGAGCGAGGCATGTCACCGACAGTTCCTGTCTCTCTGTATCTCCTCCATGTCCGAACAATATCGTTTTGGTTCACTCCGAGACGCCTGGACACTTCCCTTGTTGAGAGCCTTCCTGTCACAAAGTAACAATGCGGACACGATCGGACCGTGGTATTGACGGTCTAGGCATGGTTGAACTACAGACAACACTAGCCGTATACCTCCTTCCTCGTGAATTGACTGGAACTGATCGGCTGTCGGACACCATCCGTTTAATAGGCGCTGCTTATCCATGGTTGTTAACACCTTTGGCCGGGTTTAGTGACATCTCTGAACAGTCAAAGGGACTGTGTATGTGATACAATATCCACAGTCGGCGTCTATCTTCAGAAGTTCTGCTAACGAAAAACCGCAGTTAAAGCAAAACCAGACAGATCTCACTTACTGACGGACAGGGACCGTCGAGTATTACGGAGATTTTCTGCAAAAAATCACATGATATCAGCGCAAGGAATCATTCGTGTGTACCATAGAAGTCCAACTGGCACAGTGAGTGTGCGTTGGGAGTTAAGGCGAGTGTGGTACATCATCCGAGTAGCTCCTCATAAGCCACACATTTCTGCAGCCAATCCGGAGTGAAACTTGGGCGGTTTAAAGAGCGATGCCAGTAGACATTGAAACACTGACTGGGAAACAAGGGCGCCTATACCTGGGGCAAGTTGGGTCACCAACCTCTCCTCTGTAGCTTTCACCTAGAGGGAAAAATACAGGTGTTATTCTTTCAAGCAAATGATTTAAAAGTTCGCATTACGCAGATTTTTAACAAGGTCGGATATGGAACTTCTTTATGGCTACTTACATGTCGCCATTCGCATTCCAAAATTTTAAAAAGACTCCTTAACCCCAGGCCTAGCCAGACCCTTCCTCCCGCCCCCTACAATCTATTGTATGCCTTTGCTGGAAACAATTGATTTTGAGTGATGAATCACACTGCACCTTGTGGTAATCTGATGGGAGGGTCTGGGTTTGGTGAATGTGTGGAGACGTTACCTGCTATGTCTAATGTCAACAGAGAAATACGAGGGAGGCGATTTTACGGCATGAGTGCGTTTTTCGTTGTTACCTTGTGGTCCCCTCATTATGCTTAAGGAAACACGGAGTACGTGAGGATATGAACTACAGATGAGGAAATCGTTAATCCTTGGGAACTAGTTCAGTGGTGATCGCTCTTTTCTGGGAACCGTTTACTTTCACTCATTCACCATTCATCTGTACATGGTATGTGGCTGATCGCAGTGAAATAGTGGTAGCGCACGAAAACACGGCTGTGAGTACAGACTGCTAGCCAATTGTGCACGATTTGTTGAGCCCTGCCGCACTGGATTAGCTGAGCGGTCTGAGGCGCTGCAGTCATGGACTGTGTGGTTGGTCCCGGCGGAGGTTCGAGTCCTCCCTCGGGCGTGGGTGTGCGTGCTTGTCCTTAGGATAATTTAGTTTAAGTAGTGAGTAAGGTTAGGGACTGATGACCTTAGCAGTTAAGTCCCGTAAGATTTCACACACATTTGAAGATTTGTTGACCCCTACGCGCAGAATAGATAAACATTTAATAATTAGGCACTAAAGAAATAACAACTAAGCTAATGCAAACAACAACTTCGAAACAATAGATAACGATTGGTGGCCGACTGCTCATGAGCCGTCTAGTACTCGGGGCCGACTTTTCGTGCGCCACCCTGTAGCACTGAAATACTGTTGTAGAAGGGCATGATATTCTTTTTACAAAATACGAGACGAGACACTCAATTGTGGAGCGCGGGCTTCATTCGGTTGTTAGTCGGTCTGCCTTCCGTAACAATGACAGTGCTGTTTTATCTTGGATCAAAAAAGACGGAAAATGAACACTCGTGTGTGCCGTGCCGTCTTACTATGCATGCGTAATAACAAAAAAAACTTGCCTCTTTATAACTATGTCTCCTGCTGTTATCGAAGTAATGAAGTAAGCTGATATGCCCTTTTGTTACCTAAAAACATGTTTATATTACATACAATGTAATTTTTGTGTAATTTAAGTAATTATAAAATACATTTTAATTACCAGTCGTGGAAGCTGAATAATATACGAAAACAACCACAAGTCCAGAGTTCAAGAATGGTCTGCAACAGATCTAGAATGAGCGTGTGCAGCGAAGAAACGAACAACTGTAAACTAAGCTGGAGCAGTCGGCAGTGGAACTACGAGGAGTGGCCACGCGAAGAAGGACGAATCCGGCCGAGGGAGATCGAGACAGAGATGGGAACGGGACCGAGGCTGGAACGAGACCGGCCGACGTGCTGTTGCAGGACCGAGATCGAGCGTTTCCCGTTCATGGGAACTATAAGTAGAAAGCTGCGACCAAAGTGAACTACTAAAGGCCGTTCCTTAGAATTCGGTCCTCGCTCCTTCCGTTCATCTTGGTGAACCGTTCCTTTTGATCCGTTAATTCGCGAACGACCCATCCTAACATGAACATATTTTACAGTACCGTGTGTAAGTACGATACAAGAACATTTCGGAAATGATTTTGGTTTTTATCAGTACGACAATGCTCCCTGTCATAAGGCAGTAATGGTCTGCGGACAATAACGTTTCTGAAATGGATTGGCGCCCGCAGAGTTAGAAGGTGGAATTCGCTCCAGACTCCAGCGTCGACCATTACAGCGTTTTATGGTTTTGGGTCTTGGAGGTAGAATGGGTTCCCATTCCTCCAACAGACATTCTAACATGTCACTGAAAGTGTCACCAGCAGATGTTAAACAGTCATAAAGGCGAAGGGTGGGGACAGCCTATGTCAATCCCTACAATTTGGTGTAGGAAATCTGTGGTAAAATCTTATGGGGCCAAACTGCTGAGATCATCGGTCCCTAAGCTTACACACTACTTAATCTAACTTAAACTAACTTACGCTAAGGACAACACACACACCCATGCCCGAGGGAAGACTCGAACCTCCGACGGGGGGAGTCGCGCGGACAGTGACAAGTCGCCTAAGACCGCACGGCTACCCCGCGCGGCACCATTTGGTGTGTAGATACTTTTAATCAAATTTTGTGTTTAAATACTTTTAATCACATAGTATACATTCCAAGCTCCTTGGCGTTATGTAATTGAATTTCTCAACCGCTTGTATTAAAATCAGTAGAAACATAGATGTGCCAAATGTGAAATTATCTACGACCTGTTCAGAAAGCAGAAGGTAGACCACGACAGATGCACGACATACCTGTTTCCTACTGTGCCGGTTACTCGGTTTCCCTTCGCATTCCTGTGTCGGCGCCATCTCTCACGCACGTGTGTGCGTGGTAGCTCTCTTGCTTGTAGGTGTCACGGTGGCCGGAATCGGGTTAACAAGATAAATAGCTGTGCGCGAGGCGCCGCCGCAGGGAGGCAGCCGCCGCCGGTTTCACTGCTGAGTGTCGCGCTTCCCGGCGCTGGCCTTGATGCGCCGGACGCGTCGCCAGAGGCGCGACAGCCGACACACTTCCGACGGGCTGCGCTGCGACGCACAGAGGCTTCCCTCCGCTCTGTCCGCATCCCACGAGACCTGGCCGTTACAGGCACGCAAACGCACACGGGAGGGCGTCGTTTCTCCATTTTGCCTGTCAAGAAATTACAGACAACTCTGCAGCACGTGTACTGTGCTCTACACTGTAAGAGATGTGCTATTGTAAGACAGCTTCATACTTTCTATCTCAAAAAGTCGTTGAATAATTCCGCAGCAGAAATACTTTCGCCATAAACTTTGTGATTGATTCAGCGATGAGTTACTGACATTTTATGAGATAACGATCGAAAATATACGAGTGTGTTCAACAAGTATTGCAAAAAATTTTTTTCTCCGACAATTTCGGCTGAAAAAAAAACTGAATTTTTTGTAGGATATTGTAGAATTTTCGTGATTCAGCCCCTAAGGTTTCATGAAATTCCGACAAGTGGAAGCGTTATACGAAGCCTTCAAAATGGCTTATGAAAGGGAGGTGTGTTCCAAGCAAAGAGCTGTCAAAGAGTTTCATTTAGCAGAAAACCAGAGCATAGCAGATATATAGAAACGGAAATCACTAAAACAAAGGCGTTTTTCGTTGCGACGGGATCTTCTCACGAAATTTCGATCACCAGTTTTCTCCTCCGATTGCGAAAACATTCTGTTGGCACCCACCTACATAGGGAGAAATGATCATCACGATAAAATAAGATAAATCAGGGCTCGCGCGGAAAAATTTAAGTGCTCGTTTTTCCTGCGTGCCGTTCGAGAGTGCAACGGTACAGAGACAGCATGAAGGTGCCAGAATGAGATTTTCACTCTGCAGCGGAGTGTGCGCTGGCAGATTAAAACTGAGTGCCGTACCGAGACACGAACTCGGGACCTTTGCCTTTCGCGGCCAAGTGCTCTACCAACTGAGCTACCCAAGCACGACTCACGCCCCGTCCTCACAGCTTTACTTCTGTCAGTATTTCGTCTCCTACCTTCTAAAGTTTACAGAAGCTCTCCTGCGAATCTTCGGAAGGTAGGGGACGAGATAATGACAGAAGTAAAGCTGTGAGGACGGGGCGTGAGTCGTTCTTGGGTAGCTCAGTTGGTAGAGCACATGGCCGCGAAAGGCAAAGGTCCCGAGTTCGAGTCTCGGTCTGGCACACAGTTTTAATCTGCCAGGAAGTTTCAGCATGAAGGTGGTTCATTGAACCCTCTGCCATGCAATTTATTATGAATAGCAGAGAAATCTCGTAGATGTAGATGTAGATGTAGTGAATGAGCAATGTCTACGGAGACATGGCAGTGAAGAAAAGCACAGAACTCCATGGTAAATGTCCGTTGTGTCCCTCGCTACCTAAGAGAAAACCATAAACAGTAACGAAGGACCAACTGTGCGGAATAGTTTTCGCGCTATGACGCTGATCGTGAGCCTTTTTTTTCTGACAGCATCACAGGTGTTGAAACATGGGTTCATTACTTCGAACAGGAAATAAAACGGCAATCCGTGTAGTGGAGCCACACCACCTCTCCTCCGAAGATGGTTCAAATGGCTCTGAGCACTATGGGACTTAACTTTTGAAGTCATCAGTCCCCTAGGACTTAGAACTCCTTAAACCCAAGAAACCTAAGGACATCACACACATCCATGCCCGAGGCAGGATTCGAACCTGCGACCGTAGCGATCGCGCGGATCCAGACTGAAGCGCCTAGAAGCGCTCGACCACTTCGGTCGGCTCCTCCGAAACGAAAGTTCAAACCCGCACCCTCAGTCGTTAAACTTACGGCGAAGGTCTTCTCGAACACTGAAGCGTTTGTTCTGTTCGATATCTTCCTCATACTTCAACGATCAACTTTGAAGTGCATCGTACTACCATACGGAAATTGAAGAAATTGTTTCAGCGTGTTCATCGCCACAAGAAACGCACAAAACAGCTAAGGGAAAATACTGTTTTAGAAGGAATTTTAACAATGTTTTTACTGTATTAAATGTTTCAAGAGTATACACAAATATGTCAGTGTGAACAAACCCAAGTTGTGAGGTTAAATTCCGTCGCCACAAGAAACGCAAACGAACTGTGGTCTTAGCCATGACAACGGAAGACCTCTGTGGATATCTGCGCACCGGAGAGGAGCTCACAAAACTTCAATGGACAGTTCTTTCCCATCCACCCTACAGCTGGATCTCGTACCTTCCGACTTTCATCTGTTCGGCTCAATGAAGGATACACTCCGCAGGAAGCAGTGCGTGAATGAGTGGATGACGGGAAGATTATTGATACAGCAAGACGTTCGCTCCACGGTCGACCAGTAGAGTGGTACCTTACGAGCACACAGGCCCTCCCATTAAGGTGGCGTAAGGCCGTCGCATTGAACAGAGGCTATATTGAAAAATAGGCTTTTGTAGACAAAAGAGAAACGAATAATATGGTGTGTCAATTCTTAATGAAAAAACCGGCCTTCCGAAAAACATGTTTTGCATCACTTATTGGAACACCCCTCGTAATTAAACCGTGTGAGCCACCTTATGGTATATGGAGGAGGGCACTTTATGTGTCACTGTACTTCTTACGACTTTCGTGTGAAGTCGAATCTCTCCAATATTGCCTTCAGAGCCATTTATCGTGATGTGCTTAGGAGGAAGTAATACAGTGCCTCATTCTCCTAGGTACGTACACTCCTGAAATTTCAAGAGAAAACCGCACCGAGATGCACAAAACTAGCATAGGTTGCCAATGGAGGTCCTTGATCACCGCCGTCAACTAATGACGCATACTAAACCAAACTGTGACGAAATGTGCTTCTTCGGATCTTATCCATCTGGTTGGGGTCCAAGAGTGGCCAACAATACTCAAATAACGGTAGCAGTGATTGTTCGGCACCCACACGGTAACAGGAGTTTGCACGTACTTATACGCAATACGTTGGTTCAGATGGCTCTGAGCACTATGGGACTCAACTGCTGAGGTCATCAGTCCCCTAGAACTCAGAACTTGTTAAACCTAACTAACCAAGGACATCACAAACATCCATGCCCGAGGCAGGATTCGAACCTACGACCGTAGCGGTCTTGCGGTTCCAGAGTGCAGCGCCTTTAACAGCACGGCCACTTCGGCCGGCAATACGTTGCATTTGTCTATGATGAGGGTTAACTGGCACTCCTTGAATCAGTCTCGATCCTCTGCAGGTCTTCGGGCGTTTTGCTACTATTTTCTAGCACTATGCAACAGCATTATCTGTGATAGTCTTGTAGGTACTCCTACGTTATCCACTATGTCAACCGGCCGCGGTGGCCTAGCGGTTCTAGGCGATCAGTCCGGAACCGAGTGACTGCTACGGTCGCAGGTTCGAATCCTGCCTCGGGCATGGATGTGTGTGATGTTCTTGGGTTAGTTAGGTTTAAGTCGATCTAAGTTCTAGGGGACTGATGACCATAGATGTTAAGTCCCATAGTGCTCAGAGCCATTTGAACCACTATGTCACGTACAGGTGTTGTGAACAGTAGTGGTCCTTTAGCACCCCCTGGGGTACGTGCGACGTTACTTTTACATCTGAAGATTTATTTCCGCTAAGTGTGACATGAGGTGCTCTATGTGGTGAAATGTCCTCCATCCAGCTATGATACCGCTTGTGCTCGTTTTCATTTTTTGTTCAGTAAGCGACAGTGTGAAAGTATAGCTAACGCCTTTCGGAGTTCAGTATCATCGCTTTGAAGCATATACCAATGCTCGAGGACAGCATTTGACCACTCGATATGACAGTCATATTAATAAACACACAACCCGCACCCGAGTTACATTTCCTTACATTTGGTATAGCAGGGTAAACGTTAAAAGGACCTCTTCTCTAGGCACTGCGCTGTAGCCCTGTTAGGTCATTGAAGAACTCTTTGAAGACTGTTTCTGGACACACATAAAAAAATTACGCTGTGCGACAAAAATGTGAAGCATCCAGAAGACCAGGTCGGATGTCAAATGTACACTGTAACGACTATCTCAAATCATGAAAGTTGCAGTTCCATGTAACAGATAGAACGGACGCGAGACGACATTAGTATTGTCCGTGCTTAGATCACTTCTGACGAACTCAAGGGAGGATCGCCCTATCGATGACAAAGCATATCGCAAAAATTTCACATCTGAGCCTACCTCCTGGCAACGTTCTGTTCATCACGCATTACTGGTCGGACACTAACAGCAGCCATTCTACGGAATTACCGTGCCATTTGTAGGCTACCGTAAACACCACAACACTAAACGGATGCGTTTAGATTGACTGTGACCTGGAAGCATGGACTTCTGATGAATTACAATGCACTGTTTTCAAAAATGAACCACTGTTCTGCACTACTCTGGATGGTCATCGTCGGCGAGTACAACGACGACTTGGAGAGAGGTCCTATTCTTGCAACGTTTAGGATAGGCACAACTTAGTTACTCCAGGCGACATGGTGTGGGGAGCCATCGGGTATGACTTCAGGCAACGGCTGATGATGACTGAGGGAACTGTAACGGGACACACAGTCTGTGTGCGTTTTGTTACCTCTCTTGTGACAATATCATGGTGCTATTTGTCAACAGGACAATGGTGTCCACACATTGTACGTGTCTCTAAGAACTGTGTGCTTGATACTGAGAGATGACTTTGGCCAGTAACATCGGTATATCTGTCCCCGATATAAAATGTGTGGGACCAAGTCGGATGTCAGCCCCCGCCCCATAACCAGTATCGTGCCAGTACCTAGGATATCACGGACCAATTAAAACACTTTTAGAGCCAAATTTCTCAGGAAAGGACGCTTTTTGTTTTTTGAGTCATCAGTCTTATCAGTCTCTTCGTGGTTTGATGCGGCACGCCACAAATTCCTCTCCTGTGCCAACCACCTCATCTCATAGCACTAGCAACCTACGTAGTTAATTATTTGCTGGATGTCTTCTAATCCCAGTCTCCCTCTACAGTTTTTGCCCCCTATAGCTCCCTCTAGCATCATGGAAATCATTCGTGTCTTAACAGATGTCCTATCATCCTTTCCCTTCTCCTTGTCATCGTTTCCCACGTATTCTTTTCCTCTCTGATTCTGCCCAGAACCTCCTCATTCCATACCTTATCAGTCCATCTAATTTTAGACATTCGTCTGTAACACCACAGTCAAATGCTTTGATACTCTTCTGTAACAGTTTTCCCACAGTCCTTGTTTCAGTTCCATACAATGTTCTGCTCCAAACGTACAGTTTCAGAAATTTCTTCGTCAAATTAAGGCTATGTTTGACACTAGTAGACTTCTCTTGGCTAGGACTGCCATTTTTGCCAGTGCTAGTTTGCTTCTGACGTCCTCCTTGCTCCGTCCGTCAATGCTTATTTTGCTGCCTAGATACTAGAACTCCTTAAGTTCATCAGTCTAAATTTAAGTTTCTTGCTCTTCTCATTTCTGCTACCTGTCATTACTTTCGTCTTTCTTCGATTTACTGTCAATCCTTATTCGGTGCTCATTAGAATCTTCATTCCATGCATCAGATCATGCAATTCTTCTGCACTTTCACTCAGGATAGGCATGTCATCAGCGAATCGTGTCATTGATAACCTTTCACCTTGAATTTTAATCCTACTCCTATATCTTCTTTTACTTCCATTATTTTTTCTTGATGTACAGATTGGACAGTAGGGGTGAAGGACTACATCCCTGTGCTACACCATTTTCAATCCCAGCACTTCGTTTGTGGTCGCCCACTCTTAGTGTTCCGTCTTGGCTCTTGTACCTATTGTATATTAACCATCTCTCCTTACAGCTTACCCCTAGTTTTCTCAGAATTTCGAACATCTTGCCCCATTTTACACAGTCGAAAGCTATTTCCAGGCTGACAAATCCTATGAATGGGTCCTGATTTTCCTTTAGTCTTGCTTCCATTACCACCTGCAACGTCAGAATTGCCTCCCTGGCACCTTTACCTTACCTAAAGATAAACTGATCGTCATCAGTCTAGCTCATTCTCAATTTTCTTTCCTATTCTTTTGAACATTATTCTTGTCAACAACTTGGATGCACGAGCTGTTATGCTGATTAGGCGATAATTCTCGTATTTTTCAGCACTTGCAGTCTTCGGAATTGAGTGGACGATAATGGTATGTCGCTAGACTCATCCTTTCTAGACACTAACGTGAACAGCCGCTTTGTTGTCACTTCCCCCAATGGTTTCAGAAATTCTGATGGAGTGTTTCTAACCCTTCTGCCTTATTTGATTTTAAGTCCTCCTTAAACTCTCATTCTAATACTGGACCTACTACCTCTTCTAAATCGACTCTTGTTTCTTCTTCTATCACATCACAATGTATCCTTTGCACCTATCCGCTCTCTGCTCCATTTTACAGTGGAATTTCCACTGCATTATTAATGTTTGCTTTCATTGTCATCGACGGTGGTTTGACTTTCCTGTATTAAGACTTGGCGAGTTTCGAACCCGGGACCGAGGATGTTTTGTTTACTAATCAAAGACGCTACGCCTAGATCACGGGTGCAGGTGAAAGTACAACAACTTTATGACGTCCTTCCCGGCCTTGTCAGTGCTTGCATCCAGGCCAGAGTAGATGTAATAGCATACTGATCAGTGGGCTTATACTTCAAGTTCTTCGTAAGTTACATGGAAGCAAGAAAAGAGGGGAGATGGCATTACGTCACAAACTTGAAGCCGATGTCCGCCATCTTAACTAGCCCAAAGCATTAGGTTCACTACATTCAGCCGGCCGGAGTGGCCGTGCAGTTCTAGGCGCTGCAGTCTGAAACCGCGAGACCGCTACGGTCGCAGGTTCGAATCCTGCCTCGGGCATGGATGTGTGTGATGTCCTTAGGTTCGTTTGGTTTAACTAGTTTTAAGTTCTAGGGGACTAATGACCTCAGAAGTTGAATCGAATAGCCATTTGACCCACTTTTTCTCACCATTCATACCCCCATAGTTCACCACAGTGAACTTCCCTGTGACGTCACTATAACTGTGTCGTATTATTAGTGCGAATACGCACTCAGGAACAGAAAAAAATATTCAAAATTGCTTTCCTGACGCTATGCTATTCATGTAACGTCTATAATTTTTAGTATTTGAAAGAGTTGTTGCGTGCACACGACAGAAATAATGAACAAGAAGCAATCGTAAGGAGTTGCCTGCCAATGTTTTGGGCCACTTAAAATGGCGGCAGGACGCGCCCACTCTGACTTCAAAACAACGTACACAGTAAGTCTGTAGTGCCACCTCACTTCTTTTTTTTTCCTCCATGGTAAACTGGCTCGATATTGTAATCACTGAAGAAACATCACCTTCCCTCTCAGTCCGTGAAGTTTCTTTTCGTTTCCTTGCTCCCTTCTGGGTTCTTTACTTTCATTTGTCAAGCAGTGTATATTCTTCCATTAGAAAAAAGCATGTCGTAATAATTCGGCATTTATAAACATTAAATGTTACTTTTGTATTTCAGAATATCCACCACATATCATCTTATCTAGCAAAAGCCTTATTCAAACAGGTTATTATGATCAATGGACTTTAAGGGCGAATCTTAGCTGCGTCACCTACATCTACATCTACATCTACATTTATACTCCGCAAGCCACCCAACGGTGTGTGGTGGAGGGCACTTTACGTGCCACTGTCATTACCTCCCTTTCCTGTTCCAGCCGCGTATGGTTCACGGGAAGAACGACTGTCTGAAAGCCTCCGTGCGCGCTCTAATCTAATTTTACTTTCGTGATCTCCTCGGGAGGTATAAGTAGGGGGAAGCACTATATTCGATAATTGTTAAACATCTCCGTAATGCTATCACGGTTACCAAATAACCCAGTGACGAAACGCGCCGCTCTTCTTTGGATCTTCTCTATCTCCTCCGTCAACCCGATCTGGTACGGATCCCACACTGATGAGCAATACTCAAGTATAGGTCGAACGAGTGTTTCGTAAGCCACCTCCTTTGTTGATGGACTACATTTTCTAAGGACTCTCCCAATGAATCTCAACCTGGTACACGCCTTACGAACAATTAATTTTATATGATCATTCCACTTCAAATCGCAGTGCGTGAAAAAATATGAAAACAAAATTACAGTGTTTAGAGCTGATAAAGACAAACACGTTTTTATGTGACAAATGAACGCGCGAACGTTTTGACTGTAGTGAATTCCAAAGACAGTGTTCAAAGTACCGTGAGATGAATATTGTTTCAGAAATACTGACGAAAATTCCGTCCGATTATGCATGAATAATTGTTACAGCTTCAACCAAACGAGCAACCAGTACTTCTGTAATGTCTATTGATATCTCTTACACAAAACGCTTCATCTTCTCCGACAACAAAATTCCATGGGAATTCACCAGACCTTGAACTCACGGTAGAAAACAAAATGCGTGGTAGTGTACTAAGCTTGTAAGCTTGTAAGCTTGTAGACACCACTTGGGTCTGTTGGAGCTGAAAAAACAATGTATTAAACAGCTTACGAAGGACCAACCGCGAACAGTCAGCAAAACTTTATGAAGGGCTGTGCAATGACTTCGACCATTGGCAATCTGTCTCAGTGGAGCGATACATGTATATGTAGTACACTCGATGTCAATATGCAGATGGTGTTTATTTTTTCCACATATTGGAAGAGAGAGAGAGAGACAAGGTAAAATGTAGTAAGAGGTTCTATTACAAGGAGATGAATAACTAGTTAAAGTTTGGATGCATATAATTCTCTCAAAACTACAACGATTTTGCTCATAAAACGAATATAAATCGACTACATCTATTCTCATGGAATCATGACTGTTATTATAATTAGCACCACGATTTCATATTTAAAAATATGTGTTACTGCAAATAGTGCTTTATTTCATACTTCATAACCTCTAATTATAAAGCAGACACCACTTGAATTACAGCTCTTTGTGGTACCCAGAAGTCATAGTGTTTTCTCTAACATGTGAGTAGATTGCATAAAACAGACTGTGATGATCAAATAGCTTACTAAACTACAGAGCAAGAATCTGCTGCCACTGTGAATGACTGTCTGCTGGATAACAGAACCCCGTAGGCAGGACAGTACAAGGGAGCAGCAAAAATATCAAATGGAAGCATGCAGACGGCATTTGTTTTCAATGTATAGGAAGAGAAGTGCGCTATAAAATCTTGTAGGAAGTTCCATACAAAACAGGCAACCATGATAGGTTTCGTTACCTCCAGTGTGATACGGCATCACATTATTAAAATGGGACTTGCCTTAGTGTACAATATGGTAATGTCCTCTTGAATTATAGCTTTCTGCTGTTGAACATAAAATTATTGTGTTTTTATACATCTCGGCAAATGGTGTGAAAGGCTACATTCCGTAATGTTATCTCACATGTAAGAAACATTTGTAATACACAGTTGCATGACAATTTATTTACAGACATCGACTGGAACGTGTTGGAAGCTCCAAAACCATGTAATTTGCCCATCATGTTGAAAGAAATAGCGTAACATAGACTTTTTTTTCCTTCAGAGTTTAAAGTCTCGCTGTTTCGTTACTCCGATGATGATTTCTATATAATGAGGACATTGTCCAGTGATCGGTAGCTTTTGCAGCAAGATAGTGAAAGTTTTTTTTTTTCGATTTTACGCAGGGTGGCCGTGTATAGGGGGTATGTAGCTCGACCTTTGCAGTTTGGTATTCTGTAATCAGCGACGGTGCTATAGTTTTTTTTCACTTATAACACTACTGTCCGCTACTGTTGTACCATAACCTTAAAGTAGGAGGCAGGTCGTGAAATAAACTACCTAGTTAAAGCAATTATGGTATAAAGCAACAGAGCAGTGTTACCCTCTGAGAGGAATTTTGTTATATTGACTGCGTTGTACCTAACGGAGGTGGCTTATAGGAAGTGAAAGTCAGAATTACGTAATTATTCAAACAGTAATTAATAATGTTTTACCTAGCTACACTGTTTAAAGAATAAGGAAAACGGTCGCCTGCACAATTAAGCAAGAGAAAGATTAACGTTCTTGTTAAAGAAGGGAGGTATGAGTAATTTTAACTGATCACAGGTTAAGTCTCTCTCAACTAAATACTTTTCTATTAAGAATAAAGTTTAAATGGAATTCATTGTCAGGTTACATCTATAGACAAACTATGGATCCTGTTATACTGTTAATATCCACTTCCAATACACAAGAGAGACAAACAGCATACATGAGTATATAACTTTCAATAAATGCAGTTCACGGCTTTTACTACAGTGAGACACAATGTTGACAAATTTACAAGAAACTGACTCGCCTTTTAAAATTTACTACAGGCAGTACTATGATCATTAACTAAGCAAGCCTAAGTTTTAAGAACTTTTAATCTTTGAAAGAGACAGCAAATTGTCTTTATTACCACAGTCTTCTATCAAGTAAATGATTAAATAGGTGACTTTAAAACTTCACAAAGCTACATTTACTACCCCCCACAATTTCACTAAATCCACAGCAAATCTGAATATTCCCTTCTTACCAAAGATTGCGGCTTTCAATTTTTCCACAAACTAGGACACTCGGTAATCATAGTTCAAATGGAGAGGAACATGAGAGGTGTTGTGACAAGGAAAAAATCAAGGTAGGTACATAAATTCAGTTATAAGTTACCTAATATTTTTGCACACTAAAATATCCAATCAGCTGATCTTTCACTGCACATTATTATAGTATTCCGTTACAGTGATTGTGCAATGTGGTGGCAGGCAACTGCATGTTGGTAGGTGGATTTGCAGGTAGAATTGCTGGGCTCTGTCCCTTCTTGGTGGCGATGAGGGATACCAATTCCAGAATCGTTCCAGCTATCTATCCATCCATCCGAGGCATTGAAAAGTGGCAGTAAAAGCCTCTCTTGGAACCACCACGATATACAACTTTTCATGTCAGTGCACAGTTTGGTAGCTCGTCACCGACTGACTCTTGTTCCACGTTTTCTACCTAGGCCAACCACAATTTGCTCGCGCTACACAGTTCCGTTCCCGATGGGAACCACACTACCTCTTATCCACAGAATAACTAAGAAGCCTAAGCGAGGATCTGCAGTTTACATAACTGTAACCAAATACATTAAATTAAACAGAACATTTGCACATATTGACATTTGTAGCAGAAATTAGTCACACAAAATTACAACTATATACAGTAAGTTTTGTCTGCCTCCAATTGAGACAAGGAATTTAAATGACAGATACACTACATTGCATAGAATCAAACCATGACATCCAAAGTTTTTACAAAGAAAGGAGTATACAATTTAGTGTTATCGATTCAATCGAACATATTTACAGAGACTCAACGATGGAACATTAAATGAAAAAAGAGCAAAATTAATCAGTAGAGCACTAGAGCTATGGTGTTACACATGCCCCATGTTTCGTTGAAGTTTCCTATAAAGGATACTTCAAGGAAACATCTATAACACCTAAGTGGTGTTGGCTACAAGAAAATAATTATAGCATCCAGCTTCAGTCGGGAAAGAGAAAAAAACACATATTACAGACTTATAGTATATACACTAAGAAATTTCATACATTTCTTCCAAAAAATCCTCAAAATAAAGCATTTACAATAATTTTGATCCACAGACTGGTTTAAGGAAACTAATTTTCATCATTATACAAGATATTTTTAAGCATGTTCATTCCATACACATACAGTTCAAATAATAGACAAACAGTATACAAATTAATCTTCAGATTAGTCGAATACATGTAGCCTTCAAATAAAATTTAAAGAAAAATAATACATACATAATAGCGCAGAACATTTGAACTTAACAAAACAGAAATTTGTCGTTCAATTTTTTTAAAGGACTGTAGATTTCAGACACACACAAGCATACTCATGATCACGGCACATTTTGCAAGGTTCAGCAATTAATGATATATTGAAAATTTCAGTTTGCATCCGCATATGCACAAATATTCACACATACAGCTATGCGAACCTTTTCCAACTGACTCTGTAGATACAACAGTGACTTTTCAAAGTTTTTTTCAGTTAAAATTATTAACTTTAAAGCTGCTCTTCATTAATAGCAGTCCAAAATGTTTTTTTGCACATAAACACACTAATATATTCACAACCTATCTTTAATCATCACTGCGGTGTTTTATAGCAAGACAGTTCAATTTTTAAGATACAGCAGAAAACCTAATCTTGGAAACATCTACATCCATCTGAATAAGAATCGATGTATATTTTGTAATAACTTTTCACTGACTTCAGTAAGAATATTCGGTCTATAACACATTGGTCAAAAACCTAATTTACTTCACTGCTTGCCTCAGCATAAGCAGTCCATATTATCATTCTGCCCATTATTGGTTTGGTAGTCTTTGTATGTAAACATTTAGGCACAAAAACACAATTTAGATTAAGAACACCGTTTTAAGTTGACACACTGCCCCATCCACTAGGTTTGGCAGTTCGTGACCACTTATCAGCTCCTTGCCCCACAATGGCAAGTCCTTTGGTTACTGCTAACATAGCATATTTGGTTGTCCTGAACTTCAGGACCACCTGCATTTTTATTCTTTTGTCTTGTTTTTCTTCCCAGTAACATATTTTTGAGGAGTTTATTGTCGTCATCTCGTTGTTTTTTCATCTTTATGTCACATCTTTGGTACAAATTGCATTAATGGTATAAATCATAGCATCTGTAACTTTAAAACTGTAATTAGACACTGGTAACAAAACCATTTCCTTTCAAATGACAATATCAGGTAACATATACATCATTAATCAAATAAATTTTAAATTGCATACTTGGGGTCAAGTTAAGATTAAGTATATTTGCTACTCATTTGTCATTGCTCTTTCACACATTTTTAGGTCATTACATACGTCAAGATCAGAACAATAATTTTACATCCTACTGCAAGCGATTTCTGCCTACCTTTTGTGGTACTGGACACATACCTCTCATTTTACATACATTAGTCACGTTTATCTCCTCAGTTTTAAACACACATACAGTTTTTGAAGACCATATTTGCCCCTTTTTTCAAAAACATTTACATTTAGTCGTATTATAGCATTCATTTACCTTTTTTCCAGTAACCTATTCTTTTCTCATCTATACTTTTCCCTTTACTTTTCCATTACATTTTCTCTTTACAATATGCACAATACTTACATTAATATTGATCATTTTCTAGTGCACGCAATTTAGTTATTGATTTACTTGTCCTCAAACAATATACAGTATCTTACCTTATTTCCACACTTTTCGGTTTACTCTGATAGAGAAGAAGGACAGAAGATAGTGAAAGTTCTGAATGATGAAGAGGGAGGTTGACAGCACGAAAAGAATCGGAAGTAGTGCTGGCAACGACTGAGGTACCTAGTGCTTGTCAGACTCTTGACAATGCAAAGAGTGCATGTCCCCTGAGGATATGTACCTTTAAGTAAACAACATAGTGCGAACATAAGAGCTTTCAGATCTTTAAGTACATTAGAGCTTAATTATTACCTTGTGGAGTTCTTTGCACTTTCCCGTAAGCGTAATTATTCATCAAGTTTTCAGGTTTCTCACACTACATGGCCTTATCTTCATAATTAGGCTGGCAACAAAAAGTATTCAATTGAAAATAAACAGGTCTTAAGCAAAGTCAAAGAGTACACTACAGTAAATAATAACCTGCCACGGACCTCAAGATCAACAAAACAATAACTCACTTTCAGGTAACACTCAGATACAATAATAATTAAGTCATGCATTATATTAACAACATATATACATACAGCATCCTGCCCCCAGTCCCTTTATTAATAATGCAGTCTCGTATGGTTCATAAAACAAATACCTAAGTCTGGTGGGTTTTGAGGCCTTTTATTGTCTACATCTTTCACTAACCTGTTCAGATCGTGCCAAAGTTTTGTTTCATCAGGTGGCTTTTTAGGTTTTTGAATTTCAAAGTCTTTAACAAGGTATAGCATCTCCTGTTCTGATATTATCTTACCAGGTGGTTCTTTTTGTTCCTGTGATTCACACTCCTTCAAAACATTTGTTAAGGCTTGCCCCAGTATAGTATGATCTGGAGGTTCCTGCAAGTTATGCCCCTGTGTTACATTACTGAATAATTCCTTCGGTTTTTGCCCAGTTCTACTTTCCGTGTCTTGCTCTGGAAACATGTCGTTAATGTTTTCGTACCCTCTTTCAGTAAAAGTATATTCACTTTCGTTTACACCTGAAAATTCATCTTCACTGGAGTCTTCACTATTCTCTTCCTCACCATCAGATTCACTTAAGTACGCGACTTTTGAACAATAGGGAAAGTTAGTATATTCGTTCTTATCTGTATTCATACACCCTTCATCATCTGAACTATCACTGATTTCATTTTCACCATCAGATTCGAGCAGGAAAGCAACTTTTAGACAGTGGAGCAGATTATCACTAGATGTTTTAGCCACTTCGTTTTTCGATTCATTTTCTACACAATGCACATCGTTTGGACACTCAGGTACTTCTGTGGTACCGCTTTGAACGATTTCAGCCTTAACTTCATACCTAGTATAACCGTCATATACTTCGATAACCTTGATTTCATTGTGTCCTGTACTGTCAATCTCAGATATCCGTGCGAAATTCCTACTAGACTCTTCTGCATCAAAGCCACAAAACACCTTTCCAACAACAATAATTTCATCTGCACTGGTTATAATGCCACGCTTACTAACGTCCTTCTTTACATCACTTTCACCTACTATTGATTGTGCACACGTCTTTTGCGTGGCATATTCTACCTTCCATTCCTCTTTATTCATCATAACCTCCCCCACATCTACATCTTTTACCTCATATACATCAGTAACAGTACAAATAATCTCCTTTTCACTCGCCTTCTCTGGCCCTCTTTTATTCTATAATGATGCCTTTTCGTACGATTCCAATATTGAGTTATCTTTATCATATGACATATTAACTTTAGTTTCAGTTTTACATTCGTCTATTACTGAAACCGGCCAACGGAAATGTCCCATTCCGCCTCTTCTGTTTCTCTCTACGGCAGCCATCTTGCTCTGGCCTCGGCCATTTCTGTGTGCTGCCAAGTGCAATGTACAGTGCTCTTGCAAGCGCTGCCCCGACCACAAACGGTCACGTGACTTCGCACTGGGAACGCCACTATGTATCACTCCTCGTCCGTCTTCCATAGGCGCGTCCTTAACCTTCCTGCCCCGTATTTTACATCGTTCTTTCTCGAATTTATGATTTGACATATTTTCTTTGGGCGCAAAACCGGTTTCCGCATGAATCCGGCCCGTAACACACGCGGTTTTCAGTTTCCCATTTCGTCTCTAGTTTGGAAATTCTGCGCCAATAATATTTACTACAGGCGGCACTACGATCATTAACTAAGCAAAACTTTATAAGCCTCGGTTTTAAGAACTTTTAATCTTTAAAAGAGACAGCAAATTGTCTTTGTTACCACAATCTTCTATCAAGTAAATGATTAAATAGGTGACTTTAAAACTTCACAAAACTACATTTACTACCCCCAAAATTTCACTAAATCCACAGCAAATCTGAATATTCCCTTCTTACCAAAGATTGAGGCTTTAAATTTTTCCACAAACTACGACACTCGATAATCATAGTTCAAATGGAGAGGAACCTGAGAGGTGTTGTGACAGGGAAAAAATCAAGGTAGGTACATAAATTCAGTTATAAGTTACCTAATATTTGTGCAAACTAAAACATCCAATCAGCTGATCCTTCACTGTACATTATTATAGTATTCCGTTACAGTGATTGCGCAATGTGGTAGCAAGGCAACTGCATGTTGTTAGGTGGATTTGCTGGTAGAATTACTGGTCTCTGTCCCTTCTTGGTGGCGATGATAGATACCAGTTCCAGAATCGTTCCAGCTATTTATCCATCCATCCGAGGCATTGAAAAGTGGCAGAAAAAGCCTCTTTCGGAACCTGCGCAATATACAACTTTTACATGTCAGTGTACAGTTTGGTAGCTCGTCTCTGATTGACTCTTGTACCACGTTTTCTACCTAGGCCAACCACAATTTGCGCGCGCTACACAGTTCCGTTCCCGAGGGGAACCACACTACCTCTTATCCACAGAATAACTAAGAACCCTAAGCGAGGATCAGCAGTTTACATAACAGTAACCAAAGACATTCAATAAAACAGAACATTTGCACATTTGACATTTGTACCAGAAATTATTCACACAAAATTACAACTATATATACTAAAATTTGTCTGCCTCCAATTGAGACAAAGAATTTAAATGACAGATATACTACATTGCATAGAATCAAACCATGACATCCAAAGTTTTTACAAAGAAAGGAATATACAATTTCGTGTAATCGATTCAAGCGAACATATTTACGGAGACTCAACGTAACATTAAATGAAACAAAAGCAAAATAAATCAGTGGAGCACTAGAGTTATGGTGTTACACACTCCAATGGATGTCGAAAAATAATGAGAGGCAGAGGGTTGGGGGAGACAGAGAGAAACAGATGCAAATTGTATCCTGCGCTCGAATGTAAAAACTGTATCGATTTTATTCATAAACTTCAAGAAAATGAGCTGCACCTATTTTCATTGAAAGAGGACATTTGTTAGCGTTGCTATTGTGTTTTCCTCGTTAACAGATGTCTGCTTATAAGAGATGCATTAACGTTAAACAAAAGTGTTCTCCATTGTAGAATGGGTTGCTGTTGAAGGTGTAGGGTTCGTGCCGACTAGGTGTCGTCGCCTGATGTAGCTGCATTCCAACCAAGAAGCCCCTTGGGGGTGATGTGGCGGGGGCGCGGTACAGTGCAGCTATATTTTAAATGGACATGCAAGCTCAACTTTGGGTGGCTGTCATTTACCTCCCATTGTTTAGTTGACATTACATCCTTCTGTGTCGACGTAGAGCCGATATTTAACCTGCAGCCCAAGGTGGGAAAGATGCATCTAGCAACTTCTCGCTGACCTGGGGCCCTATTCTATATCGTTCATACCGATCGGTGCAGTAGGTTAGTCTCGGTAGTGACGTCATTTTCGGTTCTTCATCCGAATTTCCTATTCACTGAGCTTTTGAGATCTGTTACCGAACGGTCCTCCCGGCCGATTTTTCTACAAACGTACCGAGAGGTTTTGAATTTTGGTACGGCCATGTCGTTCGGTTAGCTGGGGTTTATTTACACCTATAATTTGTTATTTTAAACATATTGAGCGGTTTTAGCTTTGGATTTAGTGATTGTGTTACTAAACAATCACCACAGGACGCGTCCGGTTGGAAAGTGAGTTCATAATAGGCTATTTTCCTTTGTTAGAAGTATGGATAGGTTAGGTTATTACTGTGAATGATTACAACATCCAAAAAAACGTTTTCAGTCAGTGTCCTCTCATATTACCTTTTATTTTACGCAATTAAGAGTTTAAAGATCATTAAATATCAAGACATCGGTTCTGCTTACACATATTACATGAATGTTAGTTGAAATTACTAATGACTTAGCGTGGCAGTGGATGTAGGTTTCGCTACAGTCGCAGGTTCGAATCCTGCCTCGTGCATGGATGTGTGTGATGTCCTTAGGTTAGTTAGGTTTAAGTAGTTCTAAGTTCTATGGGACTGATGACCTCAGATGTTAAGTCCCATAGTACTCAGAGCCATTTGAACCACTGGGATATAGGTTCGTATACTTCTGGATGGGTTAGTATTTTTTTTTCCTCTACGTGTTTGCAATGCATTCTGAGACTTCGTTAATCGCCAAAGTTAAGCAATTTTCTGAAATATTCCTTGTAATTTACACGTAAGAGCAAGCTTTCTCAGTAACGAGTATCTCCGATATCGTGACTTCCATATGTTCAGGAAATGAAAGATGAAGTTACTGTGCTTGGAACAACTAACAGTGACATTTAAATTTCTTCTTCTCACAAGTAACTCACCATTTTTTTCGGAATACTTAGCGATTTCCGAGAGTGCGGTCAGACAGGAAGAGCACAACGTAAATTACTGCGAATGAGACCAGCAGCAATCGTCCTTATAATTTAGCTTGTCACAATTATTTATCTGCGATCGAATCGTTAACAACAGTAGACAGAGATAAAAGGTTCCCACCACAGTATTTTCAGACTGTACCGCCATATATAAAACATTTTGATTCATCAGATGCATGTTATAAGCTACAACGAACTTCTATAATTGCACTAACCACACGCTTTTGAAAAGGCGATTTTTTAATTTTGTTTTTATGAACCAAATCCTTGATGTATCATATAGGGAAGTAGGCTACTTCACTATCTGGATCTCTAGGAGCGAGCTACAGCCTCATTCTATGCATCTTCTTATTCTTTGACACTCTCTTAAACAATTTTTCAGGCTCTTGGAAATGTGCTCCGTCTGTCCAACTGATTGAAGACAGTTTATTCCCATACGCGATTCGCTTCTTTTATATGTTAAGCATCATCACGAATAAAGGAAGCGTAAAGCTTATGGCAATAAACAAACTGTCTTCAATTAGTTGCATAGCCGGAACGCACCTCCATGAATTTTGAAGCAACTAAGGAACAACGGGTGTTTCTATAGATATAGTATTTGCACGGTATCGTACTACACTCCATTCCTAATTCATATCCCGAAACGTAATATCCAAAACAAGACATCGATGTGAATTAGAAGAAAATGATATAATGTGACATTTACGACAGTTTCCAGAACACAGTCAATATTCTATCGTTATGGAGCATTCATGGAGGCCTGTGGTTGGCGAAATTTGAACAGTATTACGTACTCTAACCACACTTTTCGGTACTGTGAAGAATGGCATGCCAGTGTTGGCTGCCAGCCTCCTTGAATTCGTGCCGCTGTGGCGCTGGAGTGCGGATCTGAGGCAGATCGACTCCCATGGGTTGGTGTGAGGAGAACCGACAACAGCGTTTCGGTTCGCTAGGACCGTTCGCCATCGCTTTCGAAATGCGTACTGAATAATGTTGGGGCTCTGTTTGGAAAACAAGACCTCGCTCGCGTACCGAACCGATCAGCAAATGGCGGAAAGATACAGCATAGCTGCCGGCAGGAAGACGGTATGCCACAGAGAAGTGCGCGGCGCGTGGTAGCATATGGCTGTTTTTAAACCACCACCATAGGTGGAGGGAGAGGGGGGGATGAGAGGAGGTAGGTGTGCCTATAATTTCGCTAGTTACCAGCCGTACATAGAGGAGAATGCACGTTCAACTGCCACCTCTCTCACGTATTGCAATCTTTTGGGATGACGATTTTCCACACTACATGTGTTGCATTATGACCCATTGATTACGTGTGCAGTTTAGGTGTGTAATTAGAACAGTGAGGCATTTTCATCAGTTGTAGCAGTGTGTATGTTTTCGATTACCTGAGCTGCGGGGTGATTGTTGAGCAGTGCAGGAGGCGACTCTAGCGAATGTCTAACAGCGATAGAAACGGTTCTCAGCTGTATGATTGATGGTAATACACTTATTAAACTCCTCTCTGTCCAAAACCAGCATCTCTTCAGTTGAACACAATTCCCACCAAAAATAAACATAGTGTTTTCCACTCCATCCTTTTTCCCGCCAGCTTCTTGAGTACATCTGCCACTAGTTTTGGGTGGTATTGTGAAACTTTTTCACTGCTGGATAATACCAGTTGAATGGCATCGTCAATTTTTGAGCTGTATTGCGGTTTTACGTACTCATTGTGTAGCGCTATGCATATAGTTGTGTAATTAGCACTGACCTTTATCATTAATTAGGTAATTAGGACTGACATTTTTCTTCAGCTTTCCAACCAAAATAAAATAGTACGCGAACCTAACCTTCTTCTCTTGCATCTGGATAATTTCCATTGTTAATGACTTCACTCTGATAGTGATAAAGTGGTGCAAGTGGAGGTGAGGTTGTGGCTCATATTCCATGTATTCCCTACTTGGCTCTAGCTAATTTTCATCTGTTTCTGAACTTAAAGGACGTCTTAAAGTACTTCACTCTGATAGTGGTACGGTGGTGTAAGCAGAGGTGAGATTGTGACTCCACCAAACTATGCCAAATATCCTGAAGTGTCGGACAACAGACTGGTGGTTCGTTGGGAGAAATATGTTAGTCACCTGATTCACTATATTGAGAAAAAATATATAGATATGAATAATTAAGTTGTAGAATGTTAATAAAATCTGTTTTATTTAAAAATCCTTAAGAATTTTCACATAAAAAAGTCGGATGCATTACTTTGCAGGGCGCCTTTCTATTGACTTTTGTTAAATTTTTTGTATTGCCATTGTAGCCCCGCAGATAAGGTTTGTACCTCGAAACATGTCACTTTATTAAGTTGTTTTAGGTAAGTTATAAAAAATTTGTGACTCAGTCTATGAAAAATCTTCACAAAGCAAGACGAAACAAAAAGAATGGAGTTCAACAGACAAGTTCTTAGATAAAATAGGAGTAATGCAGTTTTCCTTCCCTACTGCACAACTTGTAAATGGAAAAATCAATGAAGGAAATAAATGAGAGGTTTTTCGTTTATGACTAGGATTAAAATTCAAGACGAAATTATGTAAGAGGTAAGATTCGCTAAATACTTTGGTATTCTCGGTGAATCAGATGAACAGTTGCTAGACATGTCGACCTGTTGATTGAAGCGAACAATTTGCTGAATACGCAGTGCGGACTGAGAATAGACAAACTTAATGCGGAAGTAATGACGAGTATCAGAAATAAGATTATCGATGTACTTAACATTCGTGAGGACGTGACACACAAAGTGAAGGAATTCGGTTGCCTTTCAAGAAAAAATAATGAGCGACGGACGAAACATGGAGAATATACACTGAAGTGCCAAATAAACTGGTATGCGTATTCAAATACAGAGATACATAAACAGGCAGAATACGGCGCTCTGGTCGACAACGTCTACATAAGACAAGAAGTGTCTGGCGCAGTTGTTAGATCGATTACTGTTGCTTCAATGGCAGGTTATCAATATTTAAGTGAGTTTGAACGCAATATTACAGTCAGCGCACGAGCGATGGGACACAGCACCTTCGAGCTAGCCATGAAGCGGGGATTTTCCCGTAGGACTATTTCACGAGTATACCCAGAATACTCGTATTCGAAATCCGGGAAAACATCAAATTTCCGACATCACTGACGCCGGAAAAACATCCTGCAAGAACGCTACCAATGGCGACTGAAGAGAAGCATTCAACGTGAGAGAAGTACAGCCCTCCCACAAATTGCTGCAGATTTCAATGCTGGGCCATCGACAAGTGTCAGCGTGCGAACCATTCAATGAAACATCATAGATATGAGCTTACGGAGCCAAGGCCCACTCGTGTACCCTTGATGACTGCACGACACAGAGCTTTACGCCTCGCTTGGGCCCGTCAACATTGACATTGAACTGTTGACGACTACATGTTGACTGATTGGACGAGTCTGGTTTCAAATTTCATCGAGCGAATGGACGTGTACAGGTATGGAGAAACCTTATGAATTCATGGACGCTGCTTGTCAGCAGGGGACTATTCAAGCTAGTGGAAGCTCTATAAAGGTGTGAGACCTGAGTAATTGGAGTGATATGGGACCCATGACACTTCTAGATACGACTGTGGTAAGTGACACGTGCGCAAGCGTCCTCTCTGATCATCTGCATCCATTCATGTCCATTGTGCATTCGGGCAGACTTGTGATATTACAGCAGGACAATGCGTCCAGAATTGCTGCAGATTGGTTCCTGGAACACTCTTCTGAGTTTAAACACTTCCGCTGGCCACGAAACTTCTCAGACACGAACTTTATTGAGCATATCTGGGATGCCTTGCAACATGCTGTTCAAAAGAGATCTCCATCAAAAAAATAGTTCAAATGGCTCTGAGCACTATGGGACTAGACAGCTGTGGTCATCAGTCCCCTAGAACTTAGAACTACTTAAACCTAACTAACCTAAGGACATTACACACATCCATGCCCGAGGCAGGATTCGAACCTGCGACCGTAGCAGTCGCGCGGTTCCGGACTGAGCGCCTAGAACCGCTAGACCACCGTGGCCGGCCAAGATCTCCATCCCTCGTATTCTTACGGATTTATGGACAGCCCTGCAGGATTCATGGTGTCAGTTCCCCCGAGCACTACTTCAGACATTAGTCGAGCCAATGCCACGTCGTGTTGCCACACTTCTGCGTGCTGGCGGGGCTCCTGCACGATATTAGGCAGGTGTACCAGTTTCTTTGGCTTTTCAGTGTAGGAAATAGACTAGCCCAGACAAAGTGGATATTCCCCCCTAAAGAAGTTTGCTAGTATCAAACATATGCCTTAATTTAAGGAAGAACGTACCAAGAACGGACATATATCTCATAGAACTGAATGGAAACGAATAATAGACTGCGAAATGACTGCGATAAAAACAAAGAAAAAGAGAATCGAAACATTTCAGACTTTTGCGTTACAGACGGTGCTGAAAACTGCAATTGAACTGACAGGACAGAGTGAGGAGACACTAGCACTATCGACGACGAAAGGAGTACATCGACGGAAAAGCAATGGCAGCACCAAAATATAATTGCTGTTGAGAAATGAAATTTGGCACACTTGTCTACGTAACACAGTTGACTATCATTGCAAGATCATAGATTAATGTAAGCTCGATATAGGCCATTGAAAATGGGAAATGCTCTTACTTTAATAGTCGGCGTAACCACCAGAATCTTGAAAGCAAGCATGTAGACATGGATGCATTGTGTTGTACAACTGTCGGATGTCAGTTTGTGCGATGTACTTCCACACCTATTGCCCTTGGTCGGACAATACAGGATCGGTTAAGGCTGCTTGTGGATGACACTGGAGTCAACGACCGATAATGGCTCCTATGAGATCGATTTGAGACAGATCTGGCAATTGACTAGCTCAAGGCAACATGCCGACACTCTGTAGAGCATGTTGGGATACAGCAGCGGTATTTTGGTGAGCGGTATCGTCTTAGAAAACAGTACCTGGAGTACTGCTCATTATGGCACCACAACAAGATGAATCACCAGACTGTCTACAAATCTGCTGTCAGTGTGTGTGGGATAATCACGAGACTGATCCTGCTGTCATACAAATTTGCATCCCATATTATGCAGGTCTAGAGTGTCTAACACGCATACAAATTCGTTGCAAGCCCTCAGCTGGCCTCGTGCTAACCAACACACGGCCGTCACTGACCTTCATCGAAAAACTCAACAAACTCTCCTGACACGACTGAAGTCGCAAACGCCAGTGGCCTGGGGTCAGCGAAATGAACGTTAAAGGGTATCCGGCTCGGAACTGTCCTCGAAGTAACCGATTTGTATGTTGTGTTACTTTTGTGCCAACGGCTGCTCAAATAGCTGCTGCAGATCCAGTACGATACGCCAGATCCGTACGACAAACACGATGGTCATCCCTCTCGGGGGTGCCCCGTTGCCGTCTATAGCTCGGTCCTCTTGTAACTATACGTTTTCGTGACTACCGTTGCCAGCACTCATGAACAGTAGCTAGAATCCTGCCGTGTCTTTCTGCAGTATCGCAGATTCTCGTAGCCCAACATCAACTCGCGACGCCCAATCTCAAAGGGAACTAACACTCACGACTGTTGTATAGGGTATTTAAAGCAAACCTGACTTGCATCCTCATACTCTTACGTGGCTGGCGCGACGTTTGAATAGACATCATCTTTAGATGCAGAACACGCCCACCAACTTTCGTTTATGTCGCACAAATCCTTCTTGGTGTTGGGATTTTATTTATTTATTTACTTTGGCTTCAGTTTACTGGAAACCACTGTCTAGAAGACACGAGACGGTAGGGCTTTCGGTAAGATCCCGAGGAATTACTTCCATGGTACTACAAAAAGCCGTAAGGGGCAACATTCTGTAGGAGAAAATAGTTATTACTACGTATCCAAAAAATTGTTCACGGTGTTTTTCCTTAAATGCTACTCTGACAGATGAAGAGATTCGGACAGGAGAAGATATCGTGGCGGGTCACGTAAAACGAGCCTGAAGACAAGCTAACGAAAAGAAAAAACAGAGAGAGAGAGAGAGAGAGAGACAGAGAGATGGTTGTGGCTTAAAACATCGAGCTAGTCAGAGACAGGAGTAAGGATCAAAAACAATGAAGAGGTGGACCAATACTTGAAACAAGAGTAAACCGGCAGGCAGAAAAGATACCAGTGATGTGAGTCTCAAATCATATTTTTCTTCCTGTTAATAATAAGAGGAAACGAGGAGGATGCTCAAGTGTTTTGACACGCTACCTCCAGTACAATTCAGATTAAACTGAAGAAAGAAACTGAAACAAAACGAGCAAAGTGTTTTAGGTAGAAAGTAAAAATGTGGCAGATTTAGCAGAAGAGTCTTAAGAAACCTTTTTTGAGGAAGCAGAGTGTGACATGAGAAGATGAATGAATTTAAAGAGACATACATATCATATGGCACTTTCCATAAGAAGCGTTCACTCGGAAACGAAATATTCTACAAAACATTGGTCGATTATAGGTGGAAGAGTTTCTGAAACTGTACACGTACAAAACCACACTCGTTCGATGTAAACCGCAGTCCGGTGGGCCGGGAGAGGGGGAGGGGGGGCGGGGTAAATGGCAAGGAGAACTGGCGTGACCCACATCCGGTATTCAGACTGAAAAATGCACAGGAAGACATGTCAATAAATAGGTTCTGAGACGATAGGGTGATATGGACTGGACTGACAATTTTCAGGTGTGACTAGAATGGATCTCTGTAGGTCAGCTGTGAAGATATGGTATTATTCTTCTGCAAATTTTCTAAGTCTCGTGTGAAACTGACTACTAAATAGCTTAGATATTTTGGTGCCAGATTAATAAGTCAGTTAACCTTTAGGTTTTCAGGGCTGGATATCATTGGTACCACAAACACATTAGTAATTGTCGGTATTTCGGAGCAGATGACACAAATCTCCACTAAGCAACGTGGGTATGCCATAAAACTATTTAAGCTACTGACCGAACACATTTATGAGATGGGCGTGTTGTGCAGCGTTTGAAGAGTTGTTGGTGCCCGGTGGGACGATCATAATGCCTCTGGTAATAAGTCGTGAACGAGTAACTTCCCACGGAAGATTTGCACACAAAGGCAGGTAAACGGCTCGATTTGACGGCAACCGCTGTTGTCGCAGCGGGAGCCCCGTGTGGATGGGCGTCGGTCGCCACAGGTAGCCGCGCCGCCGCCCACAGCCTGTGTTAAACACTGCCGCGGCACCCGCAGCCGTGTCGCTGCCGTTCTGACTCGACAATCAATACGACAAGCAGCGGCAGCAAACAGCACGCCGTTGCGCTGTCTTTGTACAGGCTGATAGGTCTAACCGCCAGAGGATATTGCTTGCGTAACATTCACTCTTTCTACATGCTGGGTAGTGGTTAGGGCTATACGAACAAACAGATGTCTACACTACTGACTATATTTATGGATAAACATGAAATGAGTTTTTATTTCTGAAATTGGGGCCTCGGGAGCCAATTTACTAGGAAATACCCACCATCGTCTGCTTGTTAGTGCTGTATGAAATGATTCGAATGCTGTGTTGGAAGCCTACGACCTTGAAAAACATCTATGCAAACGTTTGGAATACTCCATGATAATTGTATCGGCAACTACTTTTCTTCCAGATTAACGTTGGATGAGAATCATTACTGAAACTATTAATAACATTCTGGATTGAGGCATTAACACACAATAATTTTTCATTTTGCTTTCAATCTATAAAATAATTTAATTTGTAGTACTTCAGTGTACGAGAAGCCGCCAATGTTTTATGAAAGTAACAACCAGTGCCACACATTACTGTCCTATGAAATTAATTCGTTCTTGTGTTGTCTGTATAGTTATTCATTTACATCTCAGTGATACAATATCGATTATTTTATCTGAAAATTATAATGTCTGTCTTAAAGGTGGTTAGCCTTGGTATCATGACACAACACGAAACGAAGTTATAGACCAAGGGAAAATTGTAACCACTCTCTCTGGACATTTAACAAACCTACAGGGTGAAAAGTATTTAAACCGACAAACTCTGGGAGGTTGTAGCGGACATCAAAACAAATATCTTTCCCTAATGTCATTTTTTCCTATGAGGAGTATTTAAACCAGTAGAGGAAGATTTCTGTGACGGCAAATTAATTAAACCAACAAAGTTTATGTGATAGCTCTACGTTTGTTGATACCGGTGCCTACCAATTTTAATTGTATATTACAGCACTGAGGATGGTCACTAAGTGACCGAAAATCGATTTTGCGGATAATGAAACAAAAAGATACGGCCAATGCTGATTCTCCTTCCAATTATATCCATTATCTGGTCGTGGTGCACAGAACACTCCATGGAGTCGCCAATGAATGATTGTTATTTGTCAATTTTTAGAAATAATTTCCTGTGTGAGAGAAAGTCATCTATGATTTTTATGTAAGGGTCTGGGGCGAAATTTAGATTTTGTAGTTTTACGATACGGCGATCTTTCCAGACATTATCGTAAGCTTTCCCTACATCTAGGAAATCTGCTGCCGTATAATACCTTCTATTCACGTTATATGCGATGTTTTTGGATAAGCGTAGGAGTTGCATCTCTGTCGATATTGTGGTTTGAAATGCAAACTGTTCTGGTCGAATGATCTCATTCTCAAGCAGTGGTTGTTTTAGCCTTTGTAGCATTAGTCGATCGAAAACTTTGGATAAGGTTGTAAGAAGGCTAAAAGGACGGTGGTTAAAAAGCATTGGCAACTGGTTGCAACATTCATCAGCTATCGACACAGATGAAACAACTATTATTTATTTATTTATTTGCAAATGCTACTATTCCTTAAGGGGTCACACAAACCACTGAGTGTGTGAGTGTGTACGACATCGAATGATGCAGAGCAGGAAGAGCAGAAGACAATTATCCGGACTTACTTTGTCTCTTTCTTCGTCATCAGTCTTCCATATAGTGTGTTACAGCTCGCCTCGACAACTCCTGTGCCAACATTTTAATCTCAGACCAGCACTTACACCTTATTTGTTGGATACATTTGGATATACACACACCAAAAAAAGTTTTGCATCACCTCGGTTCCGAGAGTTACGAAACCTGTGCAGAAAACTGGAATAGAGATCAACATAAACATCATTTCCGCCCTTTTAATTGCTCAAGAAAGCCACACATTGCATGTTGTATCACCATACAGCGAGACCTTCAGAGGTGGTGTTCCATATTGCTCTACACACTGGCACCTCTAATACCCACTAGCACGTCCTCTTGCACTGATCCATGCCTGTATTCGTCATGGCATACTATCCACAAGTTCATCAAGGCACTGTTGGGTCAGATTGTCCCACTCCTCAACAGCGATTCGGCGTAGAACCCTCAGAGTGGTTGGTGGGTCACGTCGTATACAAACAGACCTTTTCAGTCTATCCCAGGCATGCTCGATAGGGTTCTCGTCTGGAGAACGAGCTGGCCACTCTAGTCGAGCGATGTCGTTATTCTTGAGGAGGTTATTCACAAGACGTGCACCCGGAGGCGCGAACTGTCTACATGAAGACGAATGGATCGCCAATTTGCTGCCGATATGGTTGCACTATCGGTCGGGGGGATGGCATTCATGTATCGCACAGCCGTTGCGGCGCCTTCCTTGACCACCAGCGGCGTACGCCGGCCTCACATAGTGCCAGACCAAAACATCAGGGAACCTCCACCTTGCTGCACTCGCTGGACAGTGTGACTAAGGCCTTCAGCCTGACTGGGTTGCCTCCAAACACGTCTCCGACGATTGTCTGGTTGAAGGCATATGCGACACTCATCGGTGAAATCCATTCAGCATGTTGTTTGGCCCATCTGTACCGCGCAGCATGGTGTCGTGGTTGCAAAGATGGACCTCGCCATGGAAGTCGGGAGTGAAGTTGCGCATGATGCAGCCTATCACGCACAGTTTGAGGCGTAACACGAAATCCCGTGGCTGCACGAAAACCATTATTCAACATGGTGGCGTTGCTGTCAGGGTTCCTCCGAGCCATAATCAGTAGGTAGCGGTCATCCACTGCAGTAGTAGCGAGGCATGTCATCGATAGTTGGTGTCTCTCTGTATCTACTCCATGTTCGAACAACATCGCTTTGGTTCACTCTGAGATGCCTGGACACTTCCCTTGTTAAGAGCGCTTCCTGGCACAAAGTAACAATGCGGACGCGATCGAACTGCTGTATTGACGGTCTAGGCATGGTTGAACGACAGACAACACGAGCCGTGTACCTCCTTCCTGGTGGATGACTGGAACTGATCGGCTGTCGGACCCCCTCCGTTTAATAGGAGCTGATCATGCATGGTTGTTTATACCTTTGAGCTGGTTTACTGACATCTCTGAACACTCAAAGGGAGTGTGTCTGTGATACAATATACACAGTCAACGTCTATCTGCAGGAGTTCTGGGAAGCGGGGTGATGCAAAACTTTTTTGATGTGTGTATTTTAATCTCTTTCTACCGCTTCACCTTCTGCTCTTTACGGCTTCCTCTGGTGATATGGAAGTTATTCCCTTATATCTTACCGTATGTCTCCTCGTCCTGTCCCGCCTAATTCGTGTTTTACATATATTCCTTTTCATGCGCTTGCTGCGGAGGGCATCATATCTTATTTTATCAATCCAATTAAGTCTTGTCAACTTCATTCACCAAATTATATAATTATTATGAACCAAATTATGTCGTGCTTAGTAATGCCCCATAATGAACTCCTAGAGTGTTCTAGAACTTGAAACTTGCTGCCAGATGTAAACTGTGTGTTCGATTGGGACTCGAACTGGGACCTTTGTTTATGTGAGCATATTTTCTACCGATTGAGCTATACAAGCACGCATCGCGACATGCTGTCACAGCTTTACTACCTGCAGCACCTCTTATCCAAATGGCGGAGCTTGGTTGATAGAGGGCAAAGGTCCAAGGCTAGAGTTCAGTCTGTTACTCACTCTTATTTTGCCACGAACTTTGAAAAGACTCGCCAAGATATACCGCCGCACCCGGGTCGGAGAGATGTGCTGACCCTGGATGGAATTAATGGCGTATTAATGAATTAATAAATTAATGAATTAATGAATTAATAAATTAATGAATTAATAAATTAAGCATGCCGGTCAGCCTAAAGGAGGTTTCCAGGCGGCTTGGCACAACCGACTGAGTGAATACTGCGCTTGTGCCCGAGTCCTGCCTCAGCTACATAATTCACAAACGTTTACAGTACTCTCGCTTACTTTCACGCACAGTGTTTGGGTGCACACATTTTGTCACGAGGGGTAACGGGATGGCGACAGGAAGGGAATCTTGCCACGCATTAAACTTACCACACCAAATAAATTCATAACCACGTTGACCCTGCGTCCATATGCGACAAAGGCACAGGAAATAGTAGAAGAAGGAAGTTTCAAATCAGGCCTCAGAGAGTATCCGTCCCGATTCTCGAAGTTACTTTTTCACATTTGACGATTTCGCCGCGTTAAGATCGACGTAGTCGTGTTCTAACAAGTTCTGCATCCAGTCACAAAATGAAGACTAGGTTTCAACGTCCCATTGAAGACGAGGTTTTTAGAGACGGAGTACGAGGTAGGACTGGGAAAGGAAATAGGCCGTGCCCTTCAATGGGTCCGTTCCACTATCAACCTTAAGTGATTTAGAGAATTTCCAGAAAACGAAAATCTGGATTCCGTAACCAATCGTCCGTCCGAATAAGAGACCGCTGACTTATCACTGCGGCATCATTTCGGTTTAGACCCAAAGCTGATCCGATATTCGGCAATCTCTTATTCTGCGCAGTGCTACAGCATGTAACTACACAGAAAAGTCAAAGAAATTAGTACACCTGCTTAATATTGTGTAGAACCCCCATGAATCCTGCAGGGCTGTCCATAGCAGAGTACAGAGGGTGGAGATCTCTTCTGATCAGCACGTTGCAAGGCATTTTAGACAGGCTTAATAAAGGTAGTGTCTGAGAAGTTTCGTGGCCAGCGGAAGTGTTTAAACTCAGAAGAGTATACCTGGAACCAATGTGTAGCAATTCTGCACGTGTTGGGTGTCGCATCGTCCTGCTGGAATTGCCCAAGTCCGTCGAAATGCACAATGGACATGAATGGTTGTAGGAAATCAGACAGGACGCTTACGTACGTCCCATCTGTCAGAGTCATATCTAGACGTGTCGTGGGTCCCATAATAATCCAACTGCACACACTGCACATTACAGAGCCTCCACCAGCTTGAAGAGTCCTCTACTGACTTGCAGGATCCATGAATTCATAAGGTTGTCTCCATAACGGTACACGTCCATCCACTCGATACAATTCGAAACGAGACTCGTCCGACCAGTCAACAAGTTTCCAGTCAGCAACAGTCCAGTGGTGGTGTTGACGGACCCAGGTGAGGCGTAAGGCTTTGTGTCGTGCAGTCATCAAGGGTACACGAGTGGGTCTTCGGCTCTGAAAGCCTACGTCGATAATATTTCGACGAATGGTTCGCACGCTGACACTTGTTGACGGCCCAGCACAAAAATCTGCAGAAATTTGCAGAAGGGTTGCACTTCTGTCACGCTGAACGATTCTCTTCAGTCGTAATTGGTCCCGTTCTTGCAGGATCATTTTTCGGTCGCAGCGATGTCGGAGATTTGATGTTTTACCGGATTCATGATATTCACAGTACACTCGTGAAATGGTCGTACGGGAAAATTCCCTCTTCATCGCTACCTCGGAGATGCTGTGTCCCATCGCTCGTGCGCCGACTACAACAACACGTGCAAACTCACTTAAATCTTGATGACCAGTCATTGTAGCAGTAGTAATTGATCTAACAACCGCGCTAGACACTTGCTGTCTTCATAGGCGTTGTCGACCTCAGCGCCGTCTTCTGCCCGTTTACGTATCTCTGTATTTGAATACCCATGCCTATACCTGTTTTTTTGGCACTTCTGTGTATATTAGATGTTCTTCGGAAGCCAATCTGGCAAGCTAGTTCTCATGGATAAACAGGCCAAACCGAGTTTCACAGAACGGCTGCAGGGTGATTACCGATAACCTGCCACACTGCCGCAGTAGTTGTGGGTTGGTGAATGCTGTCTGCTGGCTGTGGGACCCGCATTCCTAAGGTTGACGTCAGCCGCACAGGTCCGCGTGATTAAGGCTGGGTCCGCTGTGGGCGCGCCGCGGCGTGGTATGCGCATCGCGGAGTTCCGCCGTTCTGCTCCGCTAACGGAACGCCCGGTCCGGCCCCCTGACCCGTTTAAAACCGCGGGTGCGTAATTGCTGATCAGAAAGTGACTGTGGGCGTACAGCTACCGTGTAGCTCTGTCGGCTGGGGCTGCATTGGTTCCCTAGCAGCACGCCGTTTCGTTTGTTGCCATTTATCGACAGCTTGCCTTGGTGAGGTGTCGAGATTTTCCGTTTCACCTAACCTACTTCCCACAGCCTCAGAGACAGTGATATATCACTCAGTTATTATTGATATATGACGTTTTCTACTCAAGCTCTAAGGCGAGTGACTTCACCCGTCATCTCACAGTAGCTCATCAAATACACTACTAGCCATTAAAATTGCTACACCAAGAAGAAATGCAGATGATAAATGGGTATTTATTGGACAAATATTTTATACTAGAATTGGCATGTTATTACATTTTCACGCAATTTGAGTGCATAGATCCTGAGAAATCAGTACCCAGAAGAACCACCTCTGGCCGTAATAACGGCCTTGATACGCCTGGGCATTGAGTCAAACAGTGTTTGGATGGCGTGTATTGGTACAGATGCCCATGCAGCTTTAACACGAAACCACAGTTCATCAAGAGTAGTGACTGGCGTATTGTGACGAGCCAGTTGCTCGGCCACCATTGACCAGACGTTTTCAATTGGTGAGAGATCTGGAGAATGTGCTGGCCAGGGCAGAAGTCGAACATTTTCTGTATCCAGAAAGGCCCGTACAGGACCTGCAACATGCGGTAGTGTATTATCCTGCTGAAATGTAGGGTTTCGCAGGAATCGAATGAAGGGTAGAGCCACGGCTCGTAACGCATCTGAAATGTAACGTCCACTGTCAAAGTGCCGTCAATGCGAACAAGAGGTGACCGAGACGTGTAACCAATGGCACCCTGTACCATTACGCCGGGTGATACGCCAGTATGGCGATGACGAATACACGCTTCCAATGTGCGTTCACCGCGATGTCGCCAAACATGAATGCGACCATCATGACGCTGTAAACAGAACCCGGATGCATCTGAAAAAATGACGTTTTGCTATTCGTGCATCCAGGTTCGTCGTTGAGTATACCATCGCAGGCGCTCCTGTCTGTGATTAAGCGTCAAGGGTAACCGCAGCCATGGTCTTCGAGCTGATAGTCCATGCTGCTGCAAACGTCGTCGAACTGTTCGTGCAGATGGATGTTGTCTTGTAAACGTACCTACCTGTTGACTCGGGGATCGTGACGTGGCTGCACGATCCGTTACAGCCATGCAGATAAGATGGCTGTCGTCTCGACTGTTAGTGATACGAGGCCGTTGGGATCCAGCACGGCGTTCCGTATTACCCTCCTGAACCCACCGATTCCATATTCTGCTAACAGTCATTGAATATCGACCAACGCGAACAGCAATGTCGCGATACGATAAAGCGCAATCGCGAAGGCCACAATCCAACCTTCATCAAAGTCGGAAACGTGATAGTACGCGTTTCTCCTCCTTACACAAGGCATCAGAACAACGTTTCGCCAGGCAACGCCGGTCAACTGCTATTTTTGTACGAGAATTCGGTTGGAAACTTTCCTCATGTCAGCACGTTGTAGGTGTCGCCACAGGCGCCAACCTTGTGTGAATTCTCTGAAAAGCTAATCACTAGCATATCACAGCATCTTCATCCCCTCGGTTAAATTTCACGTCTGTAGCACGTCATCTTCGTGGTGTAGAAATTTTAATGGCCAGTAGTGTATGTTGCCACAACGAACGTATGGTTTCCCATGGCAGTCACTGCCAGCACTATTGAAAGGAAAATTGGTCCATATTTAACTTCATACACGATAACCTGGTTTTTAGCTCCTTTCAGATGGTCGTTTCCTTGTCGTTTTGGCAGGTCTAACACAACATGCATATAGAATTTTGGAGCATGCACTGCTAATCAAAAGTTTACTGGGTGGCAGTGTTAACACGCCGCGACGTTTCATCGCCAGAAGGTGATGAGCATGGCACTCGTCGAGACGTTGCGGTTTATGAATGCCGCCTTCTGGCTTTTTATCACATCAAGAACCGTCCGCCGACAGTGAGTTTTACGTTTCACCATCCACTACTATTTTGAGGTGTGAACTTGGATGTTAGACGGAGGTCGGATGGCAAAGGTCATACTGGAACTAGGGCTGTGCTTTGATCTAGGAAATGGAAGTATTGTAGGTTCAAGTATTGTATTATTTATTAGTCCGACTAGTGCGATTCTTTCGTTATTGTACGAGTAAACATGTCTGAAAAGTATGTGTACAGCGTTAGACATATCGGATGTTTAAAATATTGTCAGATGCCTAAAAGGCTACATGTGTGCCTGTAGTATCGGTGATTATTTATTTTCTATACAAATGGGTCAGAGAATTTGTATCACATTTTTATGTAAACCAAATAAGACGCAATAATGTTTTAGAAAGTTAAAATATTGTTTTCGATGAGTCTTCTATTAGTAAAACAAAGCAGATTAGCTCAAGCAAAAAGGGACTCGCGGCGAAGTGAAGCCTTCTGGTGCCAAACATAGGCTTAATTTGAGAAAGAAATTTCTGAGAATATACAATTGGAGCGCAACACTGTATCGTAGTAAAATATGGACTGGTGATCGGGGAGTTGAACGCCCCACGTAGCAAACATCAACAGGAGTCGCTAGACGAAGTCAGTAACGGTGCTGATCAGCTACAATATAGGTTTATGAATATGACGACGAAATTAAGGTTCAGTCGTCCCAGTGGAACCATACTTAATTGCCGAGACCGAGAAAAGCTCGATAAGTACGGTCAAATGTGTATCTATGTGTAGATTTTGCTTAATATGTTTTTCGATTTTAACGGCGTAGTGCAACACGAGTTCTTCTAACAGGGTCGAACGAGCAATAAGGTGTATACTTTCAAGTTCAACGCAGTTTGCGTGAAGCAGTACGAGAAAGAAAGGCCGGTTTCTTTGAAGAAACAGTCTTTCCTTTTGTATCAGCATAGTTCATTACACACTTGTTGTCTGTTCCTAAAGTTTCAACGAAATTAATACTATAATAATCCCTTGAAAGATGAATGTACAGTATATAATTTTATAGGAACTTTTCTTGTTTTTGGATGACTTAGGACGCACATATGTAATTTTTCTATCATTTAGTAATGCGCGCAGAGACCCGTTAAAGATCCTGCTGATTTTTTTTAAAGTACAGTATCTTGAGAAGACTTCTTTAATAGAGAGTAACTCAGATTATCCTGCATCATTATCCAGCCTCCATTACCCGATGAACACTCTTTTTTATGAGGGATGAATTTCATGAGAACCAAGTTTGCTCTGCTTATATTCAAGAGATTGTGTTGCATTGCCGCGGTTATCTGTAGTTCCTAGCAGCTCAGAAATTGAGACACAGCTTTTCTTCTTTTGTATGAGAGCAGTTTCACGGCGTTTTCCATTGCGACACAGGTAGGCCAAATACAGCAGATACGAGTTTTCAGTTTCGTGGGCGCAATTATCAGCGCTGAGTTAAGTTATTGTCATTAAAGGTCAGAGCCACAGAGCCATTTTTTTAACAGCCAGTGTTGGTTCAGGCGGTGTATGTTTCATTTGCATTCAAGCAGTCAAATTTGCTTCTCATTCTTGCAGAGATTTAGTTCTATACTGTAAATAGGCTATTGTCCTATGTTAAAAATATGGCTCTGATTGTTATTACTCTCATTGATTATAACATTTAAACAGCATTTAAGGTCAATATTCTCACAAAAAATGTGTTATTTTTATCTAGTTATTGCTAAAAATCATTAAATATCAAGATCTGTTAGGTGATCGAAAACGCTCTGTTATTGGCTAATGCGCTGGTGACGTCACAGACTAGAAGTAAGACGAAGCTATACATGTGTTGTAGGAGCGTTAGCCGCAGTTTCGAAGTTTTTACGTACCTTTTCTGCAAACAGTTTATCTATTTAGTGACGGAAAACGCAATTACAACTTTTAAGTAACAATAGAAAGGAATTTTGTGAACGATGTTAGCGGAAGTCTTGCGAAAGTTGATCCTTTTATGTTCTCCCCATTTAGACTGGCGATGTGTGCAACTGCGGACGTTCTTTTCCTTCTCCATGAAACATCTTTAAACTCGCTCAAAATTAAGAAATTGCAGACTTTTTTGCAGAGGAGTCCGTGTACTGTAACTAGATTGGCGACTATCAGTCATGAACTACGACCCACAGCACAATAAAATTATTCGTGGAAAAATTTAGTGCTAATTTCGTCTATAGAAGATACTTAGCAGAGATATGGCAACCAGCGGCGTTCGGTGGCGCAACGGATAGCGCATCCGACTGCAAATAAAGAAAATGAAACACCTACAGCTGTGTTTATGATCTTATTTATTGTGTAGCTACCAGTTTCTGCGCTTCAGCGCGCCACCTTCAGGCCTTATTTGATGCTGAATGGGATATCACGATCTGTATGCAAGCTGCACCAGCGGCCAACTTTACTGGCTCACGCAGACTATCTGTAACCGTGATGTCAGCACTCCAACCATCAACCGGTTTTGTGGAGAAACGGGTCATGCCTTCTGTATCAGCACAATTCACTTACACACTTAGTTGTCTGTTCCTCAAGTTTTAATCAAAATTAAACCGGCTATGTTGGCCACAGATGAAGTGTATGTATGGACCGTGACAACCTCTTCAGCGTCAACTAAGGCGTTAATATGGCGGACTGAAGCGTCGAAGCTGGTAGCTACACAATAAAAAAGATCATAAGGACAGCTGTAGGCGTTTCATTTTCTTACAATAGTGAACGGCCGTGGTCCCCAACACCTCAAGTCAAAAGGATGGACATACAAAAACTTGCAAATAAACAGGTCACATGCTCGAATACTGGAAGGGTCATTAATTTTTAAAAGTTTTACCCGAACCTAGAGTTAGCAGCTATTGATTGTAGCAGTTGTTTCGATTGTGATATGTACATAGCTTCACATTAGTCGTAGTCTGAGAATTGGACAACAGAGGGTAAATACGTTTACTGTGCTAACAAATAATTCATTTTTTTGGAAAGCATTGCTAGTAGTCAGATATCGCCATACGCCCACAGTACAACGAGGAGTAAGACGATGAGGTTATACGGAGAGATATAAACCGTATACAACATACAGGTGATACAGATGTAAGGGCTGTGATGTTTGTGAGCGTAAACCAACGTTAGTGTCTTAAGCAAACTTGCTTAATCTTTATGTAAGATGTTTAAACTGCAAAAGTTTAAACAATAAGGATTCTACCTGGACACCACGAAGATGGAAACATTTTTTCTAATAAAGTAAAAGGTGCATGGTCACATTAACTAGAAAATATCATACGGAACGGGACGTGTGTGAAGAGCGACTGTAAATGTAAATGCATGTAAACAGCAAGGGAAACACAATAATATTCTGTTTCTGATCGGTGTGATGAAATTTTTTAATTGTGATTTGGTTTTCATATGAGAGGACTGTCGAGTCGTTTTAAAATAAGTGAAAATGTTCTTTCGGGTTAGATTCGAAGCCGTGATCTATGGACATTATCATGTTAAGTTTGACTGTTTACCGCTCTGACAACTTTTATTTTAATTACTAATAACAGGATTCGAACCGCCATTTTTTAACGAACGTTCCTGGCGCCCAAAGGGAGGGGTGGGAGCAAAGGGGGTAGGAGCTGCATCCCGAGATCTGGCCACAATGTCCCGTTTCCAACCTCCACGAACCAAGAAAGGCGTTGGGAACGTGGAGCAGAGGTACTATGAACACTGTTTATTTTTTTATTTACTTGTTGTTAACGTTAACACCACCTATAATAGCAGAAACTCGGCGTCGCAAGTAGGAGGGCTTAGCAAGACTTCAGACGTATAGTTTTCCAGCGAAGAACATTTCAACGATCGGTTGTAAGTGTGGAAGAGGCAGAGTTCAACTCTTCATGACAGGAACACCCAAGTTGTTGGGTAAAACGGTAATTTTCACTAGGACTTTTATTACGTTGAATGACGCTATCCATCATTGTAACAGTGCGAGAGCGTATCACGGAGGTAAATTAATATTAACTTCACACTGCAACACATTAAGTTAGTGAATTTGAGCGTCGACGTAGTGGCAGTCTGCCGATACAGTGTAACCACATTTTACGCATCTTCTCATTCTCTGGAACATTCAAAAACAACTTTGCAGGAGTTTTTGTAGACGTATTTGTACAGTTTGGTACTATACATCGTTTGTAGCTAATTTTCCGAAACGTAAATTCAAAACAAGACAGCAGTGTGAATTAGCATTATGACAGTAGGAGCAGCGAGCCATCCAGTGACGTCACAGGAGTCACATGACTCGAATCGAGCGTTTTGGCGGTCTTTCAAATCATTTGAATTTCATTTCCGTTTTCATAGAAGCCTACTGAAATTCAAGTGAAAAAAAGCACGTTAGAAGCATAAAATGACGTAATTAATCATTAAAGACAATTTCCATAAAACAGTCGAATACACTGTTCAAGTTAGCTTACGCACTTATTTATTGTCTGTGAATCGAATTTTTTGATGCGCGTATTTACTTTTCTATGAACGGAATTTTTTTTTGTTACGCGATAGCTTGCATTCGTAAGGAGATTGTACATTCAGAAAGAGACTGTCAAAAAGTAACGCAAACAGGTGCACATTCCCAGAATCTCGCTTATCTTTTTTATTTATTAGGATAAGTTTCACCCTAGTCATATTTCAGCCTGATATATGACTTTCAAGTATTCCCAAAACTTAACTTTAAGCGACCGTCGTTTTATAAGCATAGGTGTTGTTAAATGCCCTTCTCTCAGACAGGTAAACGCTACCCGAGAGCGAATTCTAGAAGTGTTTCAGGGAGTGGAAAAAGCTCCGGTATAGTCTGGTGGAAACTATTTTAAAGGGGATGTTACTGTCTTAGACGAATAAATAAAATTATTTCCGAAGAGCAAAACTTCCAGCTATTTCCTGAACGCACTTTACATATCCATCAGCATGTATCCAGCAGCGGAACAAAATCCAGAGAACCGTTGACAAAATGTGAGTTAGCGAAATTTCGCAGGATACCGGAAAACAGGATTTTAGAACAAATGAATTAGCATCTTTGACGACCATGGAGACGCACATTAGAAATGTGAAACTGAGGGATGAGATATTGTTTCATGAAGCCAAGGACCTTGTTACACCACATTGCCTCATAAGTAGACAGCTTAAGTAATGTCTCTTTGACAGATTTTTGAACAGGTTATTGTCCTTCAACACATAAATCTTTCAGATATCATGGATGCAATACGTATATCTTAACATGCCATATTTTTTAGCATCTCCGTAAGGCCTTTAAATTGATAATTGATGTGTCAGGAAGGAGTTATTAATTTTTGCCGGTAGGGTAAGATAACTATGAGGACTCCAGGTTACTTCCAAACTAGTGTTTGAGAGTAGTCACACAGCCTACGTACCGTGAGCTATGACATTATTAATGAACTTAAATGCATGACGTCATCAAAATGGCGGCAAGCTCTGTCCTCCTTATCGAAGACGTCATCAGATCACGACCCGTTTCTCCCTCCCACTGTGCTGCCCTCACCATCCCATCACAGTGCAGTATCAAAAGGAGGTAGCCATTCAAAATGATTTGGTGCCAAGTTCGATGCTATGCAGCAAAACAACACGCAGTCATTAACTGAATAGGTACCAAGGTCAAAGATAACCATTATTTCCTATACGTCCGTAAAGTTGTGTACACGTACAATCATAATATTAAAATTATGCACAAAAATGGTGAATGTGAATGTCGTGTGACTAGGGCCTCCCGTCAGCTAGACCGTTCGCCGCGTGCAGGTCTTTCGGTTTGACGCCACTTCGGCGACTTGCGTGTCGATGGGGATGAAATGATGATGATTAGGACAACACAACACCCTGTTCCTGAGCGGAGAAAATCTCCGACCCAGCCAGGAATCAAACCCGGGGCCTTTGGAGTGACATTCTGTCGCGCTGACAACTCAGCTACCGTGGGCGGACACAAAAATGGTCAAGATGCCTTATTTCCATAACCTCCACTTGAAAGTCAAAAATATATGCATAAGATACTTGCTTCTAAATTGCACGCACGCCTCTGTATTTCATACGTTCTGATTATGCACTCCTTAACATGTTAGAACCTTTACATACTAATCGAGTAACTGTGTGGATAAACAATCAAGTGGTTAAATGCCTTAACGCTTCAACGGATAAACGTACGAACTGTAAAGTAGGTAAAATACTTAAATGGGAAAAAGGGGTAAACTGATAAAACAGGTAAATATGTAAAACTGGTAAATACGAAGTAATTCAGCAATAGTTCTCTACATTTTGTACTCTACATCTTATATTCTACATCTTGTACTCGTCTTACATGTGAACTATCATACAAAGTATATCCCTCTCTCTGATTCTGCCTCTGCGTCTTCATTAAATTTCATCAAAAGTTTACGTACAGTATTTCCACATTCTCTTTCCATCCGGACAGGCCTTGGAAGGCCCAACCGTACCGGCCGGCCGCCATGTCATCCTCTCAGCTCTGGGGCGTCACTGGATGCGGATACGGAGGGGCATGTAGGCACCACACCACTCTCCCGGATGTTGTTAGTTTTCGTGGCCGGAGCCGCTACTTCTCAGTCAAGTAGCTCCTCAGTTTGCCTCACAAGGACTGAGTACACCCCGCTTGCCAACATCGCTCGGCAGACTGGACGGTCACCCAAGTGCTAGCACAGCCCAACAGCGCTTAACTTCGGTGATGCGACGGGAACCGGTGTTACCACCGCGGCAAGACCGTTGGCCTGTTTGCACATAAGACTCATTATTTCTATTGTTTATACAATGCAGTAAATTTCGTTTCTCTTTCTCTTTCCACTTCTGGCCCATCACTCAGTTTCATCTCTCATCCTTGGCTAAACGACATTAAAACGATACCCCAGTAGTTGATCCATACAGTAACTGACTTCTCCCCTCAGTAGCTGAAACCCACTGCACTGTGGCATCGAGTAGTGACTCAATTTTTTGTAATTAGTCGTGCTTTATCGTTACTAACACACACACGTACCTTAACTCTGCGTTATCAGAAAAAAAAGATCAATCTGAATATTTTGCGTCGAGTTTAAAAACTGTTTAGATGTTCTGTATCAGTCATTAGTAATACAAACATTTGAGAAATGGTTCAAATGGCTCTGAGCACTATGGGACTCAACTGCTGAGGTCATTAGTCCCCTAGAACTTAGAACTAGTTAAACCTAACTAACCTAAGGACATCACAAACATCCATGCCCGAGGCAGGATTCGAACCTGCGACCGTAGCGGTCTTGCGGTTCCAGACTGCAACGCCTTTAACCGCACGGCCACTTCGGCCGGCACATTTGAGAAATATGTTATGGACGTCAGTGTTGTCACTTTTTCTGAGAAACAGACCTTCTGGAGGCCAATGCAGGAGATTTCTTTCCACGTCTCAGGTATCTGGTAACATACAGCCTAAGAGAGAGAGAGAGCAAAAGAGAGAGAGAGAAAGAAAGAGAGAAAGAAGCAACGCATGACAGCTCGTTAATGTTACACTGTCTTGAACTCAAACAATATATTACATAGGGAATGGGAAGGAGGAAAAAAACTCAACAAATAAACCAAGTACGAAATATAAAATTTATTACAATTTTTTTGCGTACAATATATTCGTAGTCAATGTTTTAATATTCAATGTTCTTGCATATAAGGTTTTTCGCTATCTCAGCAGTTACGATGGATGACTAGATTTCAATCGAAAAGTACACATCTAGGTAATGGGCATCGAAATTTTTTTCAGACATAAGGGCAAATCCAAATGAAAATCTCGAACCCTCTCGGGGGGTTCGTGATCAGCTTCTAGAGATAAAATGCGTAATGAGCACTGGATTTGAATATGGAGATATGTATGTATGTGTGTGTGTGTGTGTGTGTGTGTGTGTGTGTGTGTGTGAGTGTGTGTGTGTTTGTACGCACTTCAGAGGCAAATATTGACTCTCAGAGGAAGTTTATAGACATTATGAATATCGTTTAACATGGCGCCATTTTTAGTCCTGAGGATGTACAGAGTATGTGGACGCAAGTATTCTGAACGTTAATAGAAATAAAGCATATCTATGACATTGATACCTACTCTTATACAGGTGTTTGGCATAAATATGGACTCACTGTGAGATATGCACGCTTGGACATAAATACATACGCTAGCCAAGCCTGAAGGATGTGCTGCTGTATTTGGCCACGAAAGACACCTGTGAAATGTCCTCACCACGTTGCAAGTATCAGTTGTGGCCCGAACTGTGAAGGTATGACTGCATTATGTAGGAGCTGTCAGCACGGACATAACACGAAGGGAGCTCCTGAAGCACGAAACTGCAGGGCGAGCTGCAATTCCAAAATCATTCGTCAGTGATGCAAATGACCGTAACAGAGAAACTTGGCCCCGAAGCCATGAAAGTTGGACTGTGGACAAAAGATAGAAAGTCGTTTGGTCGGATGAATCTTGTTTCGCATAGTTTTCAGCTGCTGGCCGTGTTTACACCACAAGAGTGAAACATGGTGGAGGTTCTGTGATGTTTTGGGCAAGCATATCATTGGGCTCCATGGTATATTTGCAAGGTCGCTTTACTGTCAACGATTAGGTGACCATATTTGAATGGTGACTATTAACAGTAAAATACAAGTGTGACCATCAGCTGATTTTTTATTTGAAACCCAAATAAAAAAAGTAACGCATGGCTACCCAGGCATTTTATACGTTATGCGACCGTTTTGACTAATTAAGTCCAACTCATAGTAGAATGTTGGTTCCCCACTGGTAGCCCTCTGTTCCAAGACGGCAGGGCCCACGTTCACACAGCTCGCATCGTCCATGACTTGTTTTGTGAGCTCGAGGATGAACTGTCTCATATCCAATGGCCACACAGTCACCAGAGCTCACTATATCGGGCTTTTGGGCTCAAACTTCGGAGAGAAGTGTGCTTGATGGCTATCCACTCGATCATCGTTCCTGAACTTGACACTAGTTTGCAGGGACAGTGGTATATGATTCCCTTCAAACATTCAGGAAACTTATTCATGCCATTCCGAGACCACTGGAAGCCATTTTGAATGCTAACAGTTTTTAACATCGTGTAAAGCATTGTCATGTGTCTTCGGTGTTTCCATATTTTTGTCTAGCCCCTGCAGGTACGAAGCGAGGGTTACTATATTTTCGACTACCTAGTTCCAGCTACATAACTATACACTTCTGACGAAACTCTAAAGTTCCCACACAAACGATGGTCAAGATTAAGATACTTTTAGAATTTTGGAGAGGGTAACCGTTGCTGAAGGTCATTCAGGGCCAGGTGCTAAGTGAGCTGTAACCTGATATGCAGTTACGTCAGCAAATTATTCCCTCGCCAGCAAAAATTCTGTCGCGTCACCAAAAATCTGGCTCATCGGAAAACATTTAACCTCATGAGCAAAATTTCCGCCAATATAGGAAGCCTCGATAGCTGCAACTGATAAGTTTCCTATGTTAGTGGAAAGTGTCTACATGGGTTCTTGCACAGTCCTACACATTCATCAGCTCTTAAGGAAGAAGACAAGACCTACAATCTACAAATGAGCCCTTTGGATTTTGGTTATTATCAGAGAACCTGGACAGTCTTGTTACTGACATTGGTAACATAAATTACACTAAAAATGGCGCACTCCTTAGCACGAAGAATTTAAAATTCCATTACACCTCTTACAGGACCATCTTGGACAACGATATGGCGTTTAAAATTTTTGTTCAAGTGGGCTATGAAGAACAATTCGAGAAGGAATTGTGTGCTATGTTAAAGAAAGAAACGTGTGGTGCACACAATTATCTAAAATTTTATCTCCAGGTTCATTTCTGCAAGACATGCTGTCAAGGAGAAATTACCATTTCTCCTAAATGGTAACGACAGTGTGACAACAAGAAGCATACTGGGAAACAACCGCCAAAGAAGCTCTGGAAATTAATTACTTTGCATTTTTCAGAGCATGTAAGGTAACAGAGCAGCAGAAAATTCTATGAAGTGAGTACGGTTAGCTGCGAATGGGAAGATATGGCAAAGAGTGACTTGTTGTGAACAGTACACTATTGGGACTACTCTCATCATTTTCGAAACCAGACCAACGCCAGCTATAAGTTCAGATACAAAGACAATAGACAAAAACATGGAAAAAAGCGAAAAATGCATAGTTCAATACAACTGCAGATGCTAGCCAAGCCTGCTGGTTGTGTTGTTGTGTTTGACCACGAACGGCACCTCTGTAATGTCCTTAATACGTTGCAAGTGTTAGTCGTGGTACTAACTGTGCCTAACTGCGTACTGTCCACTTGTGGATGCGTTATGTCGGATCTAAGAAAATTCGATCATGGTAATACTGCTAGCGCTCGTAAGGCGGGTGCTTCTGTAAACACAGGAAGGAAGGAAGATTGAGTTTAACGTCCCGTCGACACCAGTAAGTTGGCTGTTTAGGTTTTTATGTTGGTAACGTCACGTAGCGCTCTGTATGAAAATCACTGGCTATGCTGTGTGCAGCCTGTGGCTGGTTGGCATTGCTGGAATATTCGCTATTGTAGTGTTGGGCAGTTGGATGTGAACAGCGCGTAGCGCTGCGCAGTTGGGGGTGAGCCGCCAGCAGTGGTGGATGTGGGGAGTAAGATGGCGGAGTTTTGAGAGCGGATGATCTGGACGTGTGTCCATCAGAAAAATTTGTAAGACTGGATGTCATGAACTGATATATATATATATATATATATATATATATATATATATATATATTATGACTTTTGAACACTATTAAGGTAAATACATTGTTTGTTCTTTATCAGAATCTTTAATTTGCTAACTGGGCCTATCAGTAGTTAGTCCCTTCAGTAGTTAGAATCTTTTATTTAGCTGTCAGTAGTGGCGCTCGCTGTATTGCAGTAGTTCGAGTAACAAAGATTTTTGTGAGGTATGTGATTCATGAAAGGTATAGGTTATTGTTAGTCAGGGCCATTCTATTGTAGGGAATTTGAAAGTCAGGTTGCGTTGCGCTAAAAATATTGTGTATCAGATTAGTTTTAATGAGAATAAGTAAAGAGCGAAATGTCTGAGTACGTTCAGTTCTGCTCAGCTGTTTGAAAATCAAATAACGTAAGGGGTTTACCAGCACAGTAATTCAATAATTTTTGTATGGGGAGGTTTCACATCGAGGTCATCAGAGACGGAGCTCAAGCCCGTATAGTATCAAGGTTGGGGAAGGAAATCGGCCGTGGTTTTCCAAAGGAACCATCCCGGTATTTGCCTGGAGAGACTTAGGGTAATTACGGAAAACTTAAATCTACGTGTCCGGACGCACATTTGAACTCCGTAACGAAGAGAGCCATTGTTGTTTCCAGAGACATACAGAGAAAGCAGAAAACATCATCCGCTAAGTCACAATGCTGACGAAAGTATGTGTTGAGTGATCGTGACGGATGGTCATTAAAGAGGATGATAACGTAAATCAAGAGGCAGCTGCAGAACTCACTGCCGAATTCAATGTCGCACTCGCGAACCATGACAGCGGCAAAACAACACGAAGGGAGCTCCAAAAGCTGGTAATTACCTGTCTGTAACAGTAAAACGAGGTTCCGAAGCCATAAAACCTCTACAATGGATGAAAGTCATTTGGTCGGATGAGTCTTGTTTTCTCACTGGTCGTGAGGGAATCGTGGTGGGGGGTTCGGTAACGATTTTGGCAGCCAGTCACCAGATCTCAATATTATCTAGCCTTTGGGCTCTAGTATGGAGAGAAGAATGAGTGATCGCAATCCACTACCATCGTTACCAGAACCTGCCACTGTTTTGCGGGGAGAATGGTATAAGATTACCTTGAAAACATACAGAAAAATCTATCCCTTCAGAGACGAAAGGAAAATGTTTTGAATGCAGTATTAGGCATTAAATAATTTGTTGTGTTCAAGTTGTTTCCATACCTTTGTCTACCTCGCCTATATAACAATAATACAAGCATAAAACGACGAGAAAGACAGAGTACTTGAGAGGTCTGAAAGGGTAGTTCATTATGTGAATGATCGTGGAGCATTCAAACAGTATAATAAGTGGTTGAATAGAAGGCAGAGCTACGCGAGAAGAGGAAGAATTTGGAGTTTTTCCACAAATTTCAGCTGGTGATAGCAAAAACATATTTAAAAAGTTACAAGAGGAGGAGGTGTATTTGAAAACGTTAGGCGACATAGTGAAATACGTTCGATTAACGGTGAGCGGAGATTCCGAAAGCAGATATTTACTTGTATGTCGGACAGACTCTGATCAGAATTTTATGATGATGAGGATGGGGCCGTCAAGAAAAACGAACAGAGGAAGAAGTGGAAAAATGAGTTAGTGTGCAGTGACGTGCATTCGAAAATCTGTAGACGCTGTGATAAATAATACCAGAAACAGATGGTTCAGTAGGCGTAATTAACACCTCAGAAACTGCCGATACACTGTCCTAAAAAGTGAAGTACTGGGAAGCGTAGTACCATTTCCCCTGGTAGTACTTGATATTTCACGTGCTGCTCACAGTAGCCGTTCATTAGTAGAAATAGTTTATAGTGCGTTATGCGCATTGTTATCTCTGAGTTCTGCAAACGCTATCTTTTCTGCTTCTTTTTGAACCGATAAACAAAGATGTATTGTTCGAGTACTTACGAGATAGCTTTGGTTTTTAACAGACGTATTCTTACGTTACGATATCAACACTCTTGGTGGAAAGGATTCTAATAGAATTGCACGAACTGTGACGCACTATATACTTAATTTAGCTTCGGATTGGGAATTAAATGTGTTTGGATATTTCTCGTTTCTTTAATTAAAGTCAAGTTTTCCATATGCAAATTAATATCATGGGTACCACCAGGAATTCTTGCTGGTTCATTCTCATGCAATTTTCGACCTGCAACTTCGGACCCTCTTTGGTAACTGCTTTTAAATATAGGATTCAAATAAAAATACAATACATATCACTTCTGACCGTTATCTTGCAATAATACTGTGCACTGCACAATGCGCGTTATTCTCCCAGCCGCGACTTGCGTCAAAAATCAAAATAATAGTAAAAATGGATTTTCACTTGAACAGAACTTATGAAGCTGATTTTAAGAGATATAAAAATTATTCTCCCAGCCGTGACTTGCGTCAAAAATCAAAATAATAGTAAAAATGGATTTTCACTTGAACAGAACTTATGAAGCTGATTTTAAGAGATATAAAAATGTTCTTTGTGTTTTGCGTGTAACAGGCAAAGTACACAAAAATGGAATTTGGAATTAATTCATTCTTATTCTTCGTTTTCGTCTGTGAAGCCAGAATTTCTTAACTGCGATGTTGTAGGAGGAAGAAACTAAATGAAGCTGGCCGCAGTGGCCGAGCGGTTCTAGGCGCTACAGTCTGGAACCGCCCGACCGCTACGGTCGCAGGTTCGAATCCTGCCTCGGGCATGGATGTTTGTGATGTTATTAGGTTAGTTAGGTTTAAGTAGTTCTAAGTTCTAGGACTGGTACTAAATTGTCTGATATGCATGGCACAATGCACATTGAACGTATGAAAATTGGGAATGAAGGATAAAAGTGCTAACTTTTAGTGGGACGGACGTATAATTGTGAAGAAAGTTATTTCATGACAGCAGCTTTAATGACTAAGGTGAGGTGTACGTAATTACGAAGAAATAGTTACATGATGGTTTAGCGTATCTCATTGCTTTGTCTTTCCCAATCCACTAAATAAAACCACGCTTCAGTATTTATTCATTGGGCATCGTGATCAAATATGACTGGAAAATCACCATTTGTGAAAATACTAGTCATCCTTGTATATTCCTAATATACTTCTGTGTGATTCAAGGCAAATGGTCATCGAGGAGAGATATTAATATTAATGTGGGGTGTACTCACATAATATCTTAGCCATATGAGAGAGAGAGGCAGAGTAATACAAATGGCAGCAGTTTTAGCCAGGTCAGCAACATACGAAGGAGCATTGCGACCCATCTTTCTTTGGAATTAAAGATAACAAATACCATACTGTTCACCACGATGAAAGTTAGCAGTCCGCACCATACTGCAAAACACGGAATTAATTATTAAAAATACACTGCTGTAATAGCGGCTAAAATTAATTACACAATAATAAACAATTTTGAGATATGAGAAAAGATACCACTCTCGCAGCTGCTTATAGCGAATCATAGTTCATATCTTAAACTCTGATAGTACTACTGTAGTAACGAAGTTCGAAATAACAGCAGTATGTAGGATTCAAATGACTACATAGCAGAAATGACGTTGTGCAGTTATTCTGATACAGGGGACAATTGGCTAGTATTGATGGAAAATCACGTCGAGTTAAGCACCCACACATGTTGTGATACATATCACACCGAATCCTCAACAACAGAGTTTTCCTTTGCAATATTATTACTTCAATGGAGATCCGTTTAGTGTCCATTTTCGATTCCTACACTGAGACACAGCTCCGACTTGTCCCCAGTGTTCAAAGCAAGGGCGCTTCGTGGAAAAGGTAAAGACACAGACTGATAAAAACCATCAAACAGTACAGCAATGTTCTATATGAATACTTCTCTGTCATGTAAATAGCAATCTGTGACACCAACAATTAATTTGTCGGTGATAAATCTGTGTTCGATAGCCGAATTTTGATCAATAAGTTGCAAGCTAAATGATATGTTGAACAAATGTTGACACAGTTATGGAAACGTCTAGATCGCAAAATTCTTTATTAAATGTTACACGTTTCAAAAAATCATCGTCACACATAAGCAGTGGGACAGTGTACAGGAATTAATAAAAGTAAGAAACACATACCAGTATACTGCATGATCATGACAAACACTGTATGCAGAATTATTTCATTACCTACGTGTAGATATAATTTGAGGCTCAACAAACTGAGTACGTGGACTGTGTATAGAAATACAATTCTCACTTCATAAAGATGTCCACTGGTAATACGTTTGTCAGTTGAATGAATACAGGTGTCAAGCTGTGTGTAGCGTATGCAATTGACAAAGAGGTAAACTATACCGACAGATGGCGTAAGCATTACGCAAACAGTTCACATCGACGAGTACATTGTATCAAAATGTGGCAGTTGTACGCTGGTTAAAAGATAATTAACCGTGTGAGATTCATATAGATATGGTGTCTTAACATGTGTTCTGCTTCAATAAGTAAAATAATACAAGAGGTACAGTAATACAGTAGTACTAAAAAAAGACTAAAAATAATACATGAAGTCGTTGCACCGATAAGTAAAATAATACATGGAGTTACTAAATATGTGTGATCAAATGCGTTGAATGTGTTATAAAATGAAACAAAGTACATAACAGTCTCTTCAAAGAGTACTCTATAGCATTGGCACCTTCTGTATATAATGAGGGAAAAAGAACGAATTCTCAAAATTACAGAACAATACCCCTAACTTCTGTTTGCTGCAGAATCCTTGAACGTGTTCTCAGTTATAATACAACAAATATTCTTGTGACTGAGAAGGTTATGTCTGCGAATCAGCATGGTTGTAGAAAGCATCACTAGTTCGAAACTCAGCTTGCCCTTTTCTCACGTGATATACTGAGAATTACGATTGAAGGACAACAGGCAGAATCCATATTTCCAGACTTCCAGAAAGCGTTTGACACAGTTCCCCATTGCAGGCTGTTAAAGAAGGTACGAACATATGGAATAGGTTCACAGATATGGAAGTGCCTTGAAGACTTCTTAAGTTACAGAACCCAGTATGTTGTCCTCGACGGTGAGTGTTCATCAGAGGCAAGGGTATCGTCAGGAGTGGCCCAGGGAAGTATGATAAGACCGCTAGTATTCTGTATGTACATAAATGATATGGCGGACACGGTGGGCAGCAATCTGCGGTTGTTGTATGCTGATGACGCTGTGGTGTACGTAAGGTGTCGAAGTTGATTTACTGTAGGAGGATACAAGATGACAGATAAAATTTCTAGTTGGTGTGATAAATTGCAGCTAGCACTAAATTTAGAAAGATGTAACTTAATGCAGATGAGTAGGAAAAACATACCCATCATATTCAGATACAGCATTAGTTATGTTCAGCTGGACACAGTCACACCGTTTAAATATCTCGGCGTAACGTTGTAAAGTGATACGAAAGAAAAGAGAGCATGTGAGTATTATGACTGGAAAGGCGAATGGTCGAGTTATGTTTATTGGCAGAATTCTAGGAAAGTGTGGTTCATCTGTAAGGGAGACCACATGTACGAAGCTAGTGCGATCTATTCTTGAGTTCTGCTCGAGTATTTGGGGTCCATACCAGCTCGGATCAAAGTAATAAATCAAAGAAATTCAGAGGTGGGTTGCTAGATTTGTTACAGGTAGATTCGATCAGTATGCAAGCGTTACGGATATTCTTCGGGAGCCAAAATGGAAATCCCTAGAGGAAAGGCGACGTTCTCTTCGAGGGATACTATTGAGAAAATTTAGAGAACCGGTTTTTTAAGGTGACTGCTGAACGATCCTACTCCTGCCAACATACATTTCGCGTAGGACCATGAAGATATAATACGAGACATTAGACAACAGTAGTTTTTCCCTCGCTCTGTCTGTGAGTGGAACATGAACAATTAGTTGCGGTAAAGGGTGCCCTCCACCACACACCTTACGGAGGCTTGCGGAGTATGTATGTAGATGTAGACGTAGATGTATTCGTCAACAGCATCAAGGGTGTTTGTTTTTCTTTTCTTTAGGCACCGAGAGTTCGAAATAAATGTAAAATACAAATATAAAAGGTCAATGTACAACTGATTGTATGTATGCCTGAACAATTGTAAATAAATGTGACATGTGATAATAAATTTTTTTAAATTCTTCAAAACGTGAAAATGGTTGTTAGCACTGACTATACAAACCTAATTATGTTTGGTTTAAAAGATTTTAAAAAGTATATTGTAACATTTAACATTTATTTACCATTAACCAGACATGCACAAAATCAATTGCACCTATCATTCATGACCGTTTGTATTTGTCTTTTACGTTTCTTTCCAATTTTCGATGCCTAAAAAAGAATAGAAAAAAGCTATTAAATAATACACTCTAACATATAATTTGTTTCATGTTATGCCATATGTAACACATTATATCGCATATGTTTAGTGACTTCAAGTATTATTCTACTTCTCGTTTACTACTACTGTGTTACTCTGCTTCATATATTATTTTACTTATTGACGAGGCCGCATATGTTATGACACCCTATTTATATGAATCTCATGCAGTTAATTAGTTTTTAACCAGCGTATTACTGTCACCTTTTGATGTAAATTGTCTTTTAACTTCTGTCTGTGCCATTGTTGTATTTCGATGCATAGGTTATTGTCATTTAACTTCATCTAACGACTGCGTAAATTTCTTCTTTCTTAATAGCCTTTATGTCGTTATGAAAAGAAAGCATCACAGTACATTTACTAGTCGATGTGAATTGTGTACTTTATTTCTCTGACAGCTGCATACGCTATACCCAGTTTGATACCTGTACTCATTCAACTGACAAATGTAATACCAGTGGATGTCTTTATGAAATGCGAATTGTATTTGTCTATACAGTCCACGTGCTCAGTTTGCTGTGCTTCAAATTAGATATACATGTAAGTAATGAAATAATTGTGCACACAATGCTTGTCATGATCATGCACTATACTGGTACATGTTCCTCTTCCTTTTAATAATTACAGTACACTAGCCCACAGCTTATGTCTGACGATGATTTTGCGAAACGCCTAACATTTAATCAAGAACTTTGTGGTCAATAACCTCCCACAAATGAAAGTTATGTCTGCCTTGTTGCTTATGACGCACTTTCACACTCTCAGAGAATTACAGTAATGAGCCAAAAACATTATCACCAACTACTTCATAGAGTGTTGATCCACCTTTGGAATGCAAAACAACATCGATTCGGTTTGGTATAGGTACGATAAGTCTTTTTAGGTATCCAGAGGTGTATGGCACAGATGTATACTAACGTATCAAACGATTACCATAAATTACGGAGTCGGCGGTTTCTGGGACCGAGCTGCTTCGGGTTCAGATCAGGCGAATTTTGTGAGCAAGACAGCAACGAGAGTTAACTATTGTGCTCTTCAAATCGGTGTAGCCAGAATTCCTTGCCATATAGAGTGTTGTCCTGCTGGAAAGTGCTATCGTCATCGGAGAAGCGTTCAAGTATGAAAAGATGCATGTGGTCAGTAATAATGTTACCATAGTTCACTGCTGTAATGATAAATTCTATTACTTCCACAGGTACCTTGGACGCCCAGGTGAATTCTCCCATAGCATCGTACTATCCCCAATGGTCTGCGTCGTTGACGCGGAGCGCCTTTCAAGTGGTCGTTCGCCTAGATGACTGAGTAACATGACACGAGTAACGCCTTTTGTAACAAGAAAAGCAATTTTTCCGACTAGGCGACATATTTCCATTGACTCAACGTACAATCTCCACAGTCCTGTGCACACCCATATTGTAAGTGACCCATGTCGTTGGATTAACACTGGGATACTTAATGGTCGTTTGCTGTGGAGCCGCATGTTCAGCTAAGTCTTCTGGACGGCATGCTCAAAACCACTTCTAACTGCATCAGCATTGCACTCTGTCGTCAGGTGCAACATTAAGAGTACAATAGTTATCATAGTGTTGCCACTGTTAAGAGCAGAGAAGCGAACAGATAGGTGGAGAGAATACACTGAAGGCCTATATAACAGGGGAATTGTGTCATGACGTAATAGAAGAGGAAATGGGAGTCGATGTATAAGAGATGGTGTGTGCATTATTAGAGTCAGATGTTAAAAGAGCTATGGAAGCCTTGAAATAAAATAAGGCAAAAGAGATAGGTAACATTCCATTGAAATTTCTAAAATCACTGGGGAAGCGTATCCGTCTATTTGACCCAATGAAGGACACACTTGGTGGGAAGCAGCACGTGGGTGAGGTAGAGATCATTGATGCAGCAAGACGTTAGATCCGACCTCGACCAGCACAGTGGTACCGTGCGGGCATATTAGCCCTCCCGTTAAGGTGGCCTAAAGCCATCGCATTCAACGGAGACTATTTTGGAAAATTTGGTTTTATAGCGGACAGATACGGAGTAATATGGGGTAATGGAATCCTGAATAAAACCAACATGTTTTCAGGAAAAAATTTGTTTCATTACTTGTAGAACACTCCTCGTATTTTCAAATTACTTGGAATTCTGTTTGTGTGTGACCAACTCTAAGGAAAGTATAACACCAATTGAGGTGTTTAGTAGCGCTAGGGCGGGCGTACCTGGTATATCGCTAAATACTGCGTTGAACACACGCTTTGGCTCAGCATCTGACTGTACAGATGGCCGGCCATACAAGGTTGCGCAATGCCTTGCACGTGGATTTGTTAAATCTGCTGCAATGTTGTATAGAGGCGACATCCCGTTCGAATAATTTCAATGTGTTACTTACAGTAAACGACGAAGCTTTGTGTGGTTTACTACTTTCTAGCTACCATATTTGAAGCAGTTCTATGGAGAAGGAAATGAGGGATTAGTGGTCCTCCTTCCATTGAAGCAGGAGGCAGTAGCCATCTTGGAGGGGGTGGGAGGTGTGAGTTAAACGTTCTAGTGATATACACAGAATGGAAAACGTGAAACAGAATATCGAAGATCTTGGGTATGATGTATGTACAGAGATGCAGGAGTTGACCTGGTATCGAAATAGGTCGGGGAGAATGTGAAACGAACTAAGAGTCTTGGTAGCTAAATGTGAAAGGAGTTGGAATAACAACGCCACCGTTAAATTTTAGATACTGTTATTTAATTTCATATTCTGACAGCAGTAACGGCTCAAAATTATCACCTTCAGCATTCTAATATACTGTTAATATGGTGACCACAAACTGTTGGAATTATTAAATGATATGCTTGTCAAAAGCTGCTGCTGGAATGCGAGCCACGATATATTCCGGTTGGCAGAGATTTGAAATACACCGAAATACAACTCTATAGACACTGCTGTCGTCTGATAATTACGATGCTTCTGATATTCAGTGGTAACTATTTCCGACTTCTTTTTTCTTATATAGGTATTTTTTATACACTATACAGTCTCTTGTAGTTCGTAAAAGTAAGCTAAACGAACAAAATAGTAGTCACTCTCTTAAAAAAACTCTGTAAGCCGCTTTGGAGCGCTATAGAAGGTGTATAATTGTGGGCAGTCATCTGTCCCTCCACTATTGACGTTAATCATTGCATTTAGAATGGTCTGTACGTATCAACCGTTAGTATGGAATAAGTGCCATGATATGGGTCGACATGAAGATGACAGAATAATGGAAAGGAGATATTTTGTTCAGACGTACCCATGATAACACCATAATGAAAGACGCTCAATTTGTCTTTTTATCAACACGGACTATTCAATGTGTCTAAATGATGTGGGACTCGCAGCCACGAAACAGGGCGAAAGATTTGAGGTCGTAAAAAGTTGTTCGATATTCTGAAAAAAGTAGGGGTAAGCTATAGGGAGAGACGAGTCATATACAATATGTACAACAACCAAGAGGGAATAATAAGAGTGGACGATCAAGAACGAAGTGCTCATATTAAGAAGGGTGTAAGACAAGGTTGTAGCCTTTCACCCCTACTCTTCAATCTGTACATCGAGGAAGCAATGATGGAAATAAAAGAAAGGTTCAGGAGTGGAATTAAAATACAAGGTGAAAGGATATCAATGGTACGATTCGCTGATGATATTGCTTTCCTGAGTGAAAGTGAAGAAGAATTAAATGATCTGCTGAACGGAATGAACAGTCTAATGAGTACACAGTATGGTTTGAGAGTAAATTGGAGAAAGACGAAGGTAATGAGAAGTAGTAGAAATGAGAACAGCGAGAAACTTAACATCAGGATTGATGGTCATGAAGTTAAGGAATTCTGCTACCTAGGCAGTAAAATAACCAATGACGGACGGAGCAAGGAGGACATCAAAAGCAGACTCGCTATGGCAAAAAAGGCATTTCTGGCCAAGAGAAGTCTACTAATATCAAATACCGGCCTTAATTTGAGGAAGAAATTTCTGAGGATGTACGTCTGGAGTACAGCATTGTATGGTAGTGAATCATAGACTGTGGGAAAACCGGAACAGAAGAGAATCGAAGCATTTGAGATGTGGTGCTATAGACGAATGTTGAAAATTAGGTGGACTGATAAGGTAAGGAATGAGGAGGTTCTACGCAGAATCGGAGAGGAAAGGAATATGTGGAAAACACTGATAAGGAGAAGGCACAGGATGATAGGACATCTGCTAAGACATGAGGGAATGACTTCCATGCTACTAGAGGGAGCTGTTGAGGGCAAAGACTGTAGAGGAAGACAGAGATTGGAATACGTCAAGCAAATAATTGAGGACGTAGGTTGCAAGTGCTACTCTGAGATGAAGAGGTTAGTGAAATTCATGAAATGTATTCGCTGTTTAAAAAATGGACGACGAGCTTACTTGTCGCAAGGAACTTAGCATTGTACCTCTGAACAACATAGGCACTATAATATTGTGTGAAGCAAATTCGACAGGACTTGCCGGTGACAGAGAGCGGCCGGTGATATAGTGTGTAAGTCTGTCTCAAGCTGTTTCTAAGCAAACATCCCTAAGAAACTGTATTCGTTGGGAGTTTGGGGTAGGATACTTCGCAAAAGTTCATTGCTCCTAGCAGTATATACAACTACACGTCTCAACGTAATAGACAACGTAGAAATTAGCACTGTTGAGATCTACAGTAAATAATTGCCAAATAAAGGAATAGGTAAATCTGTCATCTGCTATACTTAGGAAAAGGTAACTTTATGTTGGCAAGGTCAGTTTTATGATGACATTTGGTTTGTGGGGCGCTCAACTCCGCGGTCATTAGCGCCCGTACAAAGTCCCAATTTTTACTCAGTCCACTTTCTTTTCACAAACCAATGTAGATACTCTCACAAATGATGATGATGATGATGAAATGATGAGGACAACATGAACACCCAGTCCCCGGGCAGAGAAAATCCCCAACCCGACCGCGAACCGAACCCGGGACCCCGTGATCCAGAGGCAGCAACACTAGCCCCTAGACCACGAGCTACGGACTGCAAGGACAGTGAAGGGGAAAATGATAGGAACAGAAAAGAAATTGAATACGCAAACCCGATTGTAATGGATAGATACGTAGCGATGGAAAGATTAGCACAGAGAAGCAGAAGATGGACCACAGTATCAAAATACTCTAAGGATTGGTAAGCTAAGAAAATAACGTCATTTATTACAAAAGTAATGTCAGAGCAATGTACTTAGTTAAAGAAATTACATAACGATTTGAAGTATGAATTGCTGGAATGTCCATATAATTCACCAAATAATGTAGTCACCGGCTTCTGTCCACCTCATATCTTTTAAAAAAATTGCGTTTGGGAAAAGTTTTGCGTCCAATTAAAAGCTGTTTTGGAGACCTTCCAGCGTTTCACTTCGTGGTTCCACGCCATTCATTGAGGAACATGGACAAAGTGCATCGATCTAAACAATAAATGGGCACATAAAGTAAATACAGTTTTGAAGTAACAGTAACTGCCAGGTCGAGAAATTTTCAGTTTGCCTTCCGAAGATTGGAGAGAAATAATGTGCTCAGTACAGTAATGATAATAATATCACATTCTATGATGTTAAGCCTCTATTCACAGTTTTTCCGAAAGTGTAACTTGATTAATTGCATATTACAGTTGGTTACATTTACTATGTAGCTTCTCAACATGCCTTCTGTCAGTGATGCCATTAGCAAGTGATCATTAGTGCAGTTCGGTAATGGAGAGGTAATGATTTAGACATAACCATCCTGAAAACACCTCCCAGGAGTTTACGTAGCGTGGTTTTGGGGCATGGCGTAAAAGCTAACGGGAGTTGCAAAGCTGACTTTTTTAAAAAAATTTGATTGCTCAAAAAAATTCGAAAAAAAACATTCCAGTTAATCATCACATTCTTTTGGTTCTCTCTCCGAGAGGACCTCTCATATTAATTTTTGTATGATTTTAGTCTTTGACAGTGTATACCACTGATGAAAAGTGCCAGGTGTCAAGCTAGTTAGAGGTGTTGAGATACCGTGAACTTTCTGTGAATTTGACTCCCTGAAACAGTATTTCAACACTGCCAACCGGCTGGAAACCAGATAGCTTTTCATTAGATTAGTTGTTTTTTTCTGCTCAGAACCTATACCCTTGGGACATCGACTAGACTGTGGCCTCAAGGAGAGCACAGTGACGTGTCTGGGCTCTACTCTCGAACAGCAGACTCAGACAGTGAAAGCCTCACCTTGCTGCAGCTCATTTCGCGGATGTCATTCATGACATGGACACAACATGCAGCATCTCTGCTGTGAAGTGTCGCTTTCCCTTAGCATTTATTTTTACCCGACACTCTTTCCGTTACAGATGTAGTGCAACACTAAAATTTAATGATGCGTGACACAACCAGCAATCACGCAAAGTAATTTTCATGAAGTCTCATAACGCTAAACCAAAACATTTGCTCCAAAATTTTAGTGTGCCATTCCATTATGATAGTCACGCGTCTCACACTGTCGTTCGAGTTAGATTTGCAATGCTAAGAGCAATCGATTCATAAGTTTCGAAATAGCTTTTCGAAATTATAATTATAATTTTATACTACATACATCAAAGAAAGTTCTGCATCACCCCAGTTCCCAGAACTACTGAAAATATATGTTGACTGTGGATATTGTATCACAGGCACAGTCCCCTTGACTGTTCAGAGAGGTCACTAAACCCGCCCAGAGATGAAAACAACCATGCATGAGAAGCGCCTCTTAGACTGAGGAGGTCCAACAGGCGATCAGTTCCACTCATTCCACCAGGAAAGAGGTACCATGCCAAGACGGTCAATACCGCGGTTCGATCGCGTCCGCATTGTTATTTTGTGCAAGGAAGGGCTCGCAACAAGGGAAGTGTCCAGGCGTCTTGAAGTGAACCAAAGCGATGCCGTTCGGATATGGAGGAGATAGAGAGACAGGAACTGTGGAGGACATGCCTCGCTCAGGCCACCCAAGGGCCGGCCGAAGTGGCCGTGCCGTTAAAGGCGCTGCAGTCTGGAACCGCAAGACAGCTACCGTCGCAGGTTCGAATCCTGCCTCGGGCATGGATGTTTGTGATGTCCTGCATACGCTGTAAGTTAAAAGGGTAGTAACAAATGTCACGGAGAATGTTCCACACGGTCGTCTGGCTTACTGTACCGGCGGGCCAACTGCATGGTACTGACACGGCCTTCCGTAGTGTTAATCACATTTTCCTCCAAGTCTGGTGCTGGAACATTTCGGGAACGTTCTTCATTATTTCCTGCTTTTTGAAACGACCCTGTCTCAGACAAACGGCGATACACTGTTGCAAACATTGAATGCTGTGTTTGTTGTCAGCGGGGCAGGTCTCCTGATCTCGCAGCGTGCCGCCCGTTGCCATTTGCCTTTCAGTAAGTAAACAGCATGTCGGCAAGCTCTCGATTCGAATACGTAAACATTGTGTGCAACGCTATATCACACCCACTATATGATGTGTCAGCAAGAGAAGTGAATCGGACACAACATTAATAATTACTGTGGCAGGAGAGGGTGGAAGGGCATGTCGTATGAGGAACAGTACTACCTTCTATGAGGAAATAACGCATAACCGTAACCGTGGATGCATGGTACAGCGCGTATTAGACCGCAATCTACGTAACAAAAAAAATGGCTCTGAGCGCTATGGGACTTAACTTCTGTCATCAGTCCCCTAGAACTTAGAACTACTTGTACCTAACTAACCTAAGGACATCACACACATCCATGCCCGAGGCAGGATTCGAACCTGCGACCGTAGCGGTCACGCGGTTCCAAACTGAAGCGCTTAGAACCGCACGGCCACACCGGCCGGCTCCGTAACAAAGTATGCGTGGAAACTGTGTATTTCCGGAAATAAATTCTTTAGACCTTTTTTGTTCCATATCATCTCATCGATCAGTCCCTACAGTCCGTACACGGTGGAAAATATCACCCTGTAGAAGGTCTCCACGTTATATTCTGTCATGTTAACGGGGGACCTAGAAACGAGGAAGAGGCTCCGTCCCCGCCACATCCGCTGTGGTAAACAACCCCACGACGACTACCGCAGTCCACTTCACCCCTCCGCCGTCCCACACCGAACCCAGGGTTATTGTGCGGTTCAGCCCCCGGTGGACCCCCCCAGGGAACGTCTCACACCAGACGAGTGTAGCCCCTATGTTTTCGGTGTAGAGTAATGGTGGTGTACGCGCACGTGGAGAACTTGTTTGCGCAGCAATCGCCGACATAGTGTAGCTGAGGCGGAATAAGGGGAACCAGCCCGCATTTGCCGAGGGAGATGGAAAACCGCCTAAAAACCATCCACATACTGACCGTCTCACCGGACATCGACACAAATCTGCCGGGTGGATTCAAGCCGGGGACCAGGAGCTTCTTCCCGGCCGGATAGCCGTGCGTTAGACCGCACGGCCAAGCGGACGGGTATGAAGGTCTCCATACGCTTCGTTCAGATCCATCGAAAACTGTTGCAAGCGACAGCAGGATAACGTGTGCGACGTCAGAAATTTAGCTATTCCTACCACCAACTTCTTCAAGTGCGCCATGCCTGCAGACTTAGCATAGCCGGCCTGATTGGCCGAGCGGTTCTGGGCGCTTCTGTCTGGAGCCGCACGACCGCTAAGGTCGCAGGTTCGAATCCTGCCTCGGGCATGGATGTGTGTGATGTCCTTAGGTTAGTTAGGTTTAATTAGTTCTAAGTTCCAGGGGACTGATGACCTCAGCTGTTAACTCCCATAGTGCTCAGAGCCCACTTAGCATAAAATGCTTCCTGATGTAGAGAGTAACAAATAACGTCTGTCGATTGTTGTAAATTTCTGATTCTTTCATTGCCAACTAAATCTTTAAATTATTTCTGCTCGGTACTGATATGTCGTCTGATGGCAAATTTGGAGTACCCATCGCTTTGAGACTCCATAATAAATGTTGACAATTCCCTTCCCTCTCTTCTATCATCCATTTAACTTTTAACTGCTTGTGACCAATGATCGGTAGAGTGCTTCTTTTGCGTGCAAATAGCCACTGTGCCAGTGAAGGTCCTCCATACCACCAACAAACAGCGATGGGTACACACGCGTTAGCTTCCACTATTCTGCCGAACTTAAGAGGTTTATGCCGGCAGAAAAATTCCACAGCGCAATACTAAATGAAATGTCACACTGTTTCAGCTGCTTCCGAAAAGGGCCGAGCAGAGATGAGACAGGCTGGGAACACGCCCGCCCCTGTATCGCACACCCTACACTCGTGAAATCTGGCACGCCGTGTCCGGCCCCGATCTAGTCTGTTTTAATATTTCTTTTTACAATCAATTAAAAATTCTTTTCATGCGACATCCAATTACAATTTGGGAATTACTGATCCACAGTCAGAGAACTAGACAGAAAGTATTTCCTTGCATTTTAAAGGTATTGGATGTTGAGCATGACTAGGCTGTAGACTCTTTCAAATCTTTATCTTGTTGAAACATTTGGGGCACCGTGCCACTATGCTACTAAATAATTATAACCATAGTAACCATGTTGGTCGGTGAATGCAGACGATGAGAATCTTTCACTGATACTGCTCTTGATTTGGTTTTTGCCTTTAGTACCCTTTGATGTGTTTAATTCTTCAGAACACATTCCATCACTTCTCTACGGAATTCTTCATTATGACTGAATAGGTCTATGCCATAAAGATATCGAAGAATGGGGTGGTACGCTCTGCACTCTCTCTTCAAGCATTTCTTTTCTATGATGCTTCAGAAGATTGAGAATCAGATCTGTTCTTTATATTTTGTGAAGGAACTGCCTGACATCTCGTAAATTAAAAAATATAAAAATAAGACAGTCATAATGTCCCGCCAAGCTCTGTTTTTTTTGGTCGCCAGTCTTCTGACTGGTTCGATGCGGTCCGTCACGAATTCTTCTCACTTGCTAACCTCTTCATCTCCGAGTAGAACTTGCAACCTACGTCCTCAATTACTTGCTGGATGTATTCCAATCTGTGCCTTCCTGTAAAGATTTTGCCCTCTGCAGTTCCCTCTAGTGCCATAGAAGTCATTCCCTCATGTCTTAACAAATGCCCTATCATTCTGTCCCTTCTCCTTATCCGTGTTTTCCACATGTTCCTTTCTTTTCCGATTCTGCGCAGAACCTCCTCATTCCTTATCTTATCAGTCCACCTAATTTTCAACATTCGTCTGTAGCACCACATCTAAAAAGCTTCGATTCTCTTCTGTTCCGGTTTTCCCACGGTCCATTTTTCGCTACCGTACAATGCTATACTCCAGACGTGCGTTCTCAGAAATTTCTTCCACAAATTAAGGCTTATGTTTGATATTAGTAGACTTCTCTTGGCCAGGAATGTCCTTTTGCCGTTGCTAGTCTGCTTTTGATGTCCTCCTTGATCCGTCCGTCATTGGTTATTTTACTACCTAGGTACATGAATTCCTTAACTTCATCTACTTCGTGACCATCAATCCTGATGTTAAGATTCTCGCTATTCACATTTCTGCTCCTTTTCATTACTTTCGTCTTTCTTCATTTTACTCTCAATCCATACTCTGTACTCATTAGATTGTTCACTCCGTTCAGCAGATCATGTAATTCTTCTTCACTTTCACTCAAGATAGCAACGTCATCATCGAATCGTATCATTGATATCCTTTCACCTTGAATTTTAATTACATTCCAGAAACTTTCTTTTATTTCCATCATTGCTTCCTCGATGTACAGATTGAACAGTAGGGGCGAAAGGCTACATCCTTGTCTTACAACCTTTTTAATCTGATTGCTTCGTTCTTGGTCTTCCACTCTTATTATTCCCTCTTGGCTCTTCTACATATTATGTATAACCCGTCTCTCCCTATCGCTTACCCCTATTTATCTCAGAATTTCGGTCATCTTGCACCATACTCCATTGTCGAAGGCTTTTTCTGGGTCGATAAGTCGTAAGAACGTGTCTTGATTATTCCTTAGTCTTGCTACCATTTTCTTTTCCAGTCTTCTGTATGTTATTCTTGTCAACAACTTGGATGCATGAGCTGTTAAGCTGATTATACCGTAATTCTCGCACTTTTCAACCCTGGTGCAATCTTCGAATTGTGTGATATTTTTTCGAAAGTCAGATGGTATGTCGCCAGACTCATACATTCCACACACCAACGTGCATAGCCGGCTTGTTTCCACTTCCCCCAATGATTTTAGAAATTCTGATGGAATGTTATCTGTCCGTTCTGGCTTATTTGATCTTAAGTCCTCCAAAGCTCTTTTAAATTCCGATTTTAATACCGGGTCCCCTATCTCTTCTAAATCGACATCTGCTTCCTCTTCTATCACATCATACAAAGTTTCCTCCTCGTAGAGGCTTTCAATGTATTCTTTCCAGCTCTCCGCTCTCTCCTCTGCATTTAGCAGTGGGATAAGTTGCACTCTTAGGCCCTAATGTTACCACATTTGCCTTTAATGTCACCGATGGTTGTTTGACCTCCCTGTAATCTGAGTCTGTCCTTCCGACAATCATTTCTTTTTCGATTGCTTCACCATTAGCATGCAGCCATTTCTTCTTAGCTTCCTTGCACTTCCTATTTATTTCATTCTTCAGCGACTTGTATTTCTGTATTCATGAGTTTCCCGGAACATCTTTGTACTTCCTCCATTCATCGATCAAATGAAGTATTTCTTCTGTTACTCATGGTTTCTTCGCAGTTACCTTCTTTGTACCTATATTTTACTTCCCAACTTCTGTGACGGCTCGTTTTAGAGATTTCCATTCCACTTCAAGTGTAATGCCTACTGAGCTATTACTCTTTGCTGCATCTATAGCATTAGAGGATTTCAACAGTATCTCGTCATTTCTTAGTACTTCCGTATCCCACTTCTTTGCGTATTGATTCTTCCTGACCAATGTCTTCAACTTCAGCCTACTCTTCATCACTACTATATTGTGACCTGAGTCTATATCTGCTCCTGGGTACGCCTTACAATCCACTACCTGTTTTCGGAATCTCTGTCTGACCATGATGTAATGTAATTCAAATCTTCCCGTATCACCCGGCTTTTTCCAAGTGTACCTCCTCCTCTTGTGATTCTTGAGGAGAGTATTCGCTATTACTAGCTGAAACTTGTTACAGAACTCAATTAGTCTTTCTCCTTTCTTATTCCTTGTCCAAACCCATATTCTCCTGTAATCTTTACTTCTACTCTTTCCCCTAAAACTGCATTCCAATCTCCCATGATTTTCGTCTCCCCTTAGGCACTGTATTACCCTTTCAATATCCTCATATACTTTCTCTATCTTTTCAACTTCTGCTTGCAGCCTCGACTTATACACCTGAAGTATCGTTGTCGGTGTTGGTTTGCTGTCAATTCTGATAAGAAGAACCCAATCACTGAACTGTTCACAGTAACACACTCTCTGCCCTACCTTCCTATTCATAACGAATCCTACTCCCGTTATAAAATTTTCTGCTGCTGTTGATACTACCCTATACTCATTTGACCAGAAATCCTTGTTTGCCTTCCATTTCACTTCACTGACCCCCACTAAATCTTGATTGAATCTTTGCATTTCCCGTTTCTTCCAGTTTCACTACCACGTTCAAGCTTCTACCACTCCACGCTCTGATTCGTAGGACGTTATCCTTTCATCGATTATTCAGTCTTTTTCTCATAGTCATCTCCCCATTGGCAGTCCCCTCCCAGAGATCCGAAATGGGGACTATTCCGGAATCTTCTGCCAGTGGAGAGATCATCATGACACTTTTCAGTTACAGGCCACATCTCCTGTGAATGCGCGTTACGTGTCTTTAATGCAGTGGTTTCCATTGCCTTCTGCATCCTCTTGCCGTTGATCACTGCTGACTCTTCTGCCTTATGGGCAGTGTGGCACACCTATTAAAGAGAGGGTCCAGAACCACTGCCCACTCCTCCGCCGTCTTTGACGAGGCCGTTGGCAGAACGAGGGTGACTTCTTATGCCGGAAGTTTTGGCCGCCAGTGCTGATTGTTAATCAAAATCTAAGCAGTGGCAGGATTGTAACCCAGGACCGAAGACGTTTTTATTACTAATCAAAGACGCTACACCTTTTTTATTTCTTTTTAGACCTCATTTTGTTCGTTTTCGTTCGTTGCATCTGCTCTGGGCGGACGTCGCAAGACACCCGTTTCAGTTCCTCGTTGATCCATTAACTCAGTTTTTTTATTACAGAGGGAAGCCAACCCTCTGAACGAACACGCTGAGTTACCGTGCCGGCATACCTAGACCCCGGGTTCCCTGATAGCAAGCGTTTATTTGTGCGACAACTTTCTGTCTTCAGATTATCATCAGATCTTATAATACCTTATGCTGTTCTGAGGACTAAAAATTGTCGTTATTAACAAATGTTTATTTCCAGCTCATGGCGAGAAACTATGTCTTTTTTTAAAGTCTTAATAATTTTTCAAGTCACAGCACGAGGCTGAATGGACACAAGGAAATGCCCGAATCGGTCAGTGTAACGTCTCCAGGAGACTGCTATTATCAATAAATTTCATCCAGTGTACGTTGAGGTGACCAAAGTCATCGGGCAAATGGCAGAGACATGCAAATGTACAAATGGCAGTAGTTTCGTGTACATAAAGTGTGAAAGGGCTGTGCATTTGTACGCATGTGATTCATGTGGAGAGGTTTCCGACGCGATTGTGGCTGCCTGATGGGGATTAACAGACTCTGAGCGCGGAATGGTAATTTGATCTACACGCATGGGGCATTCCATTTCGGAAATCGTTAGGGAATTCAATATTCCGAGATCCACAGCGTCAAGAGTGTGCCTAAAATACCAAATTTATGGCATTACCTCTCAGCACGAACAACGCTCTATCCAAAGGCTTTCACGTAATGACGGAGAGCAGCGATATTTGCATAGAGTTGTCGGTGCTAAGAGACAAGCAACAATGTCTGAAATAAGCGCATAAATCAAATGTTGGATGTACGACGAACGTATCAGTTAGGACAGAGCGGCAAAATCTGGCGATAATGGGCTATGGCAGCAGACGACTGACGCGAATGCCTTTGTTAATAGCAGGGCATGGACTGCAGAGCCTCTCCTGGGCTCGTGACTATATCGCTTTAACCCTAGACGATGTAAAACCGTTGCCTGGTCAGATGAGTTCCTATCTGGTGTAGTAAGAGGTGATCGTAGGGTTCGTATGTGGCGCTGTCCCCACGAAGCCATGAACCCCAGTTGACAACAAGGTACTGTGCAAACTGGTGGTGGCTCGAGTACATGGAATGGACTGTGTTTACATGGAATGGACAGGGTTCTCTGGTCCAGCTGAACCGATCATTGAGATCATTGACTGGAAGTGGTTATGTTCGGCTACATGGAGACCATTTGTAGCCATTCATAGACTTCAAATTCCCAAACAATAATGGAATTTTGTTAGATGACAGTGCCTCATGTCAGAACATTTTGGACAATTCGAACGAATGATTTGACCGCCTAGATCGCCCGACATGAATCCCATCGAACACTATTGGGACACTGTCTGGAGGTCAGTTCGTGCCCGAAATCCTGCATCGGCAACACTTTCGCAATCATGGACAGCGATATAGGCAGCATCGGTCACTATTAGTGGAGGGAACTTCCAACAACTTGCTGAGTGCATGCCACGCCGATCTGTTACATTACGCCGGGTAAAAGGAGCTCCGACGCGATGTTAGGAGGTACCTCATTACTTTTGTCACGTAAGTGCATGATTGTCACATAACTGAAGAGACCGTCAGCTGACATAATAATGTTTTTCCCCAGGAGACTGCTGAAAGCCTCGCTTAGCTTGTTTAAGAAAATAACGGGAGATTTGGAGTAATATTCATGTTTTCTTGTCTCCTTGTCATGGGAGAATCAGACGGGATGTTGTCGATCGTTTTCTTGCTATACAGTCTGTTAGGATTCTACATAGGCTGTCGACTGCTCCTTAATAAATGAGAGATCTATCAAAAAAAAAATTTCAGTTATAAAGAACAATATGAATCAAATATCTTAAAGCATTTTTGTAGGGTTTTTAGTCCTAGCACCAGCTGAGATTGTCTGGATTTTTTCCAGAACGGTTAACTTCACATTGAACTAGACGAGAAGTAAAGTTTTGATTCATTTCCACCGATGTTCTAATGCCTTAATGCAGAAAAGGAATCCAGAGTCCGCAGCCAGCTGTGCGTGATATCAGCGACAACCGAGCCTGTGACCCGTGCGTTAGTCACGTACGACGCTAACCACAAGGCAATGGAGGCGTTCAAATTTTTATGAATGTGATTCAATCAAATTAGTGAGTATTTCAGACAGAAACCATGTCAAATATGAATGAAAATAATTTCATAGGCAGTCACATGGAATGGACATGAAACTATCTGAAACAAAACTCAAATATTAATTCTCCCCCCAAATGTTAATAAAGCTCACAAACTGAGGGGTATCCCACAAAATTCATCGAAAGTGGGTTAGCATTCATTGGTAGATTAATATTTCGCCAATGAGTTCAACTTTCTCCTCTTTAGCTTCCATTGCAGTAACTTTTGATGTCTCTAGCATGAAGAGATAGTCATAGTGCTGCGTTAGGATGAGTCAGCTAAGCTACAGGGAACGGTTCTGCATGAGAAGCCAAATGTTGACTGTTGGTGTTAGCAACCGCCTTCGATGCTGGTGCTAACTGCTATAAAGATCTCACACAACGCTGAGCCTGGTGTGAACAGGCCAGAACGCTTTTAGCAATTCCTACTGATACGCATGGATAGTTTTAATAAATGTTCTAAACTGATCAAAAACTGGCTATAGTCCTCACAGTTCCGTATGAACGTGATCCTAAAACATTATTCGTGCTACTGACGATGTATCAGTTCAAGCAAGAGTTTTTCTGGGACACACGGACGCCACATCTTAACCTTATATATTACTCTCGGAGATTTAGACGATGTGTATCATATTACCATTCAAAATATAGAAAAACAATACATTAGAAAGATTGCGTGAAACGTTTAGTCTCAGTTCCTTAATTATGCGATGGATATTTTTAAAGAGAGTTGAACTACGCAGTGTATCTTTTCATTACATTGTTACTAATCTCTACTCGAATTCGTGCTTGATGTAGTACCACTTCTATTAATATATGAGAAGCATTCAAATGAAAATGAAACAGATGAAAAAAGCAAGTAAACTGTTTATTATTTCAAAATTAATTGTCATACCTTTTAATACACTTAATCTCACTGTCAGGCCAGGCTATTAATGTCTTCATGGAAAAATATTTGCGTTTCCCAAGAAAACTTTTGCAGTATAGTAGAAACAATCTTGGCAACACGCGGGCAGGCATTATTCTGCAGTAGAACGATGTCACCAGACAACAATCGTATAATTTGGACGTGATGACAGGCTTCAGTTTTTGCAAAGTGCCTATGAACCGCTGTGCATAAATTGTGGCGCTGTATAACAGAAAGTCAATGAGCAGTGAGTCCTCGTAATCAAAGGAAAAGGTCGTCTTGACTTTCCCGGAGCTGGCGTGCCTGTTGTTCCGATTACGCTGCAGAAGTTTCGCTGGGAAGCCCCTACAGTACTGATCTTACCCCATGAGATTTCCATGTGTTTCGGTGTCCGAAGAAATACATTCATGACCGTTAGTTTGCTTCGGATGACGATGTCCACGTCTGGGTACCGCAGACATTTTTCCATCAAGTCACTGACCGTCTTGTCTAACAGTGGGTAAGATATATTTACAGACATGGAGATTTCTTAAGGAAAAATAAACAGTTTTTTATTTGACTACTCCTTATACATATAATTTAGCTTTTGACCCTGGGTCCTTTTGACCATTCCATAAAAACTGATATCATTAAACTATGGAGAAACCACTGTGGAACATATGAAATAACATAATAGTAGAATTAATACAATAGTTGAAAGACGTTTGCAAATTCGTTCGAAATCCAAAGACCAGGACATCCAGGAAAGTATCAGCACATCCACAAAAACATACGTTTTTAATATTAGGTGCATTATGCTGCCACCTACTACCAGGTACTCCATATCAACGACCTCAGTAGTCATTAGACATCGTGAGAGAGTAGAATGGGGCGCTCCGCGGCACTCACGGACTTCGAATGTGATAACGTGATTGGGTGTCACTTGAGTCATACGTCCGTGCGCGAGATTTCCACACTCCTAAACATGCCTAGGTTCACTGTTTCCGATATGATACTGAAGTGGAAACGTGAAGGGATATGTACAGTGCCGGGCGCGGTTGCCGAGCGGTTCTAGGCGCTTCAGTCCGGAACCGCGCGACTGCTACGGTCGCAGGTTCCAATCCTGCCTCGGGCATGGATATGTGTGATGTCCTTAGGTTGGTTAGGTTTAAGTAGTTCTAAGTTCTAGGGGACTGATGAACTCAGATGTTAAGTCCCATAGTGCTCAGAGCCATTTTTGAACACGTACAGCATAAAAGCGGAGAGGCCGACCTCGTCTGTTGACTGACAGAGACCGCCTACAGTTGAAGAGGGTCATAATGTGTAATACGCAGACATCTATCCGGACCATCACACAGAAATTCCAAAATGATCGGGGTCTACTGCAAGTACTATGGCAGTTAGGCGGAAAGTGCGAAAACTTGGATTTCATGAGCGAGGCGCTGCTCGTAAGCCACACATCACGCATGTAAATGCCAAGCGACGCATCGCTTGGTGTAATGAGCGTAAACATTGGGTAATTGAACCGTGGAGAAACGGTGTGTGGAGTGACGAATCACGGTACACAGTGTGATCATCCAATGGCAGGGCGTGGGTATGACGAATGCCCAGTGAACGTCATCTGCCAGCGTGTGTAGTGCCAACAGTAAAATTCGGAGGCGTTGGTGTTTTGGTGTGGTCGTGTGTTTCATGGAGGGGGCTTGCGTGGCACTATCACAGCAAAGGCCTACACTGATGTTTTAAGCACCTTCTTGCTTCCCACTGTTGAAGAGCAATTCGGAGATGTCGAATGCATCTTTCAACACGATCGAGCACCTGTTAACAATGCACGGCCTGTGGCGGAGTGGGCCGCGCGGAGTGGGTCCTCCCTCGGGCATCGGTGTGTGTGTTGTTCTTAGCATAGGTTAGTTTAAGTATTGTGTAAGTCTAGGGACCGATTACCTCTGCAATTTGGTCCCTTAACAACTCACACACATTTGAACATTATTTTTTTGGCGAAATGGTTACACGACAATAACATTCCTGTACCAAAGGTTTGGGTGATATTTAAGTACTCCGTCGGCCAGTAAGATCGTCAGACCTTCCTCCTATGGAATACGTGTGGGACCAGTTCGTACGCCATCTCCGTTCCAGTGCCAGTACCAAGGATATCCAAGACCAGCAGGACAGCTGTGGGCCCGCATGCCTCAAGAGAAAATACATCCTAATAAGCGCATCCATCCAGGTCAGAAAGGGTTGCAGTGTCATACTGCCATGTTCTTTAAGAATTTTACTCAGTATTGTCATCATTGCAATAACACCACAAACCCTCTGAAACCGTTAAGTTTCACTTCGTTTCCTCCTTCCTTCTAGGTGATTCACTTTTTTATCAGTCAGTGTAAATTTTACACAATTTTGATGAACGGTATAGATTAGGAAACAATCATCTATAGACAGTGAAAACTTAGTTGTAGCAGGGAATACGTCCCAAGTACTATACGTGCATGCAACACTCCTGGAAATTGAAATAAGAACACCGTGAATTCATTGTCCCAGGAAGGGGAAACTTTATTGACACATTCCTGGGGTCAGATACATCACATGATTACACTGACAGAACCACAGGCACATAGACACAGGCAACAGAGCATGCACAATGTCGGCACTAGTGCAGTGTATATCCACCTTTCGCAGCAATGCAGGCTGCTATTCTCCCATGGAGACGATCGTAGAGATGCTGGATGTAGTCCTGTGGAACGGCTTGCCATGCCATTTCCACCTGGCGCCTCAGTTGGACCAGCGTTCGTGCTGGACGTGCAGACCGCGTGAGACGACGCTTCATCCAGTCCCAAACATGCTCAATGGGGGACAGATCCGGAGATCTTGCTGGCCAGGGTAGTTGACTTACACCTTCTAGAGCACGTTGGGTGGCACGGGATACATGCGGACGTGCATTGTCCTGTTGGAACAGCAAGTTCCCTTGCCGGTCTAGGAATGGTAGAACGATGGGTTCGATGACGGTTTGGATGTACCGTGCACTATTCAGTGTCCCCTCGACGATCACCAGTGGTGTACGGCCAGTGTAGGAGATCGCTCCCCACACCATGATGCCGGGTGTTGGCCCTGTGTGCCTCGGTCGTATGCAGTCCTGATTGTGGCGCTCACCTGCACGGCGCCAAACACGCACACGACCATCATTGGCAGCAAGGCAGAAGCGACTCTCATCGCTGAAGACGACACGTCTCCAATCGTCCCTCCATTCACGCCTGTCGCGACACCACTGGAGGCGGGCTGCACGATGTTGGGGCGTGAGCGGAAGACGGCCTGACGGTGTGCGGGACCGTAGCCCAGCTTCATGGAGACGGTTGCGAATGGTCCTCGCCGATACCCCAGGAGCAACAGTGTCCCTAATTTGCTGGGAAGTGGCGGTGCGGTCCCCTACGGCATTGCGTAGGATCCTACGGTCTTGGCGTGCATCCGTGCGTCGCTGCTGTCCGGTCCCAGGTCGACGGGCACGTGCACCTTCCGCCGACCACTGGCGACAACATCGATGTACTGTGGAGACCTCACGCCCCATGTGTTGAGCAATTCGGCGGTACGTCCACCCGGCCTCCCGCATGCCCACTATACGCCCTCGCTCAAAGTCCGTCAACTGCACATACGGTTGACGTCCACGCTGTCGCGGCATGCTACCAGTGTTAAAGACTGCGATGGAGCTCCGTATGCCACGGCAAACTGGCTGACACTGACGGCGGCGGTGCACAAATGCTGCGCAGCTAGCGCCATTCGACGGCCAACACCGCGGTTCCTGGTGTGTCCGCTGTGCCGTGCGTGTGATCATTGCGTGTACAGCCCTCTCGCAGTGTCCGGAGCAAGTATGGTGGGTCTGACACACCGGTGTCAATGTGTTCTTTTTTCCATTTCCAGGAGTGTGTGTCGCTACACCTACAACTCAATGCAGTAACAGTAAAAGTTACAGATTAGAAAGAAAAGAGAAATACATCAAAAAATAAATGAAATAAAAGGGCCTAAAGTTCTTAGAGGTGGTGGATATGCTACCTCCACTTGTCACAAAGTTCATTTGAGCGTACTCTGTTCCACGTTCAATCTTCCGCTGCTACAGGTATTTCACAATTATCTTGATTACTCGATGAGGATGTTACAGGATTAATACTGGGGAAACAACACTGTCAAGTCAATGAAGTGAGTTCATGAAAACGCCGTTTACATCTTGTTTTACAAAGCACTATATTACGGGGCTTGAAAATAGTCTGATATAGACTGCAATCTCAGAAGCGCTGACCGTGACAGAACGAATCACCTCAAGGTGAATGCGAAGGTTACGAGATACTACAAATACTCTTAGCACGCTATCACGTGGTCAACCGACGGTAGCCACTCTACGATAGTATCCACATTTAGGCTTCATTTCAAGACCACATCCAATGACGGATGCAAAAATATTGCTTGCTGAGAAGTTCAGAACTTTTTTTCCCATAAATTGTGTTTCTAAAAATTAAGAGCAATTGGTATATATCGTAGAAGTACTCCAGAGTTTTTGGAATCCGAATCGGTTTACTGAGTCCCGAATGAATTCAGGAAATTGCTCTCCAGTAACGAGTCCCGTCCAGTTAATTTAGCTGATCTTACGGGTGAACTTTTCACAGATGATGATACCAACCACATGATTAGATCTGTATCATTTCACAATTCTGTGGAGCATGTCTGTTATTTGTTAGATATTGGACCTACCTGTTAGCTGCCACCAAGAAATCTTCATTGCCTTCGTAAAACCCTCTCTCAGGAAATGAAAAAGTATTTGAGGTTGCCTACGGAACTATTACTGTAACCAGGCTTGCAACTCTTCGTCCGAAGGAAATCGACGGTCACGAATATCTTTGTTCCGGGATCCAAAAGTAGGGAAGTCGCATGGGCAGAGATCGGGACTGTATGGAGGATGTGTAAAGACTTCCCAGCGAAACGTCTGCAGCGTCCTCGAAACACCCTTGGCAGCATGTGACTTCGTAACAGCTAGTGCTATAACTTATGAAATAATGAACAATTTACTTACTTTTTTCCGTATTTCGTTTTCATTTGACTGCTCCTTATATACAGCATTAGTACTTCAGAAACAACTAACGAATAAATTTAGCACTACATTTATAACACATATCAGGAGTGTAATTAAAATCATCGAAGTGCGGTTTTTAAAATTGTTGGCTTTGTCAGAGCTATTCTCAGTAGTTCGATTTCAATTTCTTGTAAGGTTACAATACTCACAGGATTTTAGGTATGATAAAACCTTAAAAATTCGCCTTCTTGGTAGAGGTAAACAATAAATTAATTATGTTGGTGTCAAACGTTTATGATACGTACTTCTAGTGAAACAATTTATTTAGTGTTGATTTCAGCTTGAAATACAGGGTTTAAGTCTCTAGGTGTGAGGACGTGGTGAAAATTAATGTCTCTTTTTTTTCAGTTTTGTTCTCAGTATCGGTTGAGGTATTCCATGTCATCCATATTGCGGGGTACACTTTCCTATTGGGGCAACCGGCAACCCTCTGCTGATAGAGGGCTCCGATTTGTTCATGTAACAAGGCGATGTGTAACGTAACTATGTCGGTGCTAGAGAAACCCTCAGAAAACGGGAAGCACGAGTTCTAACGGTTCGTTCACACGTGGTGCATGCCAGTACCCGACCACTCACGAGCGATGCGACGTCTGCAACAAACCAACGACTTGGGTTCACTGTCATCGATTGTCCTCCAAACAGTCCCGACTTGGCCCCATCCGATTTTCATATGTTTCTAAAACTTAAAGAACATCTTCGAGGACTTCGCTTTGATATGGGTGAAGCCTGAGGCGAGGTGCGGCTGTGGCTCCGTCAACAAAGTCGAACATCCTACAGTGACGGTATCAACCAGCAACTGCTGTATGAAATGTTCAAATGTGTGTGAAACCTTATGGGACTTAACTGCTAAGGTCATCAGTCGCTAAGCGCACACACTACTTAAGCTAAACTATCCTAAGGACAACACACACACCCATGCCCGAGGGAGGACTCGAACCTCCGCCGGGACCAGCCGCACAGTCCATGACTGCAGCCCCGAAGACCGCTCGGCTAATCCCGCGCGGCTGCTGTGTGAACAAACTGGTCTCACACTGGGAGAGATGTGTTCGTCGTCAGCGTGACTATGTTGAGAAATAAATGTGTAGACATTATGAATAAAAATGTGGAATATTATTAAATATGGTGATTTTTAAGAAGCTCTAAGAGTTTGCACATAAAAAATTCGGAGGCGTTACTTTTCAGCACGCCCTCGAGTTATCCGCAGTTATGTATGTCCTCCACCCTCCATTGCTATTATTTCCTTAGGAGATTTTTGTCGTGGGTGCCTGAGCTGTAATAAATGATTTTTTGTAAATTTTGTTATTTTCTGCTAAGCACTGTCCGACAAATCAATTATTTAAAGACGTACAGTAATATTTTTAAATTCGAAAGTAATGTATGATTACCCAAAACACAAGTGACAATTCGATGAGAAAATATGATGCCTATTTAAAAAAAAAAAAAAAAAAAAAGAGAAAAACCTCTTTCGCTATGCTGCTTATATTGTACTTAAAACTCCTCACAGAATTACACCATGATGAACCGCAGATGTTGACCTTTTCGAGCAATGGTCTTACTGTCTATGTTACCCAGGTAATTCTGCCGGTACGTCATTCATAAAGTTGACAGTTACGGTTCGATTTTCTTTCTGATATGACACATTTAATTCGTCATGCCATTTTCCAATTTTTTTGGCGCGTAGTAGGTACTTTCAAATGGTTCCAGTGACTGCGAAGCAATAATTATTGAAGGAGAAAGCGCTTCACTTTCCCTCGGCAGAGAATGGTTGGCGCTTTCGATATACGCTAAGCAGGTTGGAATAATCATTTATGAAATCAACGGCAATATCCACTAAGTCGAACTGGATGATGACATGAAAAATGTTTCTGTGGCGACATTAGGTCTGTGGTGCCGGGTTTCAGAGGTGTGTGTGTGTGGTGTGAGTACTGCAAGACTTTCGGTAAACACACCATCAGATTATTTGACTTCTCGCTCTAACGAAGTAGGCGAGTGTCAGCAATGTGTCTCGTGTTCTTATCGTGGCATGTTTATCTTCTGCCGTTAGGTCAGACGATAGAAATGGCACTTGCACGCTTAGAGTAGCAGATTGACGGTGACCAACTTTAAACAGAACTTGATTAATTTTCACACACATTTATTCCCACACATTTATTAAAATAATAACAATCATAAACCTTACTGAACTTGATTCTGGATGCTATTTACAATTGACAATCTGAAGTTCCTTTGGTCTTGGTGCGTTAATCTTATTCTCACATATCTCTGATACTTGACAAAGTGTCTATACTCGTACATTTCTCTTCATGGCTATGTACGGGAATATGATAATCTTATTAGGCGCAGACTGAAATTTGACTACAGACTAATGCAGACTGACTAATCGGAGGTCTGTACACTCGTTATAATAAATCGAGCGTTCAGGTATCACTGCGCGAGTGTGACCCGCGAGGAGAAAAGGTTCTACGTTAGCAGCAATCTCATTGGCTGCATTACATATTAATACGCGGATCGGCGGAAGCAGAATTTGGTTCGTCTCTAAGACAGCGCCATCTCGTAGTGCGGAATCGGACGAGCGCTGCGCCTGCGCTGTTGTGCTTAGCGGGGCGCGTTCTAGTGGGAAAGTTGTGTACGCACTGACTCCGCGGAACTATGTACACAACAGTGTGTAACAACGTTCCACAAATAACCAGTTTTTATTAACAAGACAAACCGAAGCGTTAAAACGAATACCCAAGCAAGAGGCGAGCCACATAATTACAATCTTACAACTAAAATGCACAATTACCCCCAAAATGTACGAATAGCTTCCATTATGAGTTTTTTTTTCAAGATAATAGGCTCTTTCCAAGACGATGAAATAAAAGACATGCTGACGAATATATCTGATGGTGACGAAATAGTCTCTGAGGGTGAAGATCATGTTTCGGATTGCAGCTCTACAGAGGCAGTTGCTACACCAGAGCAGCAAATGGTAGGCAGTGCAATTATGATGTCAAAAAATAAATTAACTGAAGAGAGAACCCCTACCTCAATTGAGACGGCATGCAGCATGTAATTTAGTTCACCTGACTCCAGGACCAAGAAGGTATGCCACTTCTGGCACTAAAAATGAATACTGAGCTTTCAAATTCTTCCTTCCTTCATCTACTGAAAACATTATACTCACCAATTCTAATGCGAAGGTAATGCGTCTATATGGAGATACGTGGAAAAAATTAGATGTTCTTTACCTAGATGCTTACATAGGTCTGTTATTATTAGCAGGAGTTATTAAGTCACAGAATGAGTCCAATGAAAGTTTTTGGAATGAGAACAAACGTCGTCCAGTGTTAAGAGCTACAGGGTCACTATAAACGGTCAGAAAGATATCAATGGTTATTGGATCTGATGACTGTGAGACAAGTCTACAAAGACGTGAATAAGATAAGTTTGCATCTATGAGGACTTTGTGAGAGAAATGGGTGGAAATGTTACTTAAATTATTACACAATAAGAACGTGTTTGTGGCTGTAGACGAACAACTTGTTGCATTAAGGGGAAATTTTTCATTGCCAGTACATTCCTAGTAAACCGGCAAAGTATGGCATCAAGTTTTGGGCACTTTGTGAGAATGAAACAACTTATGTATGGAATATTCAGCCATATACTGGGAAACGAGCAGGTAGTACCCCAGAAAATAGCAAAGGCCTAAGGGTTGCCACTGACTTGTCTTATGACTTGAATGGACATAACTTTGTCTATAGCAAATTGTTCACCTCCTAAGAACTAGAGTGAATGCTGATGAAGACAAATATCACAATAATTGGAACTATGCAAAACAGCAAGCCTTCCATCCCGCAAAACTATTGCAAACGAGGGAGATTCCTAACCTCAAATCACCATTTGCTTTCACAAAGGGCACAACGCATGTATCATGTATCCCAAAGAAAACAAATTTATTGCGCAAAGCACTCTGTACCACGATGCAAAATTCAGTGGTGGTCACAAGAGAAAACCTCAAATTATTTTAGACTGCAACATTACGAAAGGAGGTGTGGACACACTAGACAAGATGCTGGTGAATTATACGGTAAGAGGAAGACAAACAGGTGGCCTATTGTCGTGTTCTCAGATATTATCGACATATTTGCTTATAGCTCTTAGATACTTCACAATGCAGTATAATCCCAACGGAGAGCAAACACCCTACAGCGAAGAAGACTATTCCTAGAAAATCGTGGCGAGAAGCTAATTGATGGGCCTATGAAGAGACAAGGACATCTTCCAAGAGGAAATGCTGCAACAGAAGCTGTAAAGAGAAGAACATCATTTGTATCTGCACGCTTCACATCCGCTGAAAATGTTCCTAGGAATAATAACAGAGGCAGATGTCATATACGTGGAAAAACTGATAACAAAAGTTCAATGTAATGTATTAAGTGTAGAAAGGTTGCTTGCAAGAAACATCTCACATAAAACACGTAAAAATTGTTAGTATAAGCTAGGAACAGTGTCGTAAAATCAACAAACACATGATTCTAATATTCGATTATTGTATTTTTGTACTCTTCTATTTGCACTTTAAATGATTAATTCATTAAACCATCTAAACCATAACTTTATTTATGATATCAATACGATAAATATGTGAAAGTATACCTAAAGGAAACAGAAAAACCAGGTCTTTTTTTACCCGAACATCTTAAATGTATGTGTAAAATAAACACAGTATTAGTTTTAAAGGATGCAGCAGTTGTATTTACAGCGAGCTACGAATTTTTTTCAAACACTCCCAGATCATCTAATAAATCTCGACCAGACTGGACAACTCGCTGCTCCAGTTCTTCAAACATATCAGTGGGACTGCTGTACACTTCACTTCTGACATGACCTCTGAAAGAGATGAAGGTAAGCGCTCTGCCCGACTTCTCCATGTTGGATCACAGTGCCATGCTAGCTGCTGTCTAACATGAGCAGCAGAACATGCCAGTGTCCCATCATATGTGTACCATATTCCCGAACTATGGGCACTGGGTGAAATTTGAACCAAATTACGCAAGAATTTATTTGAAAAATATAAATATCAGATATGTTTGTAGTAACTAGGACAATAATTCATACTGAAGTCGATGACTCTTCGTAGCCACACATTCGCAATCAGGCCAAACAAATTTTTTTGAATGCTGAGATGAGGCAAAACTATATGACGTTATTTTTTCTCGCATAGTCACCAAGTCCCTGTAAATAATGGTCGGAACGTTCTGCCAGTCTCTCAGTTCATGGACGACAGAAATCTTCTCCTTGGTCGCGGAACCATTAGAGCACTGCTCTCTAAATGTCCTTGGCGTTGGAAAATCTGCAATTGAGGCGAATCATTCTTCGATCACCTGCACATTATCGTCTGTGCAACGTCAGCTACGTTTGCGGTCTTGGTCAAATTGATCGCACCGTTTCACTATTGGACGCAGCAGTGCATTTGATCCATACACAAGAGGAATTTCACAGTGAATCTATACGCAATTTAGACGTTACGCTCACAGTAATCATACTGTCACGAGTACTTCAACTCACGAATACGTTTTCTGATGCCGCGTCATTTCACTAGCCCCGTTGATGCACCTGTTCTCAGTACCGCATCATAACCGTGTCTGCAGGAAACCCAGAACATGTACTCTATTCTGAAAATGCGCCACCCATGTTGCGCTGTAGTCTTACAAGGAGACCGCACGACATTTGAATTCTTGTACTTTCATTTATATTAGGGCCGATCAAAAAATTCCCGTTCGGAGGATGTAAAGTCCGGAATCGTTATGCCAATGAGTCAAAATCGCGGTGAGCTTTGAGGCAATCATGCCAACTAAGCACCAAGCTGCAGATATCCGTTTGGTACATTACCGTGTCATACTGCGTGAATAAGTCCGTAACTGCCTGCCATATTTAAGGGACCCAAGGCGTGATAATCGCATGCGAACAGATGAGGACTACAGTGTGGGTGTCTGAGCGCCTCCCACTTGAGTTGGCATAACTTCTTCGCCACGTAAGGTACATGTGGCCTGCTGCGGGGCGATTGATATGATCGAAAACCATCACACTTCATAGCTGCGGTAGCGGTGTAGTCATATTTATTGATCAAAGGTGACCAGTTTCAAGTCTTATGCTGCAGTCATCTGATATTATGTAATAAAACATGGCAGTTTTACAGAAAGTTCCGTAACATCAAATGATGGCGGCATAAGATTGTTGAAACCGGTCATCTTGGAGCAATAAAAGTGTCTACAGTGTGACTGCAGTGTGTGAAGTGCGTTCATTGTCTTCGTTACGACACTTGCGATATGAAGACGTGCGTCACAGTGAAGTAGCAGCACTCCTTGGACACAGTTCAATAACGGTGGTCTTCGACAGACTTGCTGCACCATACACATTCTTCATTCTCCGATGGCTGTATACCGTTGATTCTACTTCGGCAACCAACAAAAGAATATCAACACGATGGTTCTGTTTGTACGCATTTGATAATCAATAGCTCAGGTACCCGCATTTGCCGCACCCACGTCGCAAAGACACGAATGCCACATTACTCCCTTGGCTAGACGTCGGTACCGGTTCCTGTCATATTTTTCGGGGTGCAGTCAGCCTTGTGATGCCAATTGAACTTCTTGACCGAATAGTAGCGGCTCCGGTGAAAGAAAACCATCATAACGACCGGGAGAGCGGTGTGCTGACCACACGCCCCTCCTGTCCGCATCCTCATCTGAGGATGACACGGCGGTCGGATGGTACCGATGGGTGACTTGTGGCGTGAAGGCGGAGTGCTTAGACGTCGGTGCTTATATACAAGTATCGGGGTCGCACTACGTTGCATATACGCCGCAGAAACCCTTCAAATGGTTTCTATGGTATACATTCATTACACAAAGCCTCGAAGTCGTCAGATGCAACTCTCAAAAATTCTCTAGGTAATCGACCTTGAAGATTCCCGGGCGTCTCTGTTTACTAAATCTAGAACGATTTTTTGATGGGCCGTGTAGCGCAGCGATAGAAAGTTCGCGTGGCATGCTGTTGGTCTGGTATCGACTCCCAGCCAGTGCACATTTTTAAGCAAAGGTAGCTTTTCTACTAGCGTTCCCGTGAAGCGTCACATTCATGAAGATGAAAATAAATGAATTTGTGACTTTTAAAATTTAATCTTGATTAGAAATTCGGTAATTAAGTATTTATATTTACAATTAAAAACAGAATCTATCATGCTATAAGAAATTACAAACAAGAAGACAATATTTGTCATTAAAAAATAACAATCCGATATTTGACAATTAGGATATGTTTGGAGAATTTTATATTCAAGTAACATAAGTATATGAAATGGATGGAAAAATACTGATCGAAACGAAGCTCGAACCAGCGATACAGCGATTACCAGTACTGAGCGCTATTGATTTAGTTTTTCCAATGGTTCAAATGGCCCTGACCACTATGGGACTTAACATCTGAGGTCATCAGTCTCCTAGACTTAGAACTACTTAAACATAACTAACCGAAGGACGTTACACACATCCATGCCCCAGGAAGGATTCGATCCTGCTACCGTAGCCACAGAGCGTTTTCGGACTGAAGCGCCTAGAACCGCTCGGCCACACAGGTCGGCTTTTTTTCATCTTATTGTATTTTATAGGTAAGGACCTAGAACATGCGCTTTGCTTACGATTTTCCATCGGCAAGGAATCGAATCCAGATCACCTTCATGGCAAGCCAGCATTTTACCAGAGTGCGACTTGGTCCGTCGAAAAATCGCCGTGACTTTATTGAATTAAAAACATTCAAAAAACTTCAAAGTTCATTTTCTGGAGTCTTTATCAGAGTTGCACCGAACTGCTTTGGGAAATTGATGTGTATTCTGAACTTCAGATACTACAAATATAAAAAATTACAAAAAATCGATTCCCGTGTGGTATGGTTGTTAGTGTTGGATGACATGATTTGAAGCGTTTTCGTATCTGGCGAGCGGCTCGTTTACGAGCCGAAAATTGTTGGAACCTGTTTGTTTCTATCGTCTATATTTTCACCCGTAGCAGATTTTGCTGTTAATTATGATACTCCCTGTTTACTAAATGTGTCGTTTCAGTTTAGTGACAAAGACACACATCATTCAACATCCACGTAGAGGCGAAAACGAGAGAAATGTGCCGACGCATATTCGAGAAAACAAGGCGAAAGGGGACCGTTAGTCCCAAAAAATTTCTCTCGGGCGGACCAGTGAGGTGGCAGGTGCTAAAAGTGTTTGCCGAGAGCGGCTAGGTGGGCAAGTGTTAGAAAGCTGGGAGACCGCTGACCTAGTAACTGCGGCAACCCGCGGGTCACACAGCGGGACGCACGCAGTAAAGACATCGCGCAATTGGGTGGACGCCGTTGCCCGGGACCGCGACCGGACACGCCGCGCCGCGCCGCGCCGCGCCGATAGCCTGGAATGCTGGAATGCTGGAAGGCTGTCTGCTCGCGGCGGCCCTAGGGTCCTGGACATGGGGTCGCTGGCGTCACCCGTGCTGTGGGCGTGCGTGAGGTGTCCACCACTACCATTCCCGTTGCCTAAACCGTTACTATTACTGCCTCTTACCTGGATGCAGAACACTGTATGACGAACATCACTAGACTCCGAGATTACGCCGATTAAAATTTACTGACACTGTGCCTCTTGGTCTGTGGGCAGCTGTTTCAAAAAAGGAGGAGCGATGATCGGGGTTCACATCTAGATGACGGCGAGTTTGTGTTTATAGCATTAGATAGTCGCATTAGATAGCCTTACAACATTTAATCAGTTTCGACTATTATGAGTCATCGTCTGAATCAGCACCTCCTAGCAGAAGTAATACGTCGCATAGTCATCTAATACCAATCTTTGCCACTTGACATTAACTCAAAGATGGTCGTCATATGACGACTGTTTCACGTTTTACACTTCGTCAAGAGATTTTGGTTGTCATGATAACTTATACGGGTGGAACCAGTAAACTGTTACGAGTCCACCCAATCCGATAAACAGTTCTGACTACAAAAGTATTTTCCAAAATGAAACGTGTGTTCTGTTGGCATAGAGATAATTAATCAAAACATTAGCCATATTAGCTTAGGTACCTCAATAAACGGCTTTTTTGAAAGCAGCGTCCCACAGTGTACCTCCAGCAAGTCAGAGAAACCCAGGAAAATCTGAATCATTGTTATCGGATTGAGATTAAAACACCACCTCTCCAGAATAAGAATCCAGGGTAAGGTAGCAATTGCATTACCTGTTCATATTCAATCAAAGTACGGTGCGAATAATCTCACATCCCTGGACTTTGTCAACCATAACATCACGGCAGTGACATTCCACATAACTGTTGACAGTCATGTAGTTGGTATTACACGCTAGCCGTCAAACTGTGATTGCATTCCGATGACGAACGCATTTCTCGTAATTATTCGAACAGTGGGATGACGATAGGTGCTGTCGTGCATTTAAAGTTTAACATTTCGGGTTGTATCTGACGCGGATTGCCAGTCATCTCATCAGAATCTGTATGAGTTTTCCGTTATCACTGACGATAGCTTCACTGAATGGTAACAGGTGTGATGATGTCATTGGCTCAGTTACATTGACTTTAGTGTCCTACATACACTCTCTGCGCAGTTTTCGTAGTCCTACACTGAGAACTCTTACAGTCAGCGCATAGTTGCACATATCATTACAGGTGACAGACCAAATACTTACGAATATGAGAAGTATTTTTATGTGGAATCGGAAGATCAGTTAGCGGTTTTGGGAAAAAGTGTTGTTAAACGAGAGCTTGTGACTGATATAATGTTTGGTCACTTTTTATCGACAGTGATTTGAGAATCGTAAATTCAGAGGCGTGGCTTTCATAGACCTCTCCACCGACTACGGGACGGTTTATCTCAGATCCCTTCCGAATGACCGCGAACTTCATATATGATGAGGACCGAGTGGTGACCGTCCTGGGTCACGCGTCTGAAGAAGCTGTAACGAGGTTCGCTGAAGCCTATGGATGCTCGCACAGTATCATGTCACTAACCTCACAGAAACCCATATAGAGAAGGCGCTAAGGAAGCCAATGGAGCACTGTCTCCACAAAAATTCTTGGATATTATCCTAGACAGGACATTGACATATTGGCAGCACTGTGGTACCCAATGACAGTAATCACATCCTCCGTAAAATCCGTAAAATTGTAGATTCAAATTAAAGAGCATAAGGCTGACAGTCTCCGTTGTACAGGAGAGTATTCCTCTCCCTCTAGTACAACATCGCCTACGATGACGAAGTTGATGCCAGACTCTCTGATACATGCAGACACATCATGTGCTATGCGTAACTTACTCTCACGAAATATGCCACCTAGTAATAATCGCTCCACCGACAATTCGGTGAAAGGCAGCTCCCTACAATGCAATACTTAACAACACCCACTATACGGCATTAGACCGTGCACCTAGAGGCTAAAATCATAACTTTCTCATAAAACTGAGGACTAAATCTATTAATGTCTCACCTGGGCAGTTATGGTGAGCTGAAGACAAGCCAATACATGTATTGCTACTTTGATTGCACCACACAGTAGAATCTCGATGACCCCACGTCCGGTGTTCTGAGTGTAATTGACGTCACCCGCTTCTGGGTTAGATAGGCTGGTTCCGTTCTGTGCATATTTAGTTTTCTTAACATTGATTACAAAACATAATGTAGGCGCTATGAGTGTACTCGTTTGTTCCGTTTCCGTAACATGTACTCCGTTTTTTAAAATTATTAAACAAAATTGTCGGACACTATTACTTTCATCAGCTCGCTACTAATTGGTTTCTACTACCATTATTCATATTCAGATAAACAAGAATACGAAATAACTGTACATAGGAACATTACTTTCCTATGGGTTATTTCTCTTTTAACGCTTTTCATGTGTCTTGAGTAGTTATTAATGAATTATCTAATTATAGCACGTTTAGAATTCCATATTAGGCACAACTGACTAGTGATCTGTCTCATGCATCTGCAGAAGTGTAGGGTACACCATCAGCAATTGGGTCATGCTTAGTTTTTCCATTGCCCTCTGCTGAGTAACAGTGTTTCCTGTTCGCGCTATTAAAAAAAATCTCCAAATTCTAGTCCCCTGTATTACTTTGTAAATCTCCTACTCTCGAACGATATCCACTTATGTTAATGATTTTTCACCTTTCACTGGGCTACATGTGGTTTCTACACTCCTGGAAATGGAAAAAAGAACACATTGACACCGGTGTGTCAGACCCACCATACTTGCTCCGGACACTGCGAGAGGGCTGTACAAGCAATGATCACACGCACGGCACAGCGGACACACCAGGAACCGCGGTGTTGGCCGTCGAATAGCGCTAGCTCCGCAGCATTTGTGCACCGCCGCCGTCAGTGTCAGCCAGTTTGCCGTGGCATACGGAGCTCCATCGCAGTCTTTAACACTGGTAGCATGCCGCGACAGCGTGGACGTGAACCGTGTGTGCAGTTGACGGACTTTGAGTGAGGGCGTATAGTGGGCATGCGGGAGGCCGGGTGGACATACCGCCGAATTGCTCAACACGTGGGGCGTGAGGTCTCCACAGTACATCGATGTTGTCGCCAGTGGTCGGCGGAAGGTGCAGGTGCCCGTCGACCTGGGACCGGACCGCAGCGACGCACGGATGCACGCCAAGACCGTAGGATCCAACGCAGTGCCGTAGGGGACCGCACCGCCACTTCCCAGCAAATTAGGGACACTGTTGCTCCTGGGGTATCGGCGAGGACCATTCGCAACCGTCTCCATGAATCTGGGCTACGGTCCCGCACACCGTTAGGCCGTCTTCCGCTCACGCCCCAACATCGTGCAGCCCGCCTCCAGTGGTGTCGCGACAGGCGTGAATGGAGGGACGAATGGAGACGTGTCGTCTTCAGCGATGACAGTCGCTTCTGCCTTGGTGCCAATGATGGTCGTATGCGTGTTTGGCGCCGTGCAGGTGAGCGCCACAATCAGGACTGCATACGACCGAGGCACACAGGGCCAACACCCGGCATCATGGTGTGGGGAGCGATCTCCTACACTGGCCGTACACCACTGGTGATCGTCGAGGGGACACTGAATAGTGCACGGTACATCCAAACCGTCATCGAACCCATCGTTCTACCATTCCTAGACCGGCAAGGGAACTTGCTGTTCCAACAGGACAATGCACGTCCGCATGTATCCCGTGCCACCCAACGTGCTCTAGAAGATGTAAGTCAACTACCCTGGCCAGCAAGATCTCCGGATCTGTCCCCCATTGAGCATGTTTGGGACTGGATGAAGCGTCGTCTCACGCGGTCTGCACGTCCAGCACGAACGCTGGTCCAACTGAGGCGCCAGGTGGAAATGGCATGGCAAGCCGTTCCACAGGACTACATCCAGCATCTCTACGATCGTCTCCATGGGAGAATAGCAGCCTGCATTGCTGCGAAAGGTGGATATACACTGTACTAGTGCCGACATTGTGCATGCTCTGTTGCCTGTGTCTATGTGCCTGTGGTTCTGTCAGTGTGATCATGTGATGTATCTGACCCCAGGAATGTGTCAGTAAAGTTTCCCCTTCCTGGGACAATGAATTCACGGTGTTCTTATTTCAATTTCCAGGAGTGTATATCGCTTTGTCCCAACAGATTTGTTACAGATAATCGATATTCTTCTTTAGCAAAATTTTCTTTCGATATGTATCTGACTTGCAATTAAAGCGTAACTGAAAAGAATGTGCTCTTATCTGCTTGGAATTATTAAATTTTACGTCGAACTGCTTCGACAGTCCATCATAGCAATAATCAATCGCATACTTCTTCCTTGAATAATCATATCCGAGTATTTTTTTATATATAAATGTAGACAGTGACTGTTAATGTTGCAGATTTCTGAGACAAGGACTACCTAGTGCTAGGAAACAATATTATACATTTATAAGAGTATCAAGTACAAGCTAACCTTGAGATACTGCTTCTCCTGGGATGTTTTTTAAAGCTTCGACGTTCCCAAACGCATAACTTGCATTTATTACGTGGTTAGAGAGTGTAGCCCATTCTTCTTTAATTTCATAAGTTTACTGTTCCTTGTCGTTTTGAATGGTTGCCTTTAATGTTTTGGAGGGGATACATCAAGACAGTTGAAGAAAATCATTCTCAGCTTCACCTGTAGATTTTTGTTACATACAAATGTTTGCCATTCGAATTTTCAAGGATTTCTAATTTTTTGCCGAACTTTCTGCTCTTATTATCCTTTCCTATTTTCCTAATATTATCACAGTTACCTATTGTATCTTTATATTCGGCGAGCTTCATCCGTAGAAGGTACACAAAAATATGGAAAGTTGACATACCGAACCACAATTCTTAGTTTGAGGGTTACAATCACTTAGAAGTACTATCGGCAGTCAGGTTGGACTTGCTGATGTCCAGTTCAAATGTATGTGGGAGGCTGGTAATGATGGAGAACACTGTTCTACAAAACAGCCTTTAAGTTCTATAGTTAGACTCGTTTCTGCGTGGCAAGGGAAGATGCCAGACATCGTCTGCTTACTAGGAAACACAAGAGTCGACAAAATCACTTCAATGAAATGAAATATTATTGTTTTCCAAAAGTTGTGTAATCTGGGAGATTCATGTTCTGTACCATAGGCAGAATGTGGTCATTAAAAACGGTAACATTAATCTTGATTAGACCTTGCAAATGGGACTGGCAGATTTCCATGACATTACAGCCCAGATTATGACGCAAGCCACTTCCGCCCCACTCCGAACATGCTTTACTTACGCTGCAAACAGTTCGCACCAAAAGCTTGGTTCCTGATGCCTACAAATACGAGTATAACAGCGTGTTCAGCTGACAGTTTTCCAGGTCATCTGCGGTCTGAAAACTGCAACTACCAAAAAAGCATATTTTTCTGTAGTTCGCTCCTCAACAGATTTGAAACACTAAAATATAATTCAAATTTACGGGATGAAATTTTCACCCGCATTGGAGTCTGCACTGATATGAAACTTTCTGACAAATTAAAACTGTGTTCCTGACTGAGATTCGAAATCCGGGTCTTTGCCTTTTGAAGGGCAAGTGCTCTATCAACTTTTTTCTATGTTTTTTTCATTTTTTTTACCTGACACAAAAAAATGAGTCATGACGGGGAGGGCAGGAGGGCGAAGCGGTCGGGGGTCGTAATCCGAGGCCTGGCCACGAAGTCCCTAGCCCTCACCCCCACGACGAATGTGACGGGGAAGGAATTTGGCCAAGGTAACGAGAGCAATAGATTTTTAATTTTTTGTTGTTTAGTTTTTATTTTATTTTGTTATTTTTTTTAACATGCCTTGACCAGACAAGAATGGGTCAGTGTATCAGGCCGTTCCTAGGACGGGAGCAGAGCCATATGGTGGATCGCGATATCAAGGGCAGACAGGCACAGGAACTAAAATCTGAATCCAGGAAAAAAGAAAAAATAATAAAAAAATAAGAATATAAGATGCATTTGGCCACAACGTTCCATAATGCTCGAACACATGTCAAGAACGTGGGAGGTTGGACACTCCACAATTAGGGTGGGGATGGAGGGGAGGGGGGAGGCGGAGGTTGTTGATCACACTGCGCACATAGTTGGCAAAGGGACGACATATGTGGTTGAATGTTCGAACATACTGTGAGATTCCAGCATATGGCTCCAAAAATCAAGTGTGGACTATGAGTGATCACGGGAAGGGTAGGTAATCTCTTGACCTGGCAACCAAGTGATAGCGTACTGTGTAGTTGGGGGAAAATGAGAAATGTGTGGGAGAAGTAGGAGATTAGGATCGATCGTAGTTGGCAGGGCGCGGAGATAGCAGGCCAGTATGCGTTGTAATAGGAACCACACGTTAGGTTTGGCAGTGTGCGTACGGCATAGACAACTTGTGCAAAGTGGCGATGCAACCAGGCAGATACGGTGTATTCGTTGGTTGTTGGGAAGCTTGGTACCAAAACGTCCTGATGTCAGTCGGAAGGAAAGGTGCATGGGCAGTCTTCCACAACATCGACCATTGCACGTGATACTGTTGTGCCTCCGGCGCGTCGCAGGGGGTTGTGTATGAACAACAGTTTATAAAAATGCTTCTCCCACGGCGGGAGTGTTTATGGACGAGAGTTGTGTACATCTACATCTACATCTACATCTACATCCATACTCCGCAAGCCACCTGACGGTGTGTGGCGGAGGGTACCTTGGGTACATCTATCGGTTCTCCGTTCTATTCCAGTCTCGTATTGTTCGTGGAAAGAAGGATTGTCGGTATACTTCTGTGTTGGCTCTAATCTCTCTGATTTTATCCTCATGGTCTCTTCGCGAGATATACGTAGGAGGGAACAATATACTGCTTGACTCTTCGATAAAGCCCTTACCGAGCTACTGAGCGTCTCTCCTGCAGTCTTCCACTGGAGTTTATCTATCATCTCCGTAACGCTTTCGCGATTACCAAATGATCCTGTAACGAAGAGCGCCGCTGTCCGTTGGATCTTCTCCATCTTTTCTATCAACCCTATCTGGTACGGATCCCACACTGCTGAGCAATATTCAAGCAGTGGGCGAACAAGCGTACTGTAACCTACTTCCTTTGTTTTAGGATTGCATTTCCTTAGGATTCGTCCAATGAATCTCAGTCTGGCATCTGCTTTGCCGACGATCAACATTATATGATCATTCCATTTTAAATCACTCTTAATGCATACTCCTAGATAATTTATGGAGTTAACTGCTTCCAGTTGCTGACCTGCTATTTTGTAGCTAAATGATAAGGGATCTATCTTTCTATGTATTCGCAGCACATTACACTTGTCTACATTGAGATTGAATTGCCATTCCCTGCACCATGCGTCAATTCGCTGCAGATCCTCCTGCATTTCAGTACAATTTTCCATTGTTACAACCTCTCGATACACCACAGCATCATCTGCAAAAAGCCTCAGTGAACTTACGATGTCATCCACAAGGTCATTTATGTATATTGTGAATAGCAACGGTCCTATGACACTCCCCTGCGGCATACCTGAAATCACTCTTACTTCGGAAGACTTCTCTCCATTGAGAATGACATGCTGCGTTCTGTTACCTAGGAATTCTTCAGTCCAATCACACAATTGATCTGATAGTCCATATGCTCTTACTTTGTTCATTAAACGACTGTGGGGAACTGCATCGAACGCCTTGCGGAAGTCAAGAAACACGGCATCCACCTGGGAACCCGTGTCTATGGTCCTCTGAGTCTCGTGGACGAATAACGCGAGCTGGGTTTCACACGACCGTCTTTTTCGAAACCCATGCTGATCCCTACTGAGTAGATTTCTAGTCTCCAGAAAAGTCATTATACTCGAACATAATACGTTTTCCAAAATTCTACAACTGATCGACGTTAGAGATATAGGTCTATAGTTCTGCACATCTGTTCGACGTCCCTTCTTGAAAACGGGGATGACCTGTGCCCTTTTCAAATCCTTTGGAACGCTACGCTCTTCTAGAGACCTACGGTACACCGCTGCAAGAAGGGGGGCAAGTTCCTTCGCGTACTCTGTGTAAAATCGAACTGGTATCCCATCAGGTCCAGCGGCCTTTCCTCTTTTGAGCGATTTTAATTGTTTGTGTATGCCTCTGTCGTCTATTTCGATATCTACCATTTTGTCAGCTGTGCGTCAATCTAGAGAAGGAACTACAGTGCAGTCTTCGTCTGTGAAACAGCTTTGGAAAAAGACATTTAGTATTTCGGCCTTTAGTCTGCGATCCTCTGTTTCAGTACCATTTTGGTCACAGAGTGTCTGGGCATTTTGTTTTGATCCAGCTACCGCTTTGACATAAGACCAAAATTTCGTAGGATTTTCTGCCAAGTCAGTACATAGAACTTTACTTTCGAATTCATTGAACGCCTCTCGCATAGCCCTCCTCACACTACATTTCGGTTCACGTAATTTTTGTTTGTATGCAAAAAGCAGTTTATGTTTGCTGTGAAGTTCCCTTTGCTTCCGCAGCTGTTTTCTAACTCGGTTGTTGTAAGTAAGTTTGAGGAAATACGTGGGAATGTGAGATAGCGCAGGAGCGATGTGCGCTACATTGACTGGTGGGGCAGGTGAGTCTGGCATGATGAATTCCAAGATGCACTGCGTAAGGAGTGGTGAAGGTTCCCGTCGGCCTCTCAGTATGGTGAATATATACGTAATTCCGTGACCGTGGCCCCAACACGGACAAGAGCGCGACCTCCTTTTGAACACGGTGCTAACTGAAATGAAGTACACAAGGGCCTGTTCGAGTTGACGTTCAGGATGAATTATAGAGAGAGTACATGGGCGGCTTTGATCAATTTAGGCGCCACTATTTGTTTGCATAAGACACAGTGGGTTCAGACGGAGCTGGATCTTGTGGCGAACTCCAGCAAACGACGGACCGAGCTACCTGAACACGACTGAAGTCCTGTCCTCACAGCGTAACTTCCGACAGTATCTCGCCTCCTACCTTCCAGACTTCACAGAAATGTTACTTCAAATTTAATTTGTGGAAGTTTCCTTGACATTATCTCGATAAAATGAACACATGCAGGTATCATTTGGCTAATCTAAGTCTGTTTAGGAAACGTGAATACCTGGGTTGTCCAGAATCGGCCATGGGACCACCCTGACGCCATCAATAATACTCTCGTCATTTGTGAGATCATACGCCAGGTTTTGTCGCCACCATGAATCCTACAGTACTACCAAAGAGTTGTTGCAAGAAAGATAATTTTGATTCCCTTAGGCGGTGTTCTTTCCTGAAAAATTGTCATTACTTAATATGGCAATGGTAAAATAGTGTATGAAATGTTCACTAAAATAAGGTACAGCAAAAGACATTAAAAATACGATATGAGCAAGAACCCAGAGAGGTTAATAAGAATGAAGGCCGAGAGAAGTACCGGGAAGACTGGGAAGCCATCTATCTGCCCTTTTGTTGAATCAGTCCATCAAATAAGGAGTGACGAAATTAAGTGAAAGTTTCGGGAATGATATTAAATGCAGGACTAAAGGATATCAACAATAAGATTGTCTAATGACTTAGCTATCCCCAGTGAAAGATCTACAGGAACTGTTGAATGGAATGAACAGTCTAATGAACGTGGAATATAAACTGAAAGTAAACCAAAGAAAGACGAAAGTAATGACGAGTACTAGGCACTAAATTAGTGATACACTTAACATCAAAATTGGGAACTTGTGGCAAAATAGGTAAACGAATCCTGCTACCTTGAAACCAACTTCAAGCGTGATGGAAGAAGACAGAGGAAAAAATAAGCAGGGCAACATACGCGATGCAAAGCATTCATCGCTGTAAGAGGGGTCTGCTACTGTCAAAAATTGGTCTTAATTTGAGAAAGAAATTTAAAGAAGAGAACCGAAGCATTTGAGATGTGATGTTACACAAGGACAGTGAACATTAAGTGGACTTGTGAGGAGGTACGTCTGAAATATTGCTTTAGGTAAAGGACATGTTTTTTTTTTTTTGTAATTTTCAGTAAGAACCTGTTTTTCGCGCATATGTGGGCTTTATTTAATTTCAGTACATGCTTTGTTAAAATCTCTCCATTCGAGAACCAAATAACTTAATTCTAAGGAAATCAGCGATGTGAAATCAGCCTGTGATTGAAATGAAACACATTTTTCGCTTGTCTTTTGTAAGAGCGCACCTCTGTTTGCTTTTCAAACATCTTTTGCTCGGATTGCAGGCACGTATTGTAGTTATTCGATGTTAGCTGTTTATATTCTTGGAATTAAATATGTAACCTATATGAAAACCGTTTCGTTATTATTCTTACCGTAGGTTCTCCCATTGCGGATATTTACCTGTTTGTGTGAAAATTAAAATTATTCCGTATCGGTTTGGCTCAAATAACAAAGTCGCCAGATCATTGTGAAAGGACGTAACGGCGGAACGCGCATTGCGTTGTCATTATTCTGATACTGCTTTTAGCAAATTGCGGTCCTAGGATTCGACGCAGAACATTTTAGAGCTTCTTGCGCCTATTACGTGCAAGAAATTATTGACAATGATTAGGTCATTCGTCTCTGATCAATAATTCTGTCGGGCCTCGATCCCGACCGATACGAGCCCCACTAAGTAATACAGATGGATGGCGGGTCACAAAAATCAGCTCAGGTATTTGATAGGAACACATCCAAAAGTGAAAAATTTACGAGGTCATGCCACGCACAATAGCGGTGCATTATTGTTGAAGGATTCCATTATGTCTACATCTGTTGAATTAATTCATGAGCATTACGTCGAATCCACGTACCGTAATAATTAAATTTCTATGTGAGATTAACGCGTCACTTCGCAAAATAGACGAGGAAAGCAGTCTAAGGGCAGGATAATACACGCTGGAGCATGGGGGAAATAGCTTCCATGGCTTTAGAAATAGCCCTAGAGGGCTGAAACTTCAGGAGCAGGCAAAGATTCTAACAAGACTTCATGGACGGTTAGTGTAAGTGCTACTCGGAGACGAAGAGGCTGTCAAAGATGTGTAATAGTGACTGGTCACTTCAAACCTATCAGGAGAGTGCTGATTTAAAAAAAAGTTTCGTAGTTACCTAAGAGTCGCGTAGTCAAGAAATGGATTAGGTTCTCGACGCGATGATTTATAACTGAAGCAGCGTGTGGAGATGCGTTGACAGGTTTGCCAATTTTCGTTGACTGAAACGAAACTCTGTTTGGAGCGGAAGTAAACATGACAGATAAAAGATGGTTTAGTCGAGGGAGGTATGTTCCTCCTGTCAGCTGCTAGTCATTTGTGTGAACGTGAACCCGGTGAGAACAATGGGCACGTCTCGCATTCCGACGGAGTCAGCGGTTGGCGTTCATTCGGTGCCGGTCTGCGTCTCGCCTTTGACCCTCGGCCCACTAGTCCCAGCCGGAGCTGTTCAGGCGGCATACTTGCGGGAAAAACTCGTCTTTGTCCTCGAAACGGACGCCAACCCCAATCTGAAACGGTCCTTGTTACGTGGGCTCGAACTATGGACGAATACTGATTCATCAGTGCCCCGTTAGGGGCTAACGTCACGCAAGTTTGCTATAGAACATCGGTCTTATATTTCTTTGCATTATTGCTTCAGAATCGAAATAAATGAAAACACCGTTTTCCAATACATTTTAAAGCCTCACTATAATCTGTGCTATAATGATCTGCTACGTCGTAAAGAAAAATTAATTAGCTTGACCTTTGACTTTGACACGGATAAGACAGGTACTGCGTTTAAACTCTTTTGATTTTTTGCCTAGAGCCATAGATTTTAAAATTTTTTCCCTGTCTAATATAAAAACCTGTGAAAAAAATTGACTACAGATAAAATTTGTTTTCTTCGTGGCTGCTGCAGGGAGATAACGGGTAAGGTACAGAATGAGTTGGCGGTCAGAGGTTTCCGTTCCTCCGGTTCTCAGGGAACGCCAGACGAAGTCGGAGAAAACGTACAACTCGCGATGAAAACTCCGTCTCTCGTGGCAGTTAAAGTGCTCGCAGTCGCCGTAAGATTTTCTGGAAACACTTTCAGGATGAGAAGGTTGAACAACAGTAGCAGTATGACATTTATCTTCTAACAAACTGGTCGCTTAGGGAACGTCTTTAACACGCAAGCTGACTGTGAAATATTTCGCGTTGTTCGGACCGTGATAGTAGCAGATTCGCCCAGTATGGTTAATTTTCGACGAAGTCACTCTGCAGTATATTGCTATACACACTAATCGTTTTATTAAGGTCCGGGGACCCAACATCAAATAAAAGTTCGCAGACGATATTTACCTTCTTTTTCACTAATTAAATTTTCTATCCCTGATAATTGTTATTACAAGTTGTATCTCATCTGCACTTCAAATTAAGTCTATATGCAAACTTATCAGCCCCACCCCCCATCCATCCAAAAAAAAGAAAGAAAAAAAACAATGTCCCCATCGGCATTCCCTATCTCCAACAATTACAAAAATCATAGATGCTCTCTTTTCACAGCAAAGAGCGTTGTAGTTTCAATTACGGTAGTACATCATCGCTGGTACTCGCAGCCGGAATGTTACAATAATGTTACTTGAGGTATGGACATTACAGCAATGACAGATTGAAATAATGGTTTACCCGAGAAGTACCTGTCACGACTTAATTGATGGTTCAGCCAACAGAACAATTTATTCTCTTTACACATTGATGGGCTCGCAAGTGCCATCTTATACGAGAAGGTTGCAAACAGCAACTCTGGGGACAAACTACAATGGCGAAGGACAAGGCAAGGAGTCTGGGATTCACCCTTCACAAATATGTCATGGCAGCCACATGCAAAGGACATAACGACAAAAGCCAAAACGAGGCTAAACCCACTCCGCCTACTTAGAGGCTAGATGAATCACAGGACACGAAATGATTTAGTCTACCAAAATACGGAAGTACAACCCTTAAGGAAAAGCTGACACAAACTACCCGCCAAAACTGGCGCCAACCGATTGCAGAACACAACAGCAACAACAGAGTTTCTGCAAAAAAATTACACAGTCCTAAGTTATCCTAAAACAAAACAGACCTGTTCATCTACAATAATTAAGACTAGCATATAGGCAATAGATACTAAAACAGCAACAAATTCCACCAACTCCGACATACAAGAAGACATGATAAAACACCTTCTAGGTGACGAACTTGAAGAGGAAGACGACTCTTAAAAACGAGAACGCAAAAACGTTGACCACACACCGAACAGACGCTGAAGAAGACAAATAACACAGACACAAGGGACTGAAAACTCAATAAATCCTTGCTGAGGTTTAGGGAGGTTTCCTGCAGCACTCGGGATCTTTTCAGCCTCCCACGCTATAGATAGCGATTAGATATGAGTAGATTACTCGGACTAACAGTAGAAAAATCGTACCCCTATTCCAAATAAAAAGCGTCAAAACAGCATACCATAAGTGACTATAAGGCACCAAAGAGCAATAGGCTCTCCATGTGCCCGCCTCTCCCGTTCTGGGAGGGGAATAAAAAAAAAAAAAAAAAAAAAAAAAAAACAAGTAAATGCCCAGATATTGACAACACATAGTGTACTACAAGAGAGAACTGCGCTACTGTCGATCAGGGTCTGCAAGTTTCTATGCAGATGGTACCCGCCATCGAAGGAGCCACGAATAAAAAACTAGTAATTTATGTACTGTGGAAGTTATTAACCAGTTTTGGACAAACAGGTAAACTTTAAATTTCAATAAAAAAGCACTAAAGTTCCATTCTATTTCCTGTTAACAAAGAGCCTCCGCTTGCAATTAATGTTTCTACCAAAAATAATTAATAAAGTATAACCATCATATTGCGTGCAGAGTAATGAACTCTTAACAAGAAAATCATATAACGTTTAGGTTCGACCAATTTTGACGTTAGAATAACTCGCAGACTTAAGAACATAGAAATCATGGGTTAAAATATGTTGCAGAATTTCGTTCAGTCTAATGATATAGTACAATACTATGGGTTAACTCCTCAGTTCGCCTAAAGGCCGCAAGGTGCAAACTAAGGTAACTGGAATTGTACGTGGGTTTCAAATACAGGGCAATTCAAATGATTGCGCCCAAATTGGAGTAGCTTATAGAGGAGTCTAGATACAGCAACTTTACAATAGGAACTTGTGGTCTTAGAAATACTCGTGAGCCGGCGAAAGCTTTTGAATGTCAGAAACAAGAAGGAAAATCAATGCAGACGCGCCTCAAGTTCAGCAAAAACAATGCACTGTTTATACAACAATTTTGTGCTTTATGGAAGGGGTGACCACCATGTTCAGTACAGACGTAACATCTTTGTAGCAAATTTTGGTGTACTCTTACCAAGTACACGAGGCTTCGCCAGAACCTTAACAGACGCTGCAGGTATATTGGCGACAAGTGTTTCTTCATAAGGAACAACACCATGAGGCGAGCGATGTGACCATGCTATAGGACTTCCGTTTCTTATGTAAAACCGTCTACATTGCGTGCTTGTGGAGTTAAGCGCAGGTGATCTCTTTTTTTTTTTTTTTTTTTTTTTTTTTTTTTTTTTTTGCATCCAACCACACTTACAGAAAAAATGTGTGTTACCTTTGCCGAACTGCCTGTACATGGCTTCTAATGTCGTGCGAATAATTCTGTGCCTAAGATAGGTATGTATACTGATGAGTATTTTCACAAGAAAGCAATGCACAGAAATAAATTATAAGTGAACAGTCGATAAGCCAATGATTCAGAGGACAGATATATCGCACTATGGCGGTGAATGTGACAAAGGTCAAAAAACCCCAACGTGCACAACAAACGTCACATCTGTATCTCATAATTTTTCCACTCCAGGGCAGTTGTGTCAGCTTGTTGTAGGCTAGTTGATGATTCGTCACGGCAAAAGCAGAGTTATATCAGCGAAGCCACTGGCGGTTGTGCTTGGGCCATTCAAAAAGAGCGACACATTCTGAGTTGTGAAACCTTTCACGTATAAAGTAAGTTGAATGTCAAAAATGGGTCAAATGGCTCTGAGCACTATGGGACTCAACTTCTAAGGTCATTAGTCCCCTAGAACTTAGAACTAGTTAAACCTAACTAACCTAAGGACATCACACACATCCATGCCCGAGGCAGGATTCGAACCTGCGACCGTAGCGGCCTCGCGGTTCCAGACTGCAGCGCCTAGAACCGCACGGCCACTTCGGCCGGCAAGTTGAATGTCATTTTTAATATTTTTGATTATTACATTGTCTGTGTAGAAGGACATCACAATGTCCTTCAGACACACATGCATGTCTAATGGAACAGACACTATTTTGACGATTTGATTTGTTGTAAATATTACTAAATTTCGTGCGTTGAACCGTACACGAAATATAATGGCAATATCTGCTAAAAGATGTGTTCATACTGACTCCCTTTTGTTGGTGAAATATATTCCTACATTATATAAGCCCATTTATGATTCTATGTTTCCGTAAATTATGTTGCTTAAATTGTAAATATTTGATGTCCTTACGAAATTGCATTACTTTTCATAAATTAGAACTTTGTATTTTGTATTTTTCTAATACAATAATTTCACCTGGTTTTTCATCTTTCATTTTAAATTATGGTACTAATCTTGCCTGATAGAGTTTCGAATGTCGTATTACAGCGAGTAAAAAAAGTATTATTTTGGGTGGAAAAGTGGCAAAAGTGAGTGGTCGTAACAAAAATAAAACAGATTTTAGAAAACAAAAAAATTGATAATACCTCACATTCAAGAGAACAGAACTATGTGTCCATATTACTGTTGTACAGACCATAATGGAATTAACTATAAAATTATTTAGTTGAAATTTAAAGGAAGATAATACTATTTCAATATAAGTTTTATAGGCTTATCTAAGTCGATTTTACTCAAGTATTGCCTTTTTGAGTTGAGTCACTATTGTTGCCGCGGTGTGATGTGTGTCTGTTGTCATCATCTAGCGAGAAAAAGGTTTTTTTCTGTACTAATGTCAGTATAAAATTACTGAATTATTGTACTAATATTGTTTTTTTCGTACTTAATAAACAAAAACATTTACTATCAAGAAATGCATCGGTGTACGTCAGTCTTACAATAACAGTCATTGTGTTGAAATGAACCATCCATAAGAAAGAAACTCGGCGCAGGTAAAGAATAAAAAGAGCACTAACGTTTTGGGGATTTATAACAGCAAACTTCCTGCTACATAAAATTACGGGAGAAAATTCACAACATCTTTCTGTTCTTTCCCACGCATCAGTTGCATGCGCCGGAAGTAACTCATGTTTGCGGAAGCAGTACAGTTGAAAATCCGTACCGTGACGAATAGTGTGACCTGTAAGATAGCTTCCAGCTGGAATCGTGGCTTGATAGACAATTCTAACATAATATCCACAACACAGGTACCAGAGGAAACAAAACTGGGAAAAGAAGCCAGACGCATTTCTCCGTCATTGGCAGAATACACTAACGACCATTCTTCCTCACGCAATCCCCTAAACAAGGCCGGAAACGCTTCATAATCACTGCTTGTGTGCGTGATCCACGTAGTCGCTTCAACGCCTTCGCTAGTTGTGCTATGCTTGCTGGAATCGCATTATTACTGCTTTTAAGTGGTGAATTCAGTGATAATGGTGAGAAGGCGAGAATTTCGTAACTAATTGGCGTAGAATGACGGCTCCAGTTACATTTTGTGCTATTTATAGGTTTTTATTAACGTAACTGTACTGTTATGTTAACCTCATCGGTAACTGGGGCGAAGATATCAACGTTTGAACATCTGAGTAAACTAACTAGGAACAGTGACATGAATATCCGTTATTTGATTTAGATTACAGCAGGACGTTTACTTTATTCCGGCACGCCAAGTTAGAAGCCCTATTTCCTGTTCCTTCCTGGCTCCTTTGAGGGTCCACAAGAGATTCCGTAGACGACAGGTTTTTTAAACAATGTAACTGAAGAAAAAACTATGTTTTCTTGTTACGAAATCAGGAGTAGTTAACACTTACATCAGGTTTTGTAACAACTGTTAAATGTTCAGCTTCGTACGAGCTGCACAGATATTAGTTTATTTTCACGTTAGGACACAAACGCCTCTTTTTGAGTTATTTGTGTAATGAAGCCGTTTGATGATGAACAAATGTTCGAAACCGGTAATGGTAGGAAACAATAGAATGTGTTACATAAAAAAGTCTTTATATTAGCGGTTGTTAGATATTTCTATAACATATAATACCACCGTAATATCCTCACAACAGCAACTACTGACAGAATTAGCATTATCTTAATCTTTCCATTTCTTATCCTAAACGTAATTAAGGAAAATGGCAGCAATTCTATTCAATGTTAATTTCTTTCTTGCTGTAACAATACCTAAGCAAAGCTATGGCCAAGGTAGAAAATAAAACTTCGATTCTACATCGACGAGTGACTTTCCAAGTTTAACGACTAGCTCTGTGAAGTGGAAGGCGTCTCTGGCACAGTGGATACCCTGTGACAAAATCGGTAGCACAATTTATAAGCCGATCTCATAATGGGGAGAGCTTAGCTACAAGTCCCATCTTGATTTCTAATTTTGTCATATGTACGGGTTCAAAGCCGTTTATGAGAAAACAAGCATAGGGGATGCAGTTCCTCCCCTTTTACATATGTACTAACATGCTCAATTGCGTTATGGCCATTGTGCATGTAGCGCACATAACAAAGCAGTTTTACAAGTTCTGTAATCTCTTTCCTGTACAGTCGTTTGACAGTACAGAAGTTATCACAAGAGATCGCTAGATGCAACTGCTCTTTATGTCAGTCAGTCCACATGCAAATTAATACTGCCTTATCGTATATATTAGGAAATGTGTTATTAGAGATGAGACAGGCCCTAACGCTTGGAAAATCAATTTTATTAGTGAGTGACATTTCAAGAGTATTACCACACTCACTAATATCTGAGACGACTAATACCAGTAATCTAACACATACATCATTCAGGAGTGTTTAGTTAAAACTAAATGTTTCTGGGAAGAAGATATTTTGAAAGAATTTATGGACTTCCAAAGTTCTGTGACGATTCGGAGTAGTTTTGCTCTCTCAGAGGTTTTCCAGCCACCAACTGCCGTCGTTCGTGTGGCAAGTAGTTTTTCTCGAGCTTGTTAATAAACCAACCAGTTGTAAAACCCGCGATTAACAACAGCAAGCACTCAATGGAAACCTCATCATCAACATCATATCACTACCAATTTAACCGCACTCCTAATGGGACGTGGATCCTTATGCAGTTCGAAAGACACCTATTGCTCTTGTTATCTAGCCTAAAGAGAGGCTAAATAATTAAGGAACTTGTGCTTATCTGTGAACTTTCAACGCAATCCCGAATTTTTTAGTTCTGTACTTGGATCCATACCCCACCACCCAAAGCGCCTGTAGCCACTGCTAACCAAGCAACTCTTTCGTGTCCGGCCGTGACACTATCAAGGCAACGATCGCCATTGGTGTCGAGGCATAAAGAGGCGTGAGGTGTCCAAGTTGACTAGTATCAGCAAGTGTGGACTTGAGAATAAATTATGCAAATATTTGTGCCGCACTGGGAGTTCTTTCAAGTACGTTCTGTCACTGTTGACTACCCACGAATCATATTTAACATAGTTTAATGCCGAAGCGACAAACTGTGCTCGTGTTCAACATTGGAATGCCATGACTTAAAATTTAGTGATGGAAGGGGATACTAACCTAATACTTATTCAGACCCTTAACTAAGAACAATTACATGTTGGAGCTGAAATTTTTGACCATTAGCAAGATGTTCGAACGTGAACTGACAGTATCAATTTTTTTTTTTTTTTTTGCATCTGGCGCCATTTTTGTTTCCTAGCCACGAATAGACATCAAAAATCGACCTTTTTTGTCAGCACTATCGAGTTGAGCATATGCTAGCGCTTGAAATGAAATGAAGAATATTTCAGTGCTGGGCCAGGATTAGAAGACTGATATTTGCCTCTTCTGGAGTTTTTAATCTTGGGGAAAACAACGAAATTATGGAACTATATTGTCCCTAGAGGGTCAAATCTTGTGAAAGGAGAGATCCGAATTCGAATCTCAGCGCAACACCAAAGTCCTGTGGCGTTTCAAGTTGAACCAAATTTGGGAATATATGCCTTGTGATATTTACTGACGACTGGTTCATTAAACAAATCAAGATTTACGGTGTGCGAATGCTTACGGTAACAAGAGTTTCTGTTGGCCACGATTTCCGCCTCTCTCGTGGACCAACCTAAACCTATGCCGCACCAGCCGCTAACGAGGGACATCATGTTTGGTATGGATTTCGCGGCACAGGGCAATCCAATGTTCTTCACTTAGTTTTGCGAGAGGTGAATGAGTTCTGTTTGTGTGTGTAACAAAAGGGTTCTTGCAGCGGGAATATATCCCACGTCTGTCGCATACCAGGCAAGTATGAACCTGCCATACAACAGACGTCCACATTTACGAGGTAGTTATTGAGTTGTAATGGAAGGTGCAACGCCTAATATGAGAGTTACCCTCCCTGCACGTGGATTCAAGCCTCTTCCATACATTCATTTCGTGGCTCTGTTATACTCTTGTTCGAAACCATCGTCGTTGACCGGCTGCATCTATTGCTCATGCCTAATGCATTCACAAATTGGGCAATCGAATTATGTTTTGTATTATATTGAACCATGCGCCAAAACAATTTATAAACGGGTTTAACAGGTAATTCATTGTGGTTAACTACTGACCCTAATACTGAAAGGAGCTTGCATATTAGACGTGGTGAAGGGAAACGAGGCCTCTGTTTATTAACCGGTAATTATCAGCGAGGCTTTGATCCGGAAATTATCCTGGTCATAGCTCCGATTAGAGGCCGTTTGGCAATTTTGACTGTTTCAACAGATTTCTTAGTTCGAAAGAAAAAGCCATTTCAGAGTAGAGGTTGGCAGATAATTCGATTATTACCATCATCATTACACTTAATTTCTTCCAGCCTGTGGTACTAAGTTCTTTCCATTTCTAGGGTATACTTTTGAAGTTAATTGCACACTTTTGCAACGATTCATTGATCACACATATTCTATACAAGGAATAAACCTCTAAAACTGTCGTTTTCCCCTATGTGTCTGTTTGAACAAGCTAATCCCCAGAACTTCTAGATGAATTTTCGTTGGCTTTTCACTGGTAACTTCAGCGTATCTCGGTGCACGTACAGGATTTATTTGACCAAACAGGAACACGGTGAAGAAGATACCGTAATTTAAAAGTTTGTGCACAACAGTGATCTCAGCTTGTAGTTCGGATTTTGAATAATCACTGGGTAACATCAAAGAACCAATGGATAGCGCTGTAAGTTTTCTTCCTTTTCTTTTAACTCAGTAACGTATGTCAGGTTATCTTCCATTCAAACGACTGTTGCACGCAGCGACTGTTATATTGACTTGTAAATAATAGACTTCAGTTATCAGTCGCCCTCTTTAAATTTTATTGGCAGATCTAGACTTAACCTAGAAACCAGCCATCCTCAGTGCACTATCATCTTTGATCAATGAATGTAATGCCTGTTGGTCGGGCTTCGTCCACAGTTCATTGAATACTACGTAGTATGATAGTGCATTGAGAATGGCTAGTTTCTAGCTGAAATCTAGATCTGCCAATAAAATTTAAAAAGGGCGACTGATAGCTGAAATCTATTATTTACAGTAACGGATGTGTTTTTGGGAGTTAGTGCCAAGCGCCGCAATCTAATCTTTATCTTTACGAATACAACTAACAGGGAATGTACTTGGCTGTGATATACGGATTTGCTGATTTCGCTTTGTGCATTAAAAACTTAATTGCATCTTTTTAGACCAACGGCCTTGGTGCAGTGGTAAAATGATTTACTGACAAATCACCGAAGTTAAGTGCTGTTGGGCTTAGCTAGGATGATGATGAGTGACTGCCCGGGCTGCCGAGTGCTGTTGGCAAGAGGGGTTCACCCAGCCCTAGTGAGGGGTGTTGAGGAGCTACTTGACTGAGAAGTGGCGGCTCTGGTCACGAAAACTGAGACCGGCTGGGAGAGCGGTGTGCTGACCACATACCCCTCCATACCCGCATCAAGTGACGCTTATCGGCTTAGGATAACACAGCGGACGGTCGGTGCCGTTGGGCCTTCCGACGCATGTTCGGACGGGGTTTAGTTTAGTTTATTTATATCTGTCTTCTTTCCTAGGAAAGGTTTTTCATCTCAGTAGTAAAGTGTGTTCCGATGTTCACGTCAGTGACGAAATTACGTTCCGTAGTATCATTTTTACGCGTAGAAAATTACATTCAATTTTTTCATAATGTAGATTAAAGACTTGAAAATCCTTTGTTTCTTTCGATAGGTTTTATTTTCATTCTTTGCTAGGAAATACAAATTTATTAAGTTTTGGCTGCCTGCTCATTACATTATGGTTTCGTTTTGTTCACAAAGAAATGCCTAGAAAACGGTCGATACTTTGTGAATACACCAGAGCGGCTAAAAGACTGAGAACTGCGTGGTCTCAAGGATTCAATCAAGATCGTGAGATGAGGCTTGCAGTGGCTCGAGAACAAGGTTTAACTCACTCCTTTGAAAGCCCTTCCTAAAGCGGGACGTGACGTACGCCTGATCGAGAGTTTCATGCATTATCTCGCTCCTCAGAAACCTCCACTAACAGGGACTTACTTCTCTGCCACGTAACATCACAGAAGAGGAAATTTTTGATGCGAAGTGTTGCAAGCGAATGAGCTTTAAACAACAGATCCCCCCCCTTATTCCTAAAAATTCAACATTTCTCTGTAAATGTTACAATTACCAGTAACTTTACGTTATGCCAGTGCCATAAACAAAGCACAAGGTCAGAAGCTGCGTGTTGCAGACGAGGACGTTAGTGTCAGTTGCTTTCTGCATGGCGAGCTCTAAATGGCTCTCCCACGTGTTAGTGAAACAAACAAGGTCTTTGTTCATGGAACCTTTATAAGGCAAAAATAAATTTCAAGCTTACGAAGTCTTGAGCTCAGCTACAAGCAAATACATTTGCTACAATATTTTTGCCATCTAGTTAAAACTTAATTTATTGATGAAGACGTTACTTGATAACAAAAGCCGCGTTGACGTCTTCATTGATTTTCTCTTATCAAAAAAACTTGTCAAAGGCTGAAACTGACGTTAGACGCTAATTTAAAAGCCAGAAGATGATAATGACTTCCATTTAACATCATGGTCATTCTTTCCAGGTAACTTGTTCGACCTGTCAACGTCATCTAGCTGGCCGGAGTGGTCGTGCGGTTCTAGGCGCTACGGTCTGGAACCGCGTGCCCGCTACGGTCGCAGGTTCGAATCCTGCCTCGGGCATGGATGTGTGTGATGTCCTTAGGTTAGTTAGATTTAAGTAGTTCTAAGTTCTAGGGGACTGATGACCACAGCAGTTAAGTCCCATAGTGCTCAGAGCCATTTGACCCAACGTCATCTACTTCAAGTAGTATGAAGAAGAAAAAGATGCAAAAGAGCAGATGTTTTAGTGGCAGTAAACCCAAATTCTACCATTTGGCGAAATTAAAATTTTGGCGTAATTCGGTTAAACTGAATGTGCACTTCAACAGTGCAGAAAAACGTTGCACAGCTGGAGACCACACATTCGACTCAGCGGCCTTGATTCAGTCGCTAACCAGAAACTCTAACTGTCGAACCCTAGTGTCAAGTCTCAGTAATAAGATTTAGTAACGACTGTAATTTCCAGTCTTCTTTAGAGCAAGGAAATAGGCATTTCACTTATTGGACTCCATAATCACGGTATAACAATAATTTCTCCTGATAGCACTATGTAAGTATCACGCCTAATAGTTATCATTAATTGTCTTTGTGAATCGGTGGATATCATTAGTTAAAATCATGTTTCCATGTTTAGCACATATGTTTATTGTAATCCTAAAAATCAGTGACGTTTATCAACCGAAGGTAAAGCTCATCCTCGGGCAGAGGAGTATTTATAGTACCGCATTTAGTGTCCCTGCCTTCCTCCAGCGAGCGTTCGAAGACACGTACAGAAATGTACACAATACTGTTGAACCCTACAATTGAATTAGCTCCGTAAAATAACAATTTATTAGTTACAATGGACAAAAACTTCCAGTTCCTTTGTTTTTAAGGTTATGTATTATGTCCTTTCCTATTTTAATGCTATGGCAGCCATTACGGCGAGAAATGTGACTGACCCATTGACACCAACTGCTACGGATGTGAAGACGGTTCCTGTCAGCCAAAAACGGTCATCACCATTTGAATCATTTTACAGCTGTGACTGAAACAATATATTTTCCAATCCATTTCATTGTAATGAAACTATCATAGTAAAATAATTAAAAGTGCATAGTTTAGTTCAGAGCAATAGTGAGTACATTTTAATCGTAGTGGTAGATTATATGCTTCAAAATTTTCACGCCAAGTGCTCCACAAGCAAGAGTAACATTGATGTTTTCAACTACTCATCCTCTCCCCTCCGCAGACACACACACGCACACACACACACAAACACACACAGACACAAACAAATAAAACCAAACACACGCACACACACTCTTCGTATCTCCACCAAAAGCAGTTGTGGTAATATCTAATAGAATTTAAAAATTACACTAACAAAACGAAAGCTACAGCATACACTGTAAAACGAAAGTCGCCCCTCCGACACCCATGTAATCGTTCAGAAACAGTCATCCAGCCTGGAACTGAGTCACGAAAATGCTTTTGCAATGGACTTCCATTAATGGCGCGCCAGAACGTCAAATAATGACTGTAAATTTAGACACACAATTTTAGTCACATTTCAGTGGTGTCGGTGGAGTCAATCAGCAGGACGGGTTTCACTAGACATGGCCTGCACCTCAACAGGTATGGAAAGGGGAGGTTGGCAAAGCTTATAGGTGACAGCATAGGTGGGGGTGGTGGGATCACTCATGGGAAAATTCCGGTAGTTGTGGGTGTTAGAGTTGTACCTTTTTTAGATTGAAGTCAGCTGACAGGTATTCCTGCTTAAGGGAAGTCTCTCTAACAAAGAAACCACTTTCGACAAAGCTTAGGTATCCGATTAATGAGGGAATTAGTATATTTCATCAAAACATACAAGGCTTTAGAGATAAAGTTAGTGAACTGCTTATAGATGTTGACTCTGAAATTATTGGTATATCTGAACACTTTTTAAATAAGGAGATAATTCAGAGGCTTCCTTTACCAGGATACAGGTTGGCTGGCAGCTTTTCTAGGAGCTCTTTGCGGTGTGGGGGAGTAGCCATGTATGTGAAAAACGGTGTCCCATTTGAGTCAATTGATGTTTCAAAGTACTGCACTGAAAAGGTGTTTGAATGTTGTGCAGGTGTGGTTAAATTTAGTGGACCTAAACTTCTTACTGTTGTTATTTATAGATCTCCAGACTCCGATTTCACAACATTTTTGCTAAAGCTAGAGGAGGTTCTTGGTTCACTTTATAGGAAATACAAAAAGTTAGTTATATGTGGTGACTTCAATATAAATTGTATAAGTGATTGTGCAAGGAAAAGGATGCTGGTAGACCTCCTTAATTCATATAATCTTCTTTCCAACGAGAGTGCAAGGGAACAGTAGAACAACCATAGACAATATTTTTGTTCATTCGTCATTACCAGAAGGGCATTCTGTTAACAAAATGGTGTATGGCCTTTCAGATCATGATGCACAAATTTTAAGTCTAAAAGATTTTTGTGCTGCAACACATGTTAAATATAGTTACCAACTTTTTAGGAAAGCTGATCCAGTTGCTGTAGAGACTTGTGTAAACCTTATCAAGGAACAAGAGTGGCAAGATGTTTATAGTGCTGATACAGTAGACGATAAATATAATGCTTTCCTCAAGACTTTTCTCGTGCTCTTTGAAAGTTGCTTTCCGTTAGAACGTTCAAAACAGGGTACTAGCACAAACAGGCAGCCTGGGTGGCTGACTAAAGGTATAAGAATATCTTGTAGAACAAAGTGGCAATTATATCAAAACGTCAGAAACAATCTAAATGCAATAGCCCATTACGAACAGTATTGTAAGGTGCTTAAAAAAGTTATTAGGAAGGCAAAAAGTATGTCGTATGCAGATAGAATAGCTAAGTCTCAGGATAAAATTAAAACCATATGGTCAGTCGTAAAGGAAGTGGCTGGTCTGCAGAGACAGGTCGAGGATATAGAATCAGTGCGTAGTGGGAATGTCCGTGTTACTGATAAGTCGCATATATGTACAGTATTTAATAATCACTTTCTGAATATAGCAGGTGAACTAAATAGAAACCTAGTCCCAACAGGGAATCATATAGCGCTCGTAGAAAAAAGTGTTCCGAGACTGTTACCTGAAATGCTCCTCCATGATACTGACAAGAGGGAGATTGAGTTAATAATTAAATCACTAAAGACCAAGAACTCTCATGGATATGACGGGGTATCTAGCAGAATACTGAAGTATTGTTCCATGTATGTTAGCCCAGTACTTAGCCATATCTGTAACTTTTCCTTTAGGGGTGGTCGGTTTCCTGACCGATTAAGTACTCGGTAGTGAAGCCACTTTATAAAAAGGGAGACAGGGAAAATGTTGATAATTATAGACCTATTTCTATGCCATCGGTGTTTGCTAAAGTTATCGAGTGGGTTGTATATACAAGGTTACTGCAGCATTTAAATTCACATAATTTGCTGTCAGATGTACAGTTTGGTTTTAGAAATGGCTTAACAACTGAAAATGCTGGAGTCTCTTTTCTCTGTGAGGTTTTGGACGGATTAAATAAAAGGTTGCGAACGTTAGGTGTTTTCTTTGATTTAACGAAAGCTTTTGACTGTGTTGACCACAAAATATTACTGCAGAAGTTGGAACATTATGGAGTAAGGGGAGTAGCTTACAATTGGTTCGCCTCTTACTTTAAGAACAGAAAGCAGAAGGTAATTCTCCGCAATATTGAGAGTGATAATAATGTTCAGTCCCAATGGGGCACTGTTAAATGGGGCGTTCCCCCAAGGATCGGTGCTGGGGCCCCTGCTGTTTCTTATTTATATAAATGATATGCCTTCTAGTATTACAGGTGATTCAGAAATATTTCTGTTTGCTGATGACTCCAGCTTGGTAATGAAGGATCTTGTGTGTAATATTGAAACATTATCAAATAATGTAGTTCATGAAATAAGTTCGTGGCTTGTGGAAAATAATTTGATGCTAAATCACAGTAAGACTCAGTTTGTACAGTTTCTAACTCACAATTCAACAAGAACTGATATGGCTACGAAGGCTTTCCCGGGGTAATAACTGATAATATTCTTCTCGGGTACGCAGCCGGATCATAACGTCTTCATGACACAATATTTCCGCGGTCCAACTGGCCGCCATCTTCAGGTGAGAGTGCTGGTGCACGATCTCGCCGGAACTGACTTCCTAGCGCAAGCTGCGGCCTCTATATAGGCCGCAGAAGACCCACAACGCGTCCGCGAGAAGGTGCCGTAACTGCCCTCTAGCGCAGTAAACATACCGCGCCACCAGTGGTGGAAATAGGCGAAATCGAGATATCGCTGTCAAAAATTAAAAAAAATTTTATTCCGACGATCGAAACACAGACCGTTGTTTTTTAATGTCAGATAACACCGGGTCCCAAGCCTTACTTAAAAGATAGCCCTTGTCTCTATTAATAAGATTGTCAGATAAACGAATCTCTATGGATTCTTTTAAAACACAGTCCCAATAGCGAGATGCAGGGGCAACCATTTGTGTCTTGTCATAGAGCATTCTGTGTCCCTCGGTGAGACAGTGCTCCGCCACTGCAGATTTCTCAGATTGAAGCAGCCGTGTGTGCTGCTGATGCTCAAATAATCGGTCCTGAATGGCCCGGATTGTCTGCCCAATATAAGCCTTCCCACAGTGGCAAGGGATCTTGTACACACCGGGCTTCCTCAAACCCAAGTCATCCTTTACAGAGCCAAGGAGCGCTCTAATCTTGGCTGGCGGGCGAAAAATACTTTTGATATGGTATCTTTTCAGAATTCTTCCTATCTTCAAGGAAATGCTCCCAGCAAAAGGCAGAAAAGCCACCGATTTGTAGGTATCTTCTGGTGGTTCAGGCGAAGGTCCAAACTGGAAAGCACGACGGATCTGTTTATCTGTATAGCCATTCTGCTTGAACACAACCTTAAGATGGTCCAATTCTTGAGTCAAGCATTCTCCATCTGAAATGGCATAAGCTCTTCTCGCCAACGTCCGCAGGACCCCCGTACGCTGGAACGATGGATGACAGCTAGAAGCATGCAGGTAACGGTCCGTGGGCGTGGGCTTTCGATAAACACTGTCCCATCATCCTTTCTGTACACCAGAACATCCAGAAACGGAAGCTTTCCATCACTTTCCACCTCCATGGTAAACTTGATGCTAGGATGCAGGGAATTAAAATGATCTAGGAGGCGGTCAAGAGCTTCTCTCCCATGAGGCCACGTTTATGGCTGATATTTTAATCAGACAGAATGGGCATGTTATAAGCGAGACGGAACAGTTCAAGTTCCTAGGCGTACGGATAGATAGTAAGCTGTTGTGGAAAGCCCATGTTCAGGATCTTGTTCAGAAACTATATGCCGCTTTATTTACCATTAGAACAGTATCTGAAGTAAGTGACATTTCAACACGAAAAGTAGTCTACTTCGCATATTTTCATACGCTTATGTCTTATGGTATTATTTTTTGGGGTAATTCTTCTGATTCAAAAAGGGTATTTTTGGCTCAAAAACTGGATGTTCGAGCTATGTGTGGTGTAAGTTCGAAAACCTCTTGTCGACCCCTATTCAATAGTCTGGGAATTTTGACATTGTCCTCACAGTATATATTTTCTTTAATGTCGTTTGTTGTTAGCAATGTTTGCTTATTCCCAAGAGTTAGCAGATTTCACTCAGTTAATACTAGGCAGAAATCAAATCTGCATGTGGAATGCACTTCCTTGACTCTTGTGCAGAAAGGAGTGCGGTATTCTGCTGCATCAATTTTCAATAAGCTACCACAAGAACTTAAAAATCTTAGCAGTAGCCCAAACGCTTTTTAGTCTAAACTGAAGAGTTTCCTCATGGCTCACTCCTTGTACTCTGTCGAGGAGCTCCTGGAAGAGCTAAAAAATTAAGCAAATTTCAGTGTTCCATTCTTGATTTTCTTTATTTAAACTAACGTCGTGTCGCCTGAATATGTGTCTTATATTTCATTTTATCTGTTTCTACAATCGTGTTGTAATTTCATGTATTGACTCGCTCCATGACCATGGAGACTTCTCCTTAATGTGGTCCCACGGAACAATAAATAAATAAATATAAATATGAAATGCAGTATTATGAGTGGACGTCGACGCACTCTTAGCTCCATTTACCACCAGTCCACCGCCAGACACAGCTCTGTATACCTCTGGCTCCCCGAAATGATAATATTCCCTCTAGCAACTCCTGCATCCTGCAGTGAGGCCGGTTTGTGTCCACTGCCAGATATTGATACGTGAAGATAGTGTTGTTTATTTCCGACTAACGAATCGGTTCGACGGTAGCAGCTGTTGGACTGCTCGACGGCCCTGTGTTTTGTGAGACACTAGTTCAAATGGCTCTGAGCACTATGGGACTTAACATCTGTGGTCATCAGTCCCCTAGAACTTAGAACTACTTAAACCTAACTAACCTAAGGACATCACACACATCCATGCCCGAGGCAGGATTCGAACCTGCGACCGTAGCAGTCGCGCGGTTCCGGACTGAGCGCCTTAACCACGAGACCATCGCGGCCGGCTGAGACACTAGTATTTCAAATATCTTCGGAGTGTTTACAAGTTAAATTTAGGTTGACATAGTGATTCGCGATATGTTTCTTCAGCTACCGTACGTGGGAGGATTATAAAGTAACGCACATTTATTTCTCCCCTGGTTGCAACTGGAATGCCGAAATTTAACAAGGATATAGTTTGAAGCTTGCGCTAAAGATGATATTTTGTTTTCATGTGCCGCTCTAGCGGGAGATGCCTGAAATTACGAGACAGACATAGCGCGCATGTTACTGTCGTCAGTTTGCGGAGAGCAGTTAATTGTAGTTCGATATTTGTGGGCCAAGTGACATAAACCTAGCGAAATTCACAGGGACGTGCGTGAGGTACATGGGGGGACGACTGTCTGGACTATAGCAATGTCTCGGGGTGATTATTCGCGACTCTCCGGACAGCTGAACCCAGCAGTGTCGCAGCCATTGACGCAGCAGTTTTGAACGACCGGTGTGTGCAACTGCGAACCTTTATGCAGCATTTCAAAATTTTCTATGGTGCGCTGTACGATATTGTTCATGACACGTTGAAAGTGCTCGCTCAGTGTCTAAGAACCTGACGGACAACCACAAGGGCTAGTGAATGGTCACAAGCTTGGATCGCGTAACTCGTTACACCCCAGAAACGCATAACTTTATCAAAGAAATCGTCACTGGTGATGAATCGTGGGCGTACCACTACAAGCCCGAAACCTTGCAGGGCTCTGTGGAGTGGAAATATGCTGGTACCACACTACATAAAAGTGACTCAATCTGCGAGGATTGTGCTTGTGACGGTGTTCTGAGATATTCATGGTGTGTTGTTGGTGGACACTGCTGAACACGGGACCATTGTGAATGTTGCAGCCTGTATTAAAACTTAGGTTAATTTCTGCCGCGCCCCCTCCGTGACAAAGACCACAACACTAATGGTGACGGTGTCAAACTTTTTCATGACAGTGCTCGCCCCCACGTCGCTGCTCTGTGAGAAAATCGCCTAAGTTGGGTAAGAGATGCTCTAGTATCCATCTTACAGTCAGAACCTTGCACCATCGGACTTTCATGTGTTTGGTACCGTGAAGAAATTCCTGGGCGACCAACGTTTTGAGACAGATAGAGAGGCGAAATCAGCAGTTCGCAGTTGGCTACACTCCAACCAAACGGACTTCTATGAACACTATATATTGTAATTGGTGTCACCTTGGAAGAAATGTTTTGAGAACGTTGATGACTATGTAGAAAAGTAGGTAAAAGCTATATGTTCATCTGTGTTTCTATTTTTGTTACCTGTTAAACTTCTTGGTGATAAAATTATTGTGCATTACATTCCGATCTTCCCTCGTATGTGTTTATGCACAGATGTGATCTCACGGACCAAATCACACTACTCGGTCATATCAGTGTTTGTCGGTGCTCTGTCGGAACGGGATCGAATCCCGTCAGTATTGCTAATTTTGTTCGTTGTAAGTTATAAATTATTACTTTAGGGAAAGTCAATTAATTGTAGTGTTCAAAGCATACATAGAATAGTGTACATTTCTATGTATGGCCTCGAAAGCTTTTTGGAGCAAGGCAGGGACAAAGAGTCTCTAAGAAACTACATATTGTAAAGAAGTCTCTGTTTCAGGATGGACTTCACCTTCGGTAGATAATGGTTCCGAATCTATTTAGGATTACTATACCCTCATGTGTTAAACATGGTTTTAACTAATGACTTCCACCGGTATAGAAAGACAACTAATGATAACTGTTAGGCAGACTGAAATTACTGTTATGGCGTCGTTATGGTAGTTATGGAAGCCAGTATGACAACTTCCTATATTCCAGGAAGAAAGAGCACAGAAAACTGCAATTTTCACTCAATCTGACTACTGAAACTAGGGTTCCGCAGAGTTAGTGTTTTTGGTTTGTTACTAAATCTAAGGCCGCTCAGTCGAATGTGTGTTTTCCAGCAGAGCAATATTCTTCTACGTTGTTAAAGTGAACACTCAGTTTAAACCATTTAAGTGAAAATGTGAACTTGGCCCACGTAAAAATGAGTGACACCGACCAAGTTAAAAAAAGTTACATGGAAAGAATGAAAATGATATTTAATGAAGAACAATTACATCTTCTTGGTCTTGAAACATCCTTTAACGTCAATTATTGCCTAACACAAGCGTGTTTGTTAAGGGCAAATAAATAAAGTACTACAATACGACTTCTGTTATCAAGTAACGTCTTCATCAATAAATTTAGTTTTGATGTGACCAACAAATAATTATTGACGTCCAGTATTAACTTTAAAAGTATGACCTAGAAATGGGGGCCTGCTGAATATAACCAGAAAGCATTTAATTATTTGTTTGTTTGCAAGCTATACTGCAGCATCAGCTGACTGAAAAAAGTAATGGTATTGATGACAGTAATAATCTGACAAAACTACTCTGAAGTGGCTTTTTTCGAACTAAGAAATTATTTGAAGTAGAAAAAATTTCCAAAATTCTCCGAATTGGAGCTATGATGGCAAGATGCGTCTGTCCATCCAGTTGACAAGAACCTAGCATAATTTCCGCCTCAGAGCCTCGCTGACAGTTAACTGGTTAATAGAGAGTCGGCTTTTCTCCGTCTCGTCTAATAAGTAAGCTCTTTTCGGTGCTAGTGTCAGAAACTAACTCTACTCAATTAGCAGTTAAAATAGTATATAAACTGTTTTGGCGCTTATTTCAATATAATACGAAACATCGTTCCATTGTGGGATTTGTGGAGGTATTTCTCATGAGTAAGCATAGCATCTGCTGACTGATGATGCGTTCGAACAAGATTACAACATAGTCAGGGGATAAATGAATCGAACCCGCTGGATTCCGCCTTCGTAGGATCAGATCATTCACACTGCATAGTGCATCTTCCATCACAATACAATTATTAAGTGGCAAATATGTGCCTGACTGGCCTGATGGAGTCTTACTTTTGTTTGGTATACTGTAGATACAGGGTCTGTTCACATAGCTAGCATCTATTTTTGGCACAACCGAACAGAGTTCTTTTACCTCTGGGAATGCCAAGTATAGAACATCGGAAAGCGCCGTTGATTCGGAATCCACACTAAACATGATGATCCTCGCTAGTGAGTGAGGTGCCACTGACTGAACCACTACAGAGGCGGAATTCGTGGCAAACAGCAACTCTGTCGTGGTCGTGATAAGTGTTCTGATGCTAGAAATTTTATTTTGTTTAACGAACCAGTTGTCGTGTAATGCCACGGGACATTTATTTTTTATTTTATTTGAACTTCGAAAATTTTTAGTGTTGTTCTGAGATTCGGCTTCAAATCTCTCCTTTTACATGATTTGACCCTCTAGTAACTATTCAGATCCAAAATTTCGTTGTTTTCACTAAGATTGCAAACATCTGTAGGGCTCCAGGAGAGGCACTTATCTTTGTGTGAATCCTGGCCCGCAACTAATATATTCATCATTGCGTTTCAAGCACTAGCATATGCTCATATCGATACTGATGAAATGATCGATATTTGATATTCGAGGATGCTGAATTTGAATCCCGGGCAGCCAAAAATGATTATATAGTCATGTCATGTTCGAATATCTTGCTAACGGTAAAAAAATCGATATTTAGCATGTGAATTTTCTTACTTAAGGATCTGATTAGATGCTGGTTTTTGACCCCCCCCCCCCCCCCAAAGAAAAAAAAAAAAAACAAATCACAAAATCTTACATCGAGGCATTTCACTGTTAAAAATTATGCTGGTCGCCTTTTGCAATTAAGTAACAAAGACAGCAAGCCATAGATAAGATTCCCAGAGCAGTACAAAAATGTTCGTAATTTATTATCAAGTTCAGCTGACCGTAGCGAAGGCTTCAAATTTTCACATCTGTTTATTCATAGTCAGCAATGACGATCGGTGCTATGACAGAGTCTCATTCAGACATGAAATATTTGCTTCGTTAGCAACGGCTCCTGGTGCTGGGTCTGAATCCAGATCTAAAGCCAAATCATTGGGCGTGAAGTTGAAAGTTCACAGACGTGCACAAGTAGCTCCATATGAATACTTCAATAATTTAGCGTACTAGAAACAAGAGCAATAGGTGTCTTTCAAACTGCGCATAGATCCACGAGCCAACACGAATATAGCGAAATTACTGGTGATGCACATTTGATGTTGGGGTGTCTCTGGAGCGCTTGCCGCTATTAATCTCTAAGCAGTTTATGTAAAACCACTCGCCACACGAACAACTTTAGTAGTTGGTTGGAATGGTTACAAAACTTTGGAGAGAGCAAAACTACCTAGAATAATCAGAGAACGTCAATACGTATTTCAAAATCTCTTACTCGTTGAAATATTCAGTTTTCACTAAGAACTGATAAGTGATTTATGTGATAGAGTTTCGGGTGTTAGTTGTCTCTGATACTGATGAGTGCGATAATGCTTTTGACATGTCATTCATTGTAACAATAAATTTGAGCTTACAAGCGATAAGAACGGACTCTTCTGTAATAATGCGTTTCCCAATATTTGCAATATCGTGATATTAATTTACAAGTGGACTGATTGCGATAATGTTCAGCGTTCTCTAGTGACAGCTCTTGTACGGTCAAATGAGTGTAACGCAAACAGAGTAAAGGACCCGTAGGACAGCTACGTTATGTACACAGCATGCAAATCTTGCGGAGCGTGGTTCAGCTCATTCGGATATTTCGAGCATGCTATTACATAACATTGTGATAGTTATGCCACGTCTACTGTACTGTAGGAAGCGCGTAATAGTGACGTCATCACGTTTCTTTTGCTCATGCTGATGTGTGGATCACAACATACTGTACAAATTAAACTTTGTCTTGGTATGCAGTTTCAAAATGTCCAAGGGATCGAAATGAGCTAATTGTTAAATAATGAAATGAAGGTTACAGTCTACACAGTAAAACGGATTGTTGTAAGAAATTTCAATTTAAATTTACCGTGTTCTGCTTGATTATACTTTATTATACATTTGTTCTTGAGACTTATTAAAATAAGTTAGGGCACCGTCTCTTATAACATGTAAGTCAGCAACACATTTAATTGTAATATTTTTATTAATTTTTTTCTGCCACACTAAGACGCGGCGTACTCGGTTCCACTAAACAGGCAGCCCACAACTGTAGCATGCCTTGTTTGTATCCCATTCTACGGATGTAGTGCTTTGGAATCTAGAAAATGGAATCGAGTCGATGTAAATAACGCTGGAGCATATCGCAGGTATCAAGTGAACACTGAAATTTGTGATGCATCCTACATTTCACCACAACTATTCTCGGGCGTTAACATGTCCCATATAATCTCATATCGATATTGTCGTACCGACTATGGGACCCAGGTTCGATTTCCGGTGCTGCCGGGGATTTTTAGTTGGCGGGAGGACTATAGCGAGATGCACTCAGCCTCGTTATGTTAATCGATGATCTACCTGATTGACAGTTCGCGGCTCCAAGGTCAAATTGCCGGCAACGGCCGGGAGTGCGTTCTGCTGACTCCAAGTCCCTCCATAGCGCATCCGATGATGAATGACTCAGAGTGACACTATGGTAGGTCGACTATTGCCTGATCTTCAAGGCCTCTCCATTTCCGGCCGACTACGAAGTCACTAATGACGGAGCACTGTCTGTTAGTAGACAAGGATGGAGAAAGCCGACGCCATATTTTTTCATACAGACCGTACTAATATTCGCCTGAAGCGATTTAGGAACACCATTGAGTACCACAATCTTGTTTCCGGATGGCCCAATTATGACTGAACCTAGCTCCTCCTAATAGCAAGTCTGTCGTCTTAAGCCACCGTTACAGTCGAGAAGCTTCGAACTTTTTCTCCTGTTTGCGTAAGCATTGTCCGATTAGTGAAAGTTTAAGATGAACTATCATTCTGTAGACATAAAGCAAATATCTTTTAAACCACTTCGAATTTTGTTCTAGTTTTCCAGGTTTGATTCCCATAATACAGGAGGAGTACCTTTGTTGATACATGCATTGAAATCCCTGTCTCTGTCTCTGTCGCTAAAAATCTTTCTGAATATGACTGTTATGGTTGAATGCGTAGAGTGCGTTTACCTCAATACACCAATCACATTTAGATTTTCACTGGCTTCCCTAAATAAATTACGAAAAATTCTGGGAGAGTTGCTTAGAAAAAGACACGGCCGATTTTGTTCTTCGCACATTGACGGTAGTAGCATCTGCTCTGTCTCCCCGTAATCGACGAGACGTTAAATGCCAATCTCCCTTCCTTCCTACAACTGCTGCTAGCTATCATCAGACAGCACATTTTTGCGCGATGAATGTAGTTCCGCAGCACTACCATACATAACGAACTGTGATCATCGGACAACAAACCCACGTAATATTTCCGACAACAGATTAGCTCAGACAATTACACTTAAAAGATTTTGCGGTTGCTCACCTCGCTTCCTTTTCCTGCGGTTTAGTGAGGCTAATCGAAATTAATGTCAGCTTCACAGAGAATAATGAAGCTCGCATTAAGTAAATTACTTTGCAAGACACAATTGTGACAGACTTCGTATTTCATAAGTTAATTACCTGTGTGCAATCTGCTTTTGGATACACTTTCAAGTTGTTTAATTCCTTATCATGTAATTCTACCTTCGATCTTGATAACGATACAGTTCTCCACCGTTTTTAACCAAAGTAATATTTAAATTTTTTTCTTTGTATATATTTCACAGTATCCAAACAATGCTTCAGGTTAGTAGTAGCACTTAAAACGGTTAGTATGCTTGTATAATAATTTATATACTACAGCAATTGCATGCAGTTCCTTCACAATGAAGCGATGAACTTTTGTTAGGCAAAAGTGCCGTAATACTAGTGTATAAACTGTTTATGTTTGTATTCACACTTCTTGCAAAAGTAGCCAGGAATGATTCTGAGTATTAATGCAGAAATCTTAGGAATCGCTTACCACATTCGCACGGAAACGCATAAGAAATATGTACCTATCACTTGGCTCTCTAACTTAGAAATTTCTTGGTTGTATTTGCAGGTACATTAACAAAAGGCACTGACAAATGTGATATCGTTGTATTTCTCATTTAAAACGCACTCCATTAAAAATGAAATCACTTGAGCAACACGTTGGATTAAAATCTTGGCTAAAACAACCGTAATATTTATATTATTTTCTGCGTATTGTCACTTATCGAAAATAAGGCGACGAACTCAGAAATTTATGTGTTTATGTGAAGAGTCTAGCTAGCTAGCAACAGATGACAATAATGACAATGTCTCCACAACATATAAGTGCGTACCTGGGAGACTATATTAAGACACAATCTTACAATAGAGATGGACTGCAGTAGAAACATACACGATACTTTTTGTAAGTTATATAGAACTAGGAAAAAATATTTCGAAATGAAAATTTCGTTATGTGGTGCGTTTTACAGAGCTACAATCTCAAAAATGAACTATTTAATTGTTCGGTAGGAATTAGAACCACAATAAGAACATTCATGGACACAAGAACATTCATGGACATACTTGAAATCCAATGAACAATCATTTTAGGTGTTGATAATCTAATTGCCTGCATCGCGACACCGCAGCAGTAATCAGGACAACTTGATACTTGATATTAATGTATATCAGGGAAATTACCAAACGTGTTGAATACACTGAAAACTGACCACAATCTTCAGCGCAGCTAAATTAAGAACTAGGGTCATTCTGGAGTAACGGAAAATACCGTAAAAATAGCTATGGAGAGGAATGGAGTGAAAGATGTGATTACCTGAGTGTTTTGCGGATAGAGGGTAGAAAACTGAACGCCAGAAACGGCTTTATTGTCTGAAGATTTGTTGTGTGATTTTCGGGACACTTTATAGTGACACACGATGTACTAAATATATATCTGCAAACATTATTGCAATAAAGAGACTATACGTCAGTAATTACAGTAATAGGCTCATCGAGCCAAAGAAGAAAAATCGTCAAACGGTTTACGATTATTTTGATTTTAATGAGGGAACTCACTTTAGATATTTAACATAAAGTAACATAAAGGTTAGTTCTTTTTATTCAAATGACAATGAGTCTTCAATTAACTAACCTGTTTCTAAATAATAATTTCCTGTGTTAGTTCTTGCGAATTTGAAAATGGCGTGGTATTACTAACTAGGAGAGAGTGAGTAAAGCTGGGTACAATTATTGTCTGGAATATCCCAGCTAGATACAAGTACACAGCGTTGTCACGCGTGTAAGGCCAAAGGTAGAGGAAAGTAAGTTTACCCCATACAGACACACTTGCAGCGTTAAAATTTCCAGACTACTGGCTTAGCGATGAGTAGGATTTAGGTCCCGTCTATTGCAGCCTACGTGTTGCTAACGTTACATCTTCCTTCGTAGTTTGCTGAACAGACATCGTTTTGATGGAGTATGTCCTGCGGTTAACATTTGTGACTAGTTAAGCCTGTGTACGAAAATAGTAAGGAATAGTGGGAACAGCAATAAACGTAACATCATAACTAGAGAGGAAGAGAAGATGACATAAGAAGTAGACTAGCACAGGCGAAGAGAGCTTTCCTCGCTAACAGGAGTCTACCGTATGAAATGTAGGCCTTATATGACGAATAAACTTATGAGAACGTGTATCTGGAGAGCAGCTTAGTATGCGAGTGAATTATAGACTACGGGTAACTGCATAAAAGGAGCGTTTGAAACATGTTGTAGAGGATGCTGCAAATTAAGCTGTATGATGAAAGGTAAAGAGCTTCTCCGTAAAATATGCTGCAGATATTGTCTAGAAGTCTTGGCCAGATGACAAGGACATAAGTTAAGCCATTATGGAATAACTTCCTTGATGAGAGAGGCTGTTGCAGAGGCTAAAAACTGTATGGGAAGGCAGAGATTGCAATACATCCCACAAATAATTGAGTTACATGTAAGTGGTACTCTGAGATAAATAGGTGGGCACAGGCGTGAAAGGGTGCCGGACCGCCTCAGAACAGTCATAAGACTGGAGAAGAAGGAAATTCTGCGTGTGCATGGAAGGCATAAAGATAACACCATATTCGCAAAATTCAGCGTATCCCATTCCATTCCCAGTCACAATGTAGTTGCCAGACGGCGAAAACTGTAACCTGACGTGACCTAGGTGGAATACTGAGATAATTGTAAAATTGTGATTAACAGGTTGTTCTAAATATTTAAGGTCAAAACTGTTCAGATGGTAGAGATTCTTAAGCTAAATACTTTAGACGAAACGCTATCTTAATACATTGTCCAGTCACATCTGTGTGACCACCTGTCAAAAACTTCAACAACCAACTTTTGGAACGTGGTCGGCTGCGAGACGTGTAGGAAGAGAGTCAGTGAGATCCAGGAAGGAACTGACAGGGATGTGGGGCCATGATGACGTAAGTGCTGTGACCGGCTGTGCTAGGTTTCTCGGTTGAGGATCCATGGCGCGAAGAGGGTTTAAATACGAGGCGTTTGGTGGCCAGAGGTGTAGGGAAACCTATCCTGGGGCTCTTCGAACCAGGCACGCACACTGCGAGCTGCGTGTCACGTTGCATTATCTTGTTGGTAGATGTCATCATAAAACAAACTAAGAGTGGATATGGTTCCCAAGGATAGATTCATATATGTGTTATTCCACTGTGCCTTACAGAAGGGCGAGATCAACCAGAGAATCCCACAAAACATTTCTATGACCATAACCTCCCTCGTTGTTTCCTTTAGACGTTTCATGTTTACACGCCAACGGCCATCTGTCCGATGGAGTATGAAAATTTATTTATCTGAAAAGGCTACCTATCGCTACTCCGTGGACGTTCAGTTTCGGTTTCCGTTTAGCGTGCGAATTCCAGCCTTCGGCACCGATGACCGACAGTCAGCATGGATGCATGAGCTAGTCATCTTCTCCGGAGGCCCGCACACAGCAACGTTCGCTAAATGGTCGTTGAGGAGACACTGTTTGTAGCCCGTTGGTACATCTGGGTGTCAGCTTCTCAACACGTACATTCGCCTGTAAATATCCACGCAGCCGTCGTTCACCCCCGTCATTTATGGCACTGGTGGACCACAGTTGCCTCGGCGCCGACTTTTGATAGCGTCATTTTGCCATGCACGGCGTGCTGTAATCACAGCGGCAAGCGAACCGTTTACAAGCTTAGCCGTTTCGGAAATACTTCCATCCCTGGCCCGCAAACCAATGACAATGCGCTTTGGATGTCAGATAAATCTCTCTGTTTCGGCATTACGATAACGACTGCACTGTTTTCCGGATCCCACGACACCCTTCATGCAATCTCCACTGCAAGTAATTGCATCTGCCGTTTGTGAGTGGTTAGCACACGTTGACGTCGAATGTATATGGTGGTCTCATTAATGCGACTAGACCGTGTATTATCAGCGTACGTGAGGCTCATACGTGTATCCTGTTTGCGTGCCGTAATACATTTGCGAAGATTGCACAATGGTTGTAATCTTCAGATAGTTTACTATGACTGGGACACCATTCAAAAGGTAATTATTGCAATAGTCAATCGTATGTGATATGTCTGTAGCGAAATTGACCACTGTCATAGTCCCCTTTAAATTTTGTCGAGGATGAAGCATGATTCGTTGCAAGAAACTGATAGGATCGCATCAGGAGTTATCCTAACTGGAGAAAATTTGTTGCCAATGGTAGACGTTAATGAGTAACTCAGTCGTCCATGTTACGGTGTGCTGGACACATTTCTCGACAAACAAATATCGTTTTGCGTAAGATCCATCAGTAAGCATTCGTCAACTTTCTGGTTAAATGCCCACTTCGAAAAACACAGTGTGGAGAGAACTATTGGAGTAGCAGTTACTCTTTCACTAACAGTGTGCATAATTAACGAGGCTCAAAATGTTGAACACAGTTCTATCCATGATTTATCCAGCGCAGTACTGGAGTGCCGAAAATTCTATATTTTTCACTGTTCACGGTCGACACCAGTTTCCTCTGTGATGGCGTTGTAATTTCTGAAATAGCCATGGCTGAAGCGGTGGAATTCCGTGCGCCACAGTCGTCTGGGATAACAAAGATTTTCTATCAATTCCTAGGCTCCAAATGCACAAGACGAACTGATAGAACAGTATTTGTCTCCACGCACCGTCTGAATTGTTCACGTTACTTGACGCTCATTGAAGATTTTCTGCCCCAGTTGTAAGAATACTCCTTCATCTTTCGGACTTACGTCCTGTATAGCATTATTTGTTATTCCAATATTTTGGCTGATAAGCTTACAGCCATCTGCAGTGTGAGGCGCTCTCAGAATTTAAACGACTTGACACAATGTAGGCATTATAACGCATCCTAAAGGCGTTTCGTACGATTCATGTCGGAACTCCGAAAGGGCCTGTCCATTTCAAGAATGTTCTGGTACACAGACCATTGCCTCATGGATGCAGCCTTATGGCAGAGGCACGTGTGTGTGCGGCAAAGATAACAACGTTGTCAACAAGAGCGCCAGTCATAGACAAAACTTATGCGTCTAAGAACAAAGCAAAGCAAGCGCAGAATCAGCAAATCCACAGTGCTTACCAATTACGTGGTAGTTTATTAAAATGGCGATTCCTCTGTTTTATGTCCAGAAAACCTCACGTCGACCCTCTTTTTTCGTCCTCCCACCTTCCTTCAACGGTCCGCTGCTCTGATTTTTATGTATGTGTTAATCTCTCTAAGCATAGCACGCATGCAACAGAAAATATACATACGCAACACTTAAATGCTCACCAATTTACACATTTTACGTAACACAGATAATATTAATCAGTAGAAGAAAATAATATAAAACAGCTCTCCTTGGGAATGTATGGCTGCATTTGCCTAAAATATGTTTATTAACTGTTTATCGATGATTGATATTCGTCTCCCCACTAATGGTTTGCTTTTTTATACTCCATCTGGTCAAGTATCCGTGTGTGTCCACCTCTCGCCTACATGACTGTTCCGTTGTTACGCTTTCTGTGGAGTATCTGAATCCCCGTGGATGCATTTCTTCCCATTCTTTCTCAAGAGCCGAAACCAGAGACACTAAGGTTTGGATCGAAGTTGGCATTCTAACTCAGTCTAGAGAAGTAGCGACATTGGACACTAAGGTTTGGAACGAAGTTGGCATAATAACGCATCCTAAAGGCGTTTCGTACGATTCATGTCGGAACTCCGAAAGAGCCTGTCCATTTCAAGAATGTTCTGGTACACAGACCATTGCCTCATAGATGCAGCTTTATGACAGTTGCATTGTCATTCTGATACTATCATCGTCTCCGAATTGCTCCTTTAATGTAGCAAGACTGCTGTAAAATGTGTTCATATCTTTCGCATTTAGCGATTTCTTAAGTGTAATGATGGGACCACATCCTTACTACAAGAAACATCTCCACACTGTAACACCAACTCCTCTGCATTTCATTATTGCCACTACACATAATGCCGTATGTCATTCTCGAGGCATTTTCCAAACCCAAACCCTACCATCGGATTGCTGCAGGGTATAGCGTGGTTCATCACCCAAAATACTCCTTTCCAGTCGTACAGTGACACTGGGGTCGCTCTTTAGACTACCTCAAACGTAGCTTAGCACTCACAATAGCGATGTTGGTTTATGAGTAACTTTCTTTTTAGCTCTGTACGTGAAGTCATTATGCTAGCTGGATGACTAGTAGCATTTTGGAACTCACGACTGGTTCTTTCCGCTGATTTCATGCAACGTTTCACAAACATCCTCCACAATGCTAGACGTCCTTGTTCGTCGGTACATGAGGTCTGCCTGGTATTGTTTTAGCTGCGGTTGCTCCTTCGCGTTTCCACTTCAGTCATTTTACCAACATGTGGCTTGGACTGCTTTAGAAGGACTGAAATGTCCCTGATGGATTTGTCACTCATGTCACATCCAGTGACTGGTCCACGTTCGAAGACACTGACCTCTTCCGGCCGACCCATTCTTTTGTTATTGCCCCTCTACTGATAATGCCGGGCGTCTCGAAAGGTGCGCTACAGCTTTAATACGCTATACCATCCAAACTGATGAAGATATTTAATCCATGTTTGGCTTATGTGACACTACATCACAATTTTTTTATGCCATTACATCAGTTTCAACATGGGAGTTTTTGGTGGCACGCATAACATCCAGTCTGTACTCAAGCTCTAACCACACTCGGTGCAACGTATCAGCATCAGCTGTGACAATGGCAGCAACACCGACACATTGATGAGGTTGACTAATGTGGGGCAGACTCTGTCCTTGAGATCCCCCCATAGATATAACCTCAACGGTGTATTGTCAGACGACCAAGGAAGCCAGGGATTAGGACTATTGCTACCAATCCACCGACCTAGAAACAACCTCATCTACAACATCTCGCACAGTCTGAGCCCAATTGGCGGTGCGGCGGTGCACCATCTTGGTAAATGACTGTGCCTCGGCGGTCAGCCTGCTTTTGTAACACAACGGCTCCAGCAGTAGCTATTATCATTAACTGTTTTTTTTTTCGAGAAAAATATGGTCCCACAATACGATTTACCATCAAACAGCACTAGCCTTTCACGTACATCTTCCGTCACGTTATGAGGACTGGTTGCGCCCCGGACGCGAACATTGTGTTTCTTTACCTTACCGCTAACGTGGAATGCTGTTTCGTCAAATACGCTTGGTTGTTTAGACAATTTCCACCTCCTTCTGAATGATGAAGAACAACCACAGCGAGTTGTGTACGCTGTGACTTGCCGTCTGGTTTCAATACTTGAAACAAATTCAATTGGTACTTATACATCTGTAAACGATTTAGAATCACCCAGTAAACGGTCAGATTAGGGATTTGCAGCTCTTACGTCGCCAACAGAACAGACTTCTGAGATGAACGTTGAAAAGCCAATCGTATACGTTCTGCGACAGCTTCACATGTTCCACTCGTCCAGTATGATGCTTCTCATCAACGCTTCCTATTTACATAAAATTCCTTTACCACCGCCGTATCAACATCCACCAGGCTGGTTGCTTGCTATACCGTTTTTTGAAGTTCCTTCGAACGTGCATGACCGATTTGGTCTGAATAAAGGTTCCGCACATTGAACCTTCTCTTGAATCGACAATCTGGACCATACACAAACAAAACTTTGTCTGTGACATAAATCAAACATAGTTTGAATACCTTAATTAGTTTCGGCGCTATAACACAATGAAGTTGTAGTGACCTTTTAGGACACCCTGTGCCATACTTACCGCCTCCTGTAATACTGGCGACTGCGCTGCTAGTGAGATCTAGTGGTCAGTTCCTCTTACGGAGGGGTGTCCGGGTATTTGTGATCATATAGTGTACAATGTAGTCGTCAGATGACGGTAATAACACGTTTTTAATTGTACAGTTTAATAGTGTTCTTCGCAAAGCCATCGACTATTTCACCGTAATTAATGTTAGCATATCTCTCGATCCACGTAATTTTAACCTTCTTCCCAACATTTTCGCTTTTCTTTTGGTGTCTTTCGTAATGACTATTGCTCAAGTTATTCTGAAAAGACCTGCTATGTTACGTTGTAGTAAGCTTCTAAAATCCGTTGAAATGAAAATACCTTTACTGCAAGACTCTGCAAGTAAGGCAAACCTATACTTTAGTGGTATGGACAATCCTGATAAGTGCCATGCGAATACTCCATATTAGGGTAATCTGCCTAAGTTCTTATGTTTATCGGCATTCGCTTATGACTTGAGTGAAATAAAACAAGAGAACGCTGTCCAGTTTGTGAGGTGGCACCTCGCTGTCTTGCGGCCCGGTAAGTCGCGACTCTCCCACAGAATGAAACTCCTGCGATGATTCACACGGCGGTTTGTAGGTCGCTTTTGCTGCACAGCATACCCACTCTCCGGGAATAAGCTGCCCCTTTGTAAACAAGCGCAGTTCAGGCTGTGGGAACCAGGTGTTCTTAACAGTGGCGAGTCCCAGACATTCCGCTACAGCAAGTCATGCATCGTTGCGAGAGTGTTATGATGCGTTGTAAAACCAGGAGCTACAGCGCTGGCTGCAGTAAACGGACGTGGCGACTACATTTGATTACAAATGAAAGAATCTCATTGCTACAGGAGCACCACTCTACGTTGAAAGAGCTGTGGTTCTGCACTAATTCGTTATGATAGCCTCATTACGTTTCCAGTGTAGAAGATAATTTGTTCACTGAATTTACTGCAAGTCCATGAAGAAATATAAAGTTCCAATTTCCACACACTTAGTAATTAATTGAGTAGTTAGTAACTAGGGATTAAACAACATTACAAAGTGGGCTGTGGTATTAAATACTGGACTTAAAATTCTACCTAATTAGGAACTACTTGAAACTCATTCATAGAGAACGTATTCTCTTATACAACTAATTCAGTCTTTCGAGGAAGAAAAATGTATTTGTAGAAAGGTACTCCTGCAGCAACATTTTCGCTGTTGGTAATATACGTTTCAAGGACAACTTTTGCTCTGAGGCACTGTGTACACTACATAAAACAAACTGGATTTGCTCTTGACTTTACGTGATATTTTACACGGTTTCATTTTACATGCCTCATGTAACTGTGAAGTGTACGCGCAGTTACCATCAGTATGCACTACGTATTTCGTTCTTCTTTGCCTGAAGAGACGAAGCATGATCCGTTTTTCAATTGCCCTGTTCCTATAAAAATAAGTGTGTGCTCCCAACTAATAGCAGAAATGTACATTTGTTTTGTTTGTGACACTATGATATTCTCTAAAGCTTATTTTCTTGCATGTTTTGGACAATGTGGTTAACGTTGTTCTTATTTGTTAAGAACACTCTTAGTTGAAGTTTATAATAAGCATTACTCCCAAGACGCTATTCCAAGCAATAAATTCTTTTCATTTCTGTACTTGCTCCAAAAGTAAAATTAAAAATTAGACTATTCAGTAATAACAAATAACGAGTTTTGTCCGTTCGAAGTAATTGGATCCCAGTTGAGAGTAATGTTGCCGAATGTGGTGGTAACCTCCTGATAAATGTTTAAATGTTCCATTAGATCTGTTTCACGTCATTGAGCCCAGTTGTACACCGTAATTATGGGTCTATAAAGCCATGTCGTACGAAGCTGACGTGGTGTGAGGCAGTTTTCAAATTTTACTAAAGGACGAAGACTTTATTAAAGGTACGAATGAAACAAATGCAGCGGCTGCCGACGATGACGGAGGCACTCATTGGAAGGTCGGGTCCTTATCTGAATTTTATGCGACAATTACTCTAGACATTTTTAAAGAAACAGAAATAAAGTTTGAAATTTTCTGGGTATCGAACAAGGTTAATTTGTTCATTAATAACATGATGAATCTAAGCTCCTTCTACTGCCTTCCAAAGCAATCGTTTGGCCTAGGCGATTATCGTTCTTAACACGTAAATCAAGTTCAAAGAGTTCAAATGATTGAAATGGCTCTGAGCACTATGGGACTTAACATCTGAGGTCATCAGTCCCCTAGAACTTAGAACTACTTAAACCTAACTAATCTAAGGACATCACACACATCCATGCCCGAGGCAGGATTCGAACCTGCAACCGTAGCAGTTCTCACTGTACCGGACTGAAGTGCCTAGAACCACTCGGCCACCGCAGCCGGCAGTTCAAAGAGTGAAAATGTGTATCCTTTGCTGTACCAGACTGGATTCATTTGCGTGTGCATGGTAGAAAATGTTATGGAAGATGTTGACGACGGTTGATTCATAGGATTCAACAGTTTAAATTATGCTCCGCATCATGCTAACTAGCGACAATATCCATGTTACAATTGAATGTAACAGGAAATAAAAACAATTGCAGGATCATACAATTTAAATGATTTTAGTCAGCATATAGATCTATTACTGTGTCCACGCTCTGCATTCTGAAATGGTTTCATGTATACTAACTAGACTAACTTCGGCTGCGACGTTCTATGAATGTGGAAGACACAAGACGATACAAAACCAGATGACCGCTATTCAGTGCCAGCTTAACAGCAGCAGAAGCTCGTACATTAAGTTACATCAGTGACAATGCAAACTGCAATGAAATATTGAAGGAACACAACAGCCCATAATCAACAAATTCGACTGAGATAGAAATATACCCTTCATTTAAAACAGTTTAGACTACGTAATAACTCGCGATTGATGAAGAAAAAAAAATGTGTGTGAAATCGTATGGGACTTAACTGCTAAGGTCATCAGTCCCTAAGCTTACACACTACTTAACCTAAGTTATCCTAAGGACAAACACACACCCCCTTGCCCGAGGGAGGACTCGAACCTCCGCCGGGACCAGCCGCACAGTCCATGACTGATGAATAAAATTCACAACAAGAAGTTCTTACGAATATGATTGGCAAACTGAATGCGGCTAGTAAAGTGCGGAACGGAAATGATGAAGGTGTAAACCTCTACCGTCAGAAGTTTAGAGCTTGAAAAGAATTACAGGGATTGCGAATGATAACACGATGTTGCTGGTAACAGCGAGCAGCTTGGCCTGACGAGGTAAGGAGATTTCGGTTTCAGCGGCACGATACGATCTCTCCTCTCCTCCGCTCAGAGCCCGTTAAGTCGGACCGCGGCGCGGTTCCTACACATGTGCGTCGTGCGTGCGTCCTACTGCGCGCAGGGCCGCACCTTTCTACCGCCATTGATTGAGGTGGGCAGGTTTTCACGTCTTGTTTGAAGACATCTGGTTTTGGCGTTGGCTGTCGCGCCGGCCGCGGAGGAGGTGGGAGGGGAAGGGATGTGGAGAGGGCCCACCTGGGAGGAAGAAGGTGCACCACGGAGCTTTAATAATGAGGTTAGGCGCGCCGCAACGAGAGTTCCAGCAAGAGAGAGTGGGGGGAGGTAATTGGTCTGAATGGAAACGCTGTGTGGGCAAAGTGATCAAACACGAGCCGCAGCGCACCGACAGGCTCAGAATCTTCGAAGTGGGGGAGGGAGTGGAACGGGGAGGAGAGTAAACCACTCCGGCGACTCGGAAATACTGTACGCACCTGCTCCAGGGAGCGCTTTTCCTGTCTCCGCTGTGTCCTGCGGCCGAGTCGGCCTCGACCCCCCTCCATGCTACGGCACTTCCCATGTCATTACCATGCCTCGGAAGTTTTCTCCTGCTGTGGCACTGGAAGCTGTCCGGGCGGTGACGCTGGAGGGGAAGAGGGGAAGGGGGGAGCGCGCCGGCTCTGGGCGGAGGATGCGTTGCCCGCTTCCACCGCCGCCAGAGCTGCTTTATATAAAGACGCAGGTACCGCTGACCGGATGAATCACAACGACACACGCTGAGCCGAGAGAGGTAGTCGGACAGCAGCCAGCAACAGCAGCAGCAGCAGCAGCAAGAGCAGTTGTTGTACCACTGTAGCAGACCCGCGCCGCTGGAGCAACCATGGGCTGGTGGAACGTGTGCTTTGGCGTCATTGCGAGCGCCGCCCTCGTGCGGTCTTCGGCCTTGCCAGCCATAGCGGCGCCGCAGCCACAAGTGCAGCCTCCGGTTGCCCAACAGCAGCAGCAGCAGGAGCCGGCGGCGTCGCCTGCCGTCGCGACGCCCGACGCCGGCACCGGCAGAGGCCTGGGCCAGCATAGTAGGAACTCCATCCAGACGGGCGACAGCCTCATGGACGCTATCTACAACGACTGCCTGCGCAAGGACTCAGTGTCGTGCGTCAAGTACAAGCTGTTCTCGTTCGTGGACAAGGTGCTCGCTTCCAAGGACTCGTTCAGCCTGACGGAGGGCGTCACCGTCGTTAAGTCCCCGGGCGTCGGCGACGGAGGCCCGCGCGCCCTCGACCAGGAAGCCGCCGACTCGCAGTCCACCGACGTCGAGTCGATGCTGGTCAGCCGTGTTGACCGCTTCCTGCGCACACACACGCTCAAGATCGACTTGAACGGCAACGATGTCGTGAACGCTGTCACGTCAGCAGGGCGCGCGCTCGGAGACGTCGCCGAGGGTTTGGGTCTCACTTCCGAGGACGACACTGCCGCAGCTTCTGCTGCTGGTGACGCCGAAGGCAGAGGAAAGAAAAGTGAGTACATCGCGCCCTATTACATGTTTCTTACCAACATTATACTGCTCAGTGTACGTCTGCAGGCTTTAGTAACCATTTTTACTAAAGTTAAAATCTTCTTGGTTGTTAGGCCCTTCATATTTCTTCCAAACGATCGACATTTCGACCCCTCTGCTGGAATCTTCTTCTGATATCATTCAATCAACGAGAAACACCACAAGCTCCTGGAGAAGATACCAGCAGAGGGGTCGAAAAGTCGACCGTTTAGAAGAAATGTGACGCGACCTAACAGCCCAGAAGATCTAATCACCATGTTGCTCTGTGTTTTTAACTTTGCTCTCATGTTTACTAACAGCAAATCAGCTGCTCTGTGTGGTTACTAAGATACTGAGTTCACAAACACCCTTCCCTAGTTCTGTCGAAAGACCAAGCCGGTTGTATCTCTCAATACTGCCTATCAGTAAAATGTCGTTGAACGTTTCTCATTTCGGTCACCGTTTAACTGTCACTCGGTGTCTTTAGAATGTAACTAACAGTTTAAGACCACTAGTAACCATTCTTTTCATTTTAAATTATGCTTAGGCCGTAATTCTATAAAATGTGCCGTAATAGTTACAAGATTTTGTTTCGAATGACTGTTGTGTCTTTACTAATGAGCAATCGGCTTCTTTAGAAACAATACATAATTAATAACCACTTCTTAGCTCTCAAATACTTGAAAGCGTTAATTTTGTCTAGTAACTGCGACACAGACCAAATGTAGTTAGTGCAAGTTTAAGAGCTTCACATAAGAAAACTGATGTAACACATATAATAGACTCTGGTGAACTTATAACCTCTTACTTTATTTTGCAGCATTTTCCAAATGATAATTCAGTTTTTATTGTAATAATTATCTCTTTTAACTCTATTACACTAAAAGGTAGGTGGGGGTGGAGAGGGGGGGGGGAATGTTACGTTCTTACTAAACCACTGTAAATTCTACCATATTTTATTCAAAGGAAGTCATTATTTATAGTTTATGCACTAGTTAATTACAATTATAGTGTTTCTAATGGTTTGTCACTTACAAAATAAGTACACTGTTTTGCATCATATAGTGACAACACCAGATTGGTTTGCACCACGAATAGTACGAACTGCAATTTTAAATTTTATGAGGGTTTAGTAATCTAGGGCTAAATATGTTTACGGAATGATGTTTGCTAAATTAAAACTTGCGATAGCAGCAATATAGTTTTTGACAACTTAGCGTTGACAACTGTTAGCAATTTCAGTAGGTACAAATTTTTTTTTAAACCCGATCTACATGTAGGCAATTAAATGTGTCGAGATTCCTCATTTGCTTGAGAAAACTGTCCCCAGAAGTCAGTCGGTCGGTGTGGTCGAACGGTTCTAGCCGCTTCAGTCTGGAACCGCGCTATCGCTATGGCCGCAGGTTCGAATCCTGCCTAGGGCATGGATGTGTATGATGTCCTTAGGTTAGTTAGGTTTAACTAGCTCTAAGTTCTACGGGACTGATGACCTCAGATGTGAAATCCCATAGTGCTCAGAGCCATTTGAACCCAAAAGTGAGGATTATAGTTCGAATATCGGTACTGCACTAATTTTCCATTTTTCTCCAAGATATTTCATAGTATCCTCTACTTATTGAATTGAACGTGAGAGATGGCTACATTTCATAAAAAAATATATCTGATGAATAATGTGGATGTTCTTTCCAGGTATTTCAGAAGATAATACAGAGCAGCATTTCGGTCCATTAAAGTATTTTATCGTTAAGAGCAGTACATTAAAATCTGTATAGCTCTGCAGACTCTTGTGGCCGCAGTCAGTGAAGGTAAATTTTTATGGGCTGTTAGACCTCGTCGTGTCCGTCAGAAAACTTCTTGTTCAGTTGTCGACGTTTTCAGGCAACCGGAGATAACGGAAGAGTACTGAAATAGACCGAATGTGGACCACTGAAGAAGATATCTGAAGAGGGTCCTGAGGTGGTTTAACAACAAAAAAGATACACCCTTCAGATTAAACTCTCTTGCTCCCAGTCAGCTCCAAGGTTAACAGAGCCCATCGTGGCTGCTCCCGACGCAAACCGTTCCCTCGCCACGCCTCGTGGTGATAACAACCCACGGGGAAAGCGTGGTATCTGGCGTGTCCTCGGCTTCCCGTCCGGTGGCGGCGGGTCAGATAGGGATGGAGGTGCTGACCCCGGACAAGTAGGTGAGCCGGACAGCGGAGGGGCGGCCTACTTGCTGCTCGCAGGCCAGGCCGGTCTGTACTTTATGGTCGAAACCTGTTTTACTTCCCTCCACGCTCAACGCATTCCGGCCAGCGCGCCTGTAATGACGCCAGCTCTCGGCTATTGGCCGATTTCCAGGGCGTCATTTAGGTGCGTCGCGCACTCGCTTCACCTCTAGAAGGTCTTCGTGACTTGTCTTGAGGGCATTCACAGCAATACACAGGCGCTTACACAGAACAAACTTGTACGTTATCCAACTGCAGCGTTACAGGCACCGCATTCATAGCTGTTCAAAAGACTTGTACATCGGAGCTGTGCTGTGTGACTTCAGGCGCATGCGTGGTTGGGGTTAAGAGCTAACGCCATTTCAACGTCATAGTAGAGAGAAAACCATTTGTCAATTAACAGAGATTCCGTAGGAAGTAGTTTGTGGGCTTTTGAAACGTAACATCCAGGTTTTCGTTACAAACAATTAAGGGGGAACGACGGAATAACTGACTCTGGATAGTCGGACGAGGATGTGAACCCGATTAGGTCCGTCCAGTGTCTTAGCCTCAGACGCACCTTCCAGTGCTTGGGATGCCTGTTACAGTCTTTAATGCAATGTAGTACAGAATGGTGACACATGATTAAATTCTAGCAGACAACTACCAGTCTGCTGTAAGCAGATGTTCACCCTCTTGTCTAATCGTAGATGAGAAGCACAGGCTTTTCTCTACACGATGATGCAGTGTGAATAAAGAAACTTAACGTTAAACTAAGATTTAACGTCCTACAGATAACGATCTCAGTAGAAAATGAGCGAAGAATCCGTTTTCAGAGACTAAAAGCGGTAGCCGTAGATGCAGTTAAGAAACTGTCACGGCATTCGCCTGAAGCTGCATAGCTGATTCCAAATACAGATGATTCTGTCCGCTCCAAATGCAGGCGAATCTCTTACCTGCGAAGCTACTCACAGCAGATCGTAGTATCTCTACGATCTGTAGCTGAAACCAGTGCAGCAAGCATCACAGAGGACACATCATAATATTGCTGCACTGTAACTGAAAACAGTTTTGTATGCAGCTGTAGCACTCCAAAAAACAACGCTTCAGTATGTCATTACCACACCAGATGTAAAAAGGCACGTTATCAAAAACTCTTTCGAACTAAGTTTGGTGTTGTGTGATGTCCTTAGGTTAGTTAGGTTTAAGTAGTTCTAAGTTCTAGGGGACTGATGACCATAGATGTTAAGTCCCATAGTGCTCAGAGCATTTGAACCAACTAAGTTTTGATGTTATCAACGCTACGACGAGCCGCAATACTCGTCGGCTCTTCCGATAAAAGCGAACAAAGGTTCTAGGCGAGACCAACAAACTGCCACAAACAGTCTAACAGCCAAACTGAGGTAAAGTATTCATTCGGTGCCAAAGGACATTTTTCACATCCTCCTGAATAGAGCAGATGATCGCAATAACAAATGGGCTCATGTTACGCAACAGATGTCTATCACGTTCTTACGTCCATAGTTGCCATCCCTAAGTTATTCGAAGGCAATTAGTTGCTCGATCATTACACGACTAAATGCCGATTTCCACTGACAGAATGTCGTCCATTGTAGAGCAAAATTTAACATGTAGCAGCAGGTAGAGAAAGAGGTTCTATTGGAGAAAGCTTCAGAAGGTCATTGGCAGCGCACAAAAGTGCCAACAAGAAACCCTGATGGCGTAACAGACTGTCGTTTTCGTTCTCTAGACGCATTATCGCAATGAAAAGACATCCTCATAATGGGATGTGCTTCAGCGACTGCTGTCCATTCACTCGGCGGGAGAAAGCCTTTCTCTGCCCTGGCCATTGTATAACGACGGTGCCGGTGAGAGCAAACTAAAGCATAAACTGAACTTGACTTCCGTCGTCCTTATGCTTGGCAGACTGTAAGAGTCACTAGGTCGCAGGATGCAATGCAATCACCGATACCTTCGCGGTTACTTACAAATTATTGCCTGGAGGAGTCTATTTCGGGTTGTCCGGGCGATGAATCTCTACTTTATTGCCGGAGAACAAACACATACCTTCGTATGTCGCTTAATACTAGAAACATATAGTGACTCACGTGGGCATTGCCAAACGTTGCATTCGCCAGGAGAATCTTTAGTGGTACATGAAACGTTTTGATAACATCAAGGCTTAGATAGAGGAAATCAATATATATACACATTCAGTTTCGGCTTAGAGGTTTAAATGGCGTTTTGTAACAACCATCGTGCTCTGAGTTTTCAGGAAACGTCCCACTCTTATAAGAAGACAAGGAGGGCTGGAGACGTTTATCGTTCGATTCATGCTACTGTGAGCACACTCTTCATCCCTGGTAAAAGGCATATTATCATATATTATAGATAAGGTCATGCGTAAAAATTGTTTAACTGACTACAGATAGTGCAGAGAGAGAGAAATGTGGAGATGTCTGATAATGTAGGTGCAACTGCACTCCTAAAAGTATCGCTAACCAGGTCTTAGGCAGGAGAGAAAAGAAACATTATTGCCAGAATATGCTGCAAGCCAAATCAACAAACTTATGGTAGGTCTTAGAATGATGGTAACGAACGCTATATGATTCCCTGTTCTATTTGATTCTTAAAAGGGAGCACCGTATGATATCTACACGTTACACGGCCAACTGAATAATCTCATTTCCGTAACACGCTTCAAAAAATTTTGACAACTTCGACCTCACTCTTGATGACCCACTGTGAACGAAGACATGACTGGCCTACTGCTGTTTTCCATTGGTATGCAAGACGATAGCTGTAACGGAATGTAAGTCTCGCACTTGCATGAAGAGTGTAACGGTTCGTAATGATTAACCGTTGGCCTACTAGGCTTGTGAATAATAACGCATTTTGTTACAGCAGCCTCATAGACAGCCTACGTACTCACAACGAACGTTGTACGAAACAGTCGCCCACCTCCTGAGCCACAGTATTTCTCGAGAGACAAAACGTTTTCTCACGGACAACAGGCGGTGCTGTTTCACACTACTAATAATCGAAATGGATAGATAAAGCGAACACTAAATGCGTATGTACGTTGACCCAACGCGAAGCATTAACCAACATGATAGTGACATTAAACTATACGTTTCAGAAGAAACTACACTGTTTTCAGTAGTATACAGTATAAGAAACGAATCAATTTTGGCACAGCCGGTGGCCTATTATGACCTCCTTAACTGTCACTTAGAACTGACATTCTTCTTCTTACACTAGTGTTGATACAACGGTATGTTAGCTAATTGTTATTATTGAATCTTCATTTTTGGTTAAACAATGGATCTACAAATACTGCAAGGTTTCCACTGCAGCAGAGGAAGTGTTACGCACTGTGTGAGGTGCTATGTGGTATAGAAACAGCTCACCATAAACGATACTCGTATTCCTACGCATTCGGGAATTCTAATGTATGGTGTTAGCTACATCGGAGGACGGTGAAGACAGATCTTAGCGATACGGTAGAAGAAAAATGGTGAAGCAGTCTTCTGTATCAGCCCGAAAGTGTTAGACGTGGAACATTGCAAACATTTTCCGTTTTAATTTCTTCTCGTTTATGTAGACTGCTATCAGATACATTTGATTTATCCCGCATTTACCGAATCTTTGAGTTTCGCAGTGTTTATACGTCCAATATTTGCTTAAAACTTATAAATGAAACTATAAAAGACAAAAAGATCAAATATTACTTCTCTGTGGTTTTATAGGCATTCGCGTCTCATATCAGAGCGGACTGGTGAAACCCAGCAGTACCTCTCCTCCGATTTCCGACAAGTGATAACTGCAATTACCAGAGTCTTAGATTCATTGTCTCATAACGTATACGATGGAGGAGCATGCATTTCCACTGAATGTTCTCGGTATCTCATTGGCTTCATGAATTCATGTTTCGGACAAGAACGAAGTCAATTTTCATTAAGTCCGAAGTCAAAACTTCACTTTTTGTTTTTCATGGTGTTAGGGGAAGTCTTGTAAAAATGTTCAAATGATTGTGAAATCTTATGGTACTTAACTGCTAAGGTCATCAGTCCCTAAGCTTACGCACTACTTAACCTAAATTACCCTAAGGATAAACACACACACCCATGCCCGAGACAGGACTCTAAAGTCCGCCGGGACCAGCCGCACAGTCCATGACTGCAGCGCGCTAGACCGCTGGGCCAATCCCGCGCGGCGGAAGTCGTGTAACATTCTTCCTGCTGTATAATGTCAAGTTGGGGTAACGATTATGGAGATCGGTAGCGATTACGCACCCTTCTCTAAAATGCCAGAAGAGACGTGACAATTCAACCTCGCGCTCATAAAACCAGTCCTTACAATGTGAGCTGTGTGAACAGCGCCCATGTCCTCTTGGATTACAGCACCACAATTGGGGAAGAAATATTGTACTATGGGACGGACCAGATTACCCAAAATCCTCACGTAGTCCCTGGCAGCAATGACACCTTGCTGAACGACCATGTGGTTCGTGCCCAAATCTTCACCGAATCCCAGCTATGTTTAACTATTGGGACCTAAACTCGACCAGAAGTTAGTTTTGGAATTGCAGCTCCCACTGCAGTTCCCTGCAGGTGGAGCACCCTTTGTGTTGTTCTTGTGATAATAGGGTTAGTGAGTGCGACATTTAGTTCTGTACGATTTTTGCAGCTGTCCTCTTCCATTATCGTCTGTCACAGTCATTCAACAGACACATTGGCTTCTCTGCATGCGGTATAAATCGCCTATAGGCTGCAACTGGAATCACCAGATGCTTCCACTGTGTTAGTTACGGAAGCATGTGCCATACGAGTAACAACAATATGCCGACGGTCGAATGCACTGAGATCCGACATAATGCACTCGCAACTACACAGATCATTTTTCTGTCCACGATTGACACATGGAACGTATTGATGGTGCCTTTCATGATCAAATACTACAGCGCCAACTGCAGGCTTGGCTAGCTTCAGCATTTATGTTCAAGCACTGCCTCAGATGCTGTTCAAAGTTTCCTTGACAGTGTTCTGAAGTGGAAGTAAGATCAACAGTTTGCTGCACAAGCTTAGCCAGCCTGCAGCTGGAAGAGAACATCGAATCGGCCCCGGCGGCAGTTCCGCCGCTTGCGCTGGGAGAGTAGATTATTCCGTACACATTTCATTTGCACGTCACGATATCCGCGATATGATCGGCGGCGCAGAGCCACTAACCTGGAACCGGCGCGGTCACCTTGCTCGTTGCAGAGAAAGCGGCCAAGATCCTGCTGCCGCTGCTGCTGGCGCTGAAGGTGAAGGGCGCGGCGCTGGTGGCTCTCGCCCTGGGGGCCATCGCCCTCATCGCCGGCAAGGCGCTGCTCATCGGCAAGATCGCGCTGCTGCTCGCGGCCATCATCGGCCTCAAGAAGCTGCTGTCGCAGCAGCAGAAGACCGTCACCTACGAAATCGTGGCGCACCCGCACCACACGTCGTCGCACGTCAGCGGTCACGAGTACTCGGCGGTGGGCGGCGGCGGCGGCTACGGTGGCGGCGACATCGGCGGCGGCTACGCCAGCAGCGGCAGCGGCGGACACGGCGGCTGGGGACGCAGCCTCGAGGACGCCCACCAGATCGCGTACCGCGCGTACGCGCCTCAGCAGGCGGCTCAGCAGTAGGGCGGCCGGCGGCCGACGCGTCTGCTCTTCGAGGTTGGTGCATACTCGTACTCGCTAAACTCCAGGTTCAGGGGCCACAGATACTTCTTTATCTCACATGATTTACCATTCTGGTACATGCTCTCCTCTCTTGTTTTGCTTGCATGGGATAGCTAACCATACTTTCGAAGACTATCCGTAAGTGCTGGCTCCAGTTCTTTGTTCTCCACTCAAAACAGCGTAAACCTCACCAGCCTGACTCCAATTTAAAATCCATCATCAATCCAACATACTACTATAAGTGCAAGGCCCAACCCCTTCCAAAGAATCTTCAACTCACTATCCCAATCCACTTAGTTGATACCCCAATTCACACTGCCCTCTCCCCTACAGCTGAACACTTATTTGTTTTCATAATCCTCCAAAACATCCATACTTTCGAAAGTTCCCACACCCTACACCAAATGCCCTAGTTTCGCTTTCTATTTTGCCCTCAGCGTAATCACCCCATACTCACACAACCAAACCTACTTTTTCTGACGCTGTTGATCAACACCTTCTTTACGAACTCCAAATGGCACGATAGCAGTGCAAGATGGCTGTTTGTTGCTCCTGTATCAACTCGTCTCAACATAAATTGAACTCCCTCCCTTCGCAGACATGAACTCATCCCCAAAAATCTACGATTCCTCCCAGCCAAAGCCTAACCTACCCATAAACATGCCACACTATTTTCCATATAACATCCTCTCCAAAACTTCCAACATCCCACTCCCTACTCACAGTTACCAGGAGCTCCCAACACATAAATCTCATAATAAAAAGAATGTACATCACTTCACCATCATTGTGTCATTATTCTATATTAACCCAAAAATTTATGTAATACAATTCCTGAAGAGTGGTAACTTGACCACAGTTAGCTAGCTCTTAGCAAGGTGAATCTAAACAGCTGTTAAAAGATAGACAGTCGCTGCCAGGGCAGCTTTCTTAAGCACTCGTCCACCAGTAGATAAGCTGCATTCCTGAGGTACTGAGGAATCGCTGACATTTCTGCTGTGCTGTGTGCTGCTCCTCTTGCACTAAACCGTATTCGCGGAACAAAGTATTATATGTTGTTTGGGTTTGGGACGCTCAGTGTGTATAATATTAGCGCCTGAACGAAGTATGTAAGACACGAGCTCAACATTCAGCCATGTTTTGCATCGGAAAATAGCCGCCACAGCCCGTGTTCGTAGCTGCAGTTCCTTCTTTTGCTAATAGTTACCCGCAAATTCATTTACCTGCCTGATCCACCTAAGACAATTTCATTTCTCCTTTCTAAGAGTCTTAATCCATTTAAAACTGGCACTCTCTCTTAAACGTAACAAGGTGGTAGGAGCTACGTATTTGTTAGTCTTCTCTTGTAATTAACTTTGCTTTCTGAAATGTCGTTTAGAAATTGTTATTTGGATACGATATCCGTGTGCGAATGCTTGTATGCATCTCTTCATAATGTGAAGTCCAGTGGAAACTATGCCACCATTGACACACTGACTTCTTTTCGTTAGCGGTGGAGGAGATAGGTTCTTCCATTTGTATTTACAGTAACATGAAACTACACAAACGATAAAATTCTTTATTACCTTTTTTTTATTTCTGTTTCTTCGTAGTTTGACTTACTAGTTAAAGATTTTGTGTGGTAAATTAGAAATAATAAAAACCTAGCTGAATATTTAAAAAACCCTCTGATAGATTAACACGTTCAAACCAGCCGTACCATCCTAGAGTTGCACACAAACTGGTGCCTGATAATGAATTTATGTCACTATTTGATTGTCACAGAGCCGTCTTATGACTTGTTTTTCTGGTAATCTTCCTTTTCATCTTCTTGTTTCTAAAATTATTTTGCTGACTTAAAAACCTGAATAGTTATGTATACTGCACAAAGACATGCGAAGGATTACATTTACATTTTCGTTTTATTGTTTGATTATTGGCGATGTTCTATTATTATTAAGATTCACTGTAAATTGTGGGCGTGCTAGTTGCTCAAGAGTTGTAATTTGTTTGCCATCTCTACGGATGATAAGTAGATAGTGGACGAACTCTGAGACAGCCTTTAATTGATTCGGCAAGTCATCATCTGTAGTGAAAATACTTTTAAATTTTGTAAGCCATCAAGAAGTGTTAACATTCCGACTAATTCTTCAAGTTAGCAGAACAAGATATGTTCGTTTAATTATCTCTTTTTAGATCAGTACCTATGCCAGAGAAACTAGTAATGATAATCCGTTCAGTTTTGACATTGAGCGCTGCTAGGAATACATCCATAAATAAAAATTATATACGTAAATCATCCCTCTCAGTTCAGTATATCGAATGGAAGGAAAAACACATGTGAATGTTTAATTAGAAATGTATATCAGCACTTAACTTTTCATCAGTTAAAACTTCATTCGCAAAGCCTCTGTCACTTCGTAACAACAGATTATTTGAAGCAACGACAGCATGAAGTTAGGATTTGGGTTTTAATACCCTCTACAAGATTCATACCAATATGTTCATAGAACGAAAATTTACCATTATAAAATGACCGAACTACGTACACAGGGAGGTTACAGATGCAGCACATACACCTCCCCGGTCCAATTTCCAAACAAATTTTCAAGGAGGAGTCTATGTATTAACGGTAAGCAGACCTAAAGACATGAATTTACAAGGAAGAGCGGATTGCTATTTGTCACTGTATCCCTCCTCCAGAAAAGTATGAGGAATTTACAGACAACAACAGTGTTTGTCCATATAAGATCTAATGATCTAAAGATCTCGACAGAGCTATATTCAAAAATAAAGAGATGTAGAAAAACATTTTAAGGTTTGGCAGAAAAGTTAACTAATTTGGATTTAGTTATCTCTGATGTGGAAATGGTAATATCCAAACGCAATGTCTCGAGGCGCTACTTATCATCTTCTTCTATCGAGGCACAGGTATCTCTCATTTCACTAGCCTAATTAATATGGAACCAACTTTTGTTTCGAAGGAAAAAGATTTAATTGTATAATATGAAATGTAATGAAATTAAAGCTAAAGAGAAATTAAATTTAAGTATCCCGCCAAGGTAGCCGAGAGCACTAATGCGCTGCTTCCTGAACTCGGGTAGGCTCGCCAGCTCGGCTCGAATCCGCCCAGCGGATGTGGTTTTCCACATCCTGGGAGGTGAATACTGGGCTGGTCTCCACGTTCCGCTTCAGTTACACGACTCGCAGACATTTGAAAACGTTCGGATTATTCCGTGGCTTACACTAGGCGCAGACAGCTGGGGTACAGTATTTACAACCCGGGGGGGCTTGAGGTGGCGGCAGGAAGGGCATGTGGACACCCTCTACAACTAACACTGCTAAATCAATAGTAACAGGCCGACTCCATGTGACGCACGACAAAGGCCCCAAGAAGGGAAGAAGGAAAAGAAATTCAATTTAAGTACTAATTCTAAATGACTTCCATTATTTCCATTAATTGTTTAAGAGCTGAAGGCTGTATTAGAAATCTTTTGATAACTGGAGGTTTATATCGCATGAGAAAGTGGTTCCCATCGTTAACGGACACTAACTTCCAGTCCCTTAAAAGTTGTTTCATCGCAATAATTAATCTATCATGGAAATCTAAAAACTACCACTGTGAATGTTATCGGCCAGCCATGCTTCTGAAAGCTCATACAGGACTGCTCCGCTGGCTAGAGCAGCAAGGAGTAGAGTGTGAGCCGTGTAACAAGAAGTCTGGGTAAATAATAGTTTACAAAATGATTGGTTGGTTGGTTGGTTGTTGTGGGGGAAGAGACCAAACTGCGAGGTTATCAGTCTCATCGGATTAGGGAAGGACGGGGAAGGAAGTCGGCCGTGCCCTTACTACAAAATGAAATATTCATTCTGCAAATAGACGGGTACATTTCTTCGACCATCATTTATGTGTAACCCTTCGCAGTGCTGCACGGGGGGTGCAACAGCTTAGCTCCCTTGTTTTCTGTTTGACAGTTTGCGCTGCAAAGTAGCTGTTTTCAGTAGTCAGAGACTGTCTGTATCAATCTGTAAGATAGACGTGCTTTCAGTTTGCGAAGAAAGTGATCATTGCCTAACATCGCAAGTCAGACACAACTCGTTAGTCACAGATCACATTACTAGATGTCGTGGAGGCATAGGAAATCTGCGATGTAGCACACACAACGAATAACACAAAGAAGCTATATCCCTTGAAGAATACTACGTTCCTTCAGCTTCAGAAACTGAATAATCTATTTTGAGCTTCGATTTTAATGGAGACCGATTTTTTTGTTTTGAGCGTATTTTGTACATGCGTGTTATTTACAAGCAAGTCCTTGAAAACAAACTTCCTAAGCATTTTGAGAACCAGCTTACATTTACTAAGAAGCGTGATCTGAGCGGCAGGAACCTTCTACCTAGTGGTTAGACCATCATAACGACAGAGTCGAAGTCGAGACAGCTTGCATCTCAATGTATTCATGGGATCCGTGCAATTAACCAGCGTGTTTGTAGCTGCTCGATTGTTTAGATTTTCATTCCTCTCTGTGAAGGCTTGCGTCAGAAAAGCATTTAAAGAATGTTTCGTGTTTTCAAAAAACACTGATTTCCTCTGTTCATTTTTTCCAACAGATACGAGTATATTCATTCTCCATCATTAGCATAACCGAATCAGAGTACATTAAAACATGTAGGTTATGATTTGCAACAATACAGTGGATTTATAGATTCTAAAGAGACGCAGATAATATACGGCGAATGTTCAGCCAGGCACAAGGCGTAAAAGAAGAGGCACTGTTCATCTTAGAAATAAATCAGTGAAGGGTAACGGGATCGTCAGCTCGGACGTTGATGTGAGTATCACAGTTCCTTGTAGGGGTAGGCCGTGTCAGAGTTTGAATGTTATTTTGTCCACACAAACTTTAAAATGATTTAGTCAACAAGTTAAAGAATAGCCTTAATTTTTAAACTGGAATTCAAACCGAGGTGCAACTGAGATATTTTTCTCTTATTCCAAGCATTTCCATTTTAGTATAAAGTGAAAAACGATTTGTTTCTGTCGCTAGTTTGCTTTGCCCAAGCTGCTTGGGTCTATAATTTGTATTCCGTTACTTTCCGTTTACGTTGCTGGGTTTCTACATTTCGAAAGTACGTCATTTTACTGTACAAACACAGATCTGATTAACGCCTTGCATCAAGCACACTGATAGTGTTACGCAGACTTGATAGCATTATTTCCTCAGTAACTGTCTTTCTTTGTTTGCACTCTGATCACGTGAAGTAAAATATCAGTCGTCAGTCGTCACAGTAAATAAGCACATTCCAAAAAAAAACAAATTGTCAGTACCTACCCAGCGGAAGCTGATTGTTGGTTATTGTTTACCATAGATGTATAAAATTGAGGGGATGTTTACTGCTGTGTTCTACACGCAGTTGTAATTAGTCTCTGACATTTTGTGAGGGATGTATAGGATGCAACAGATGTAAGAGCAGATATTTTTATATGTGATACCTTAATATGTACACACGTCAGTGTATTGTTTGTTTTACCTGTGCTTTGAACAGTCGTCCCACAAACACGTCACAAATTTTACGACCTGATACTTCTCGCATTGCCTTATCTGGGCCGCTAAATGAACAACTCCTGTTAGTATAGATTAACCGTTTTGCGTCCATGCTCTCACACTTCAATACCTGACCTGCTTCCCAGCAGAAAATAAGCATTAACGGCTTGCTCTTGCTCCAAGTACTTGGAGACATTAACCAACCTAAAAGCATACTACTCGTAATATCTATAATTATTAGTCCGCAAATGACATAGATGCTGATGTAATGTTGTTCTGTACACCGTTCCTAGTCACTAATAGAAATATATGCACTTATACACCAAAGACTCTGAATGTCAGGTGCTGTTACACCTAACATCCTGCAGGTCAGGTGACGCAAGGGGCCAGTAGTGCAATAGAAAGACTAAGTGAAAATGAATCAGGGACGTAATCGCCCGGTGAACATGGTTGTTGTCCTGCATGATGGGAGAATCTGTAGCATACTTATCACGACTTGGAAAAAAGGGCAGCACCTAGCTACGAAGAATGGTGAAATAAACCTGTTGGCTCATGTCTACAGTAACGTGAATGAATGAGCCCAAGGCATGATACGAAAAACACCTCCGAAAGATCACTGCCCACAACATACGGCAAGTTAAAGGCTTCAATGGACAGTATGTGCCGTTGACGCGTTGCATGCTGTGAAAAGAGGCAACATCGCGACTAATTAGTCCACAATATATGCGTTTAGTAAGCTACTCTTCAGTTTTTGAGTTTTTTGGCCTATAGAGACTTGCAGCTTTATGTGCCACTGTGAGCTTTGGATTTTTGTGACATATCCTATTGCACACGTCCAAAATATCAAGTTCCGTTCGCAATGATCGCCCAGAAACAGGTCGATATGGGCCTTGCAACTGCATTCACTGGCAGTAAGTCCCTGTCGGGTTTGAAACCGACTGTCATTAAACAGGCGTGACGCTTGTCTCGGGTTCTTTTCTGTTCAGACGTTTCTACAGCCACTATTCTTACGCCGCGTTACAGGGCTGCGAGTGTTATTTATTGTAGAGACGTCGGACAGTCTGCATTGTACACCAGTAAATCGCGAGATTTCATTCAAGGTGTGGCTATGGTCATTTGAAAAACATGAGAGCATTTTTCGACGGTTCATCCACAGAATCGACTGGCACATACATATCACTTCACTATCGTAACCTACATCAAGGTTGGTGGGTCAGATGACCACCCGATATCGGTTCTACACTACCTACAAAGCTCCAAAGTGGACACAGTGCTCATTTAAGGAGTGATTAATATAGTATTTTCGCTGATGAGCATAATAATAGAGTAATGTGATGTGCACCTATCAAAATGTTGACGCAATGGCAAATACTTCGGAGTTAATTTCGTGCACGTCCTGCCAAGTGCACCACTTTGTAACGTTCTCCACCTGTTCACAGGCGACGGAGCCATCGCCGACGGCGCAACAGCAGCAGCAGACGCGGGCAGATACACATCTGCCTATGCTCTTCGCTCACTCCTTTACTGCCAAACCCTCGGTCCTTCCGCCGAGAACGCGCGCCTCTGCAACAGTACCGTAATACTCAGTGCGAGGAAAACCTAATTTATTGTGCAAGTTAACACATTTCTCATCTTATTTATTATTCAGTTTTGGTTGTCCTCTTTTTTTTATAAGAAGTGTTGATGTATTTATGCTCAGATGTGTATGTCTATGAGTGGTTATGCTGTTTTGCCGTATTTAATGTTTACGCTTTTTGTAGCGTTCATATATTCATATTCATATTTAATATTCATTTGTAAGACAAGTGACTTCACACCCACTCGGGACGCGACACACTGCAACTTGTTTACGCGGATTTCTGCATGAACCACTGAACGACATTAAGACGACAGGCTCCTGCATCTTTCGATGACAACGCACTGCTACATATGATATACCTGCTGCATCTGACTGCACATTACTCCTTGCGACAGTTGACGACTTACCGACGGTAAAAAGACTTTGAACCTCTGAACAAAACATTAACGACTTTCAAATTTTCTGAAAATGGGGAAAAAAATCTCCTTTGGAAACTGATTTATTGAAACAATTTCACAGCATCGACGTCCTCCCATTTAACTGCATGACGATCTTCATCCTGACTGTGTATTAAATTACACACATCTTTAAACTATTAACAATGTAACGAAACAATAATCACTGACGACGATTCTACCGTAGACGAGCCAGTAACGACACCACAAAGACGTCCACGCTAACGGTCATCACCTGTGCTCCCGAACCTACCGAACTGCTACCATGACCTTAACAAAGACCAAAGATTTTTCGTACAGCTTAGAAACCCGTAACAGACGCTAATCTGCGCTACAGATGACTGACAATAACTAGTTAATAACAACGTAATCTTTCCCCACTCTTACAATGCTCACTAAACTCCAACAGCTCAACATGGCACCACCCCTTTTCTCCATGGGAGTCAACGACCATCTTCTATAAATCAAACAAAGTGCACGCTAGTGTGCACCCGTAAAGAAACCTAGTACATGACATAGATTTTGAACTGAATAGACTACGGAACGGTTCTACCTTTACAGACCAAAGACTTTGCATTGTATTAAGACGTCCTACGCTTAGACTACGAAATAGAACTTATGTATTGACAAAGTGACGAGTAAACATAATATTTATGTTCAGTTGTATTGTTATTGTTTGCAATAAAATAATTTTTCATATAAAATATAAAATGAGGTGTAAACTATTCGGTTGTACTTCCGCTTTCGTAAGAAGCAGTCATTAGACACAAACCCTCACAACCACACTCTTCGCAGAGGCAACACGTGTATAAATCAAAACGCTTGGAGAGAAGTTGTGCGTGAGAGAATCTAAAAAGTACACACCTACTTCAAATGTATGACTAAAATTGACAATGAGCTGGAACAGCACAAACAGATCGCATTAATTCTGCACTGCAAAATTACAATTGACAGTTTAGAGACATTTTTATAACTTAATTAACTACAATTAATTCCGCAAAAGAGTTATCGCTATGTGGCACTTTTGGAAGCACAACTTAAAGCGATGAATCAGGTGAGTACTCTCTACGTTTTAGGTGCGTCAGGTAATCCATCTTTCCTTAGTCAGAGATTTGAATATTTCGTGTGAATGTGAAAGTTATAATTTAATGGAGCAAGATTTTCTCCCTTATGTCAGTCTGTGTGGAATTTAAATTACAAGAAACACATTTTAGAAATCTGATTTTCGCATTCTTGCCTACAACTGCAAATTTATCCTCCGAATGCCAATCTGCTGAGGACGAGATGACCATCACGATAAAATAAGAGAAGTCAGAGCCAGTACGGAAAGATTCGATTGTCCATTTTTGGAACGATAAGGAAACTGTCAGAAAAAGATCTTGGGAATCCTCTGCCAAACACCTAATTGTGAACTGAAGGCAAATAATGTAGATGTAGATGTAAAAATATGTTGGAGAGAGTCCAGACGAAATATCGTAACCCCTCTGCAAATGACTCCGGTTAAATTGTAGCTAGTAATGCCATGACACATACAGAAGGTGAACCGAAATTTTGAAACATCAAGGACACAACATATTATCATGCTCAGTACGGTGCAGGAAACCCATTGGGGATCAAATTAGCTTCCAGACATCCCATAATGGATTAAGACAGGTACTGTATGGGTTTCAGAGGACCCTTGTACCATTCTTTCCGCAAAATAATTAGAAGCTCATGTGAGCATGGTGGATGTCGAAAGCGATCACGCACCTTTCCCTCCAAAGTAGGTTTCAAAAGGTTCAATAATACTGAGATCTGGTGACTGTGGCGCGCAGCGAAAATACGACAGTCCATCTTTGCGCTCACAAAACCAGTCCGGAAGGATGCAAACTGTGTAAAGAAAGACTCTGTTGTGTTGGTACACGGCATCACTATTGGAGAACAAAAACTGTACTAAGGACCCGATCATCCAAAATGGCCACATAATTCTTAGCAGTAATGCGACTATGAAGGGTAACCAAGGTGCCCATGCTGTACCACAATGTGGTTGCCCAAATCAGGAAAGCCATGCCACGTTTCACTCTTGGGACATAAACTCAGCCAGAAGTTGGAAACAATGCGGAACAAGGCTCACCAGACTATATGATACTCTTCCATTGCTCAATAGTTCAGGTATTATTCCTTCAACATCACGTTTTCCTGTTACAGACATTTGCAGCACTGACTAGTGGTTTTGCACTTCCAACTCTAACTGCAATTCCCTGCTTCTTGAGCTCCACTTGTGTTGCTTTGGTGCTGACAGAGCACTGAATTTTGCATATGTGATCCCCTTATTTTTTGTCATAATCCTCTTCAATGACCGCCTGCCACAATCAAACAACACACATCTTCGTCCATATTGTCACTTAGTGCATGACGTTTTTCCACTTTCTGTGTATGTCAGAGCGAGAGAAGATTTCGGTTCACGAGCCACGCCCTGGCATGAACGCCATAGCGCTCAACCTAACTGCACATTTCCCCCACTGCTACACAATGCAATTTGAGCGGGAGGAATTGGGAAGGTGGAAATGGCGAACACGCCGCATTTAAGTGGCAGTGCAGTCACATTGCATGCGACTTAGTTTTATATTTCAAATTTATCAGTAACGTAGCTCACAATAAAACAAATTTTAAGTAATATTTAATTACTTCTGGCGCACTGGAGATATAATAAAATTTTTATCTGGTACAAACTGTCGACATATGGACGAACGCAGACAGTGTAATAGATTTTCAAGCCAGTTTGCCATGTAATCGTCACTTATTTAGTTTCATAATCGGAACAAGGTCTTTCACAGAAATGTGACGACTGAAATATTGTGGCACTTTTGCAACCTCTTTATGGAAAGTGGAACCTTTACTTGAGGGAAGCAATGTAGATATATTGGACAGTTTTAACGTAAAAGGATTTGTCACTGAAAACGTGAATTATCTTGCAGGTCAGTCGGATACAACAGTACATGTGCAGGGGCACTTCCACTGAAGTGGCAAAGGGTCCCGAAAACATCTCTAAGGCAGATATGTCCTCAAAACCCTTAGGAAACTATCCTCGTAATTCTTTCAAGGCCACGATGAATTCATCAAACCTCGCGTTTTCTTTAAAGGCAGTGAACTTTGGGAACTGGACTATGTTTGTCAGAATTTGTCCGTTCCATAATGTATTTTTTTTTCTTATAAATGCATCCCAGTCAGATCATACAGAATTTGTTTCACCTTGAAGTACTTTACTGTGGGCAGTGTGCAGAAAAGTCCACTTACAATGCGGGATCTGCACCCATTCCGGGTGTTCTAATTTTCGTTACTTCACTCCTTTTCCCTCATAAAACCAACAACAGCATGTTTCAAATCGAAAAATCGTTCCAGGCATGCCCGTTGATTTAAACAAAGTACTTCGCAATAATATGTAAAGTCTCCATACTCTGCTACACAATGCTATCTGAGCGAGAGGAGTTGGGAAGGTGGAAAAGGCGAACACGCCGCATTTAAATGACAGTGTAGTTACATTGCACACGACTTAGTTTTATATTTCACATTTCTTAGTTCAGCAGAAAACTGTTGAGGCTGATAGTGGAATAGTGCGTCCGACTTCGGAAGTTTATCTGTTCACACTACCACTTTCTTCAGATGCTGCACGACTTTCTATCACAAAGTGCTTCTTGATGCACAGAAAAATGAATCCCGTGTGTCAATCGTTGTGATTTTCGTTCTTTCACTGTCAAGTAGATCTTTAAATTCTTTCTGCATGGTATTGTCCATTTTCATAGAAATTTGTACCACCCGCCGCCTCTGCAATGCGTAATATACATCGAGAATTTTCATCCCTCTCTTCTATCATTCCCGTCCATTTTTAAAGGCTTGTGGCGATACATCGCTACACTGTCTCTTTTTGTGCAAATAGCCACTAGACCTGAAAACGTCCTTCACATCACGAACAAACAGCGAAGGGTAAACGGCGCTTTCACCACGATTCTCCTGAACTAGAAACAGTTGTACTGATTGAAGATGCCGAACCGTAATCTTAAATGAAATATCGCACTGTAGTGAGTATTTCGGGGTAGCACTGAGCAAAGCCGAGTCTTGACACCCACACGGCCCAGAGAAATTTGGCGGGCCATGGTCGGCCCCGGTGTATGCGGTATAAAGATCGTACACGGTGCCTCTCGAAACGCCAAGCACTTCGGCTCCCTTGCTTACAGAAGCATCCAAGAAATTTCCCATTTTCGAATTCAGTCAGCTTGGACATTATGCACTCACCGCGACGGAGCATTCGTTTCTGACCACTGCTGATACTCCTAGCGTTTGAGGCTATTGCATAGGTACCGCTCGTGGTCAAATACAACAACGTAACATGCAGACTTAGCTAGCATCTGCATTTATACTCAAGTACGCATTACTCGGGGTGTTTCCACACTTTTATGCAACCCCTGAGTACGTTATGACTTCGGTAAACATACTGCTATACAGTAGTATATCGTTAAATAACGGAACCAATTATACATAATTCTGTTGTAAGCGGAAAAGTAGAAATTTTCTCGACTTTCTCTTATACGAGAAGAGGTTTTACCAAAGCTGATGATAGCGTAGATGTTCCTATTTACTATAATAAAACAACACCAAAATAAGAGAGACACCCGCTTGCTGCAATCCCACATCCTCTACGCTTCATTGTTGGCACTACACATGATGGCACGTAACATTCCCTATACATTCGCCAATACCAAACGCTCTCATCCCATTGTCGCAGTGTTAACATGGTTCATCACTCCAAATCACACATTTCATATCGTACACTACACGGTGGCGTCGCACTTTATATCACTTCCAGCTCGCTTAACATTCACTACAGAAATGTTTGGCTTATGAGGAACCGCTCGACCACTGTAGCCCTCTATTTTTAACTGCCTACGAAAAACTATTGTGCTAGCTGGACTACAGGTAGCACTTCGAAATGCTCCAGTGATTCCTCCTGCTAACTGACTGCTATTTTTCACATCCACTCTGCCCAATGCTCAATGGTCCCTGTTCGTCGGTAGATGAGGGTTACCTTGTCTCGGTTTCCTTGTGGCTATTTTTTCGGGTTCGTTTCACAATTTCATCCCCAACAGTCATCTTGGGTGGCTTTAGAAGGGTTGGAAACTTCCTGATGAATTTATTACTCAGATGACATTCAATGACTAAGGCACTGCCGCAATGGTAACACCGGTTCCCGTCAGATCACCGAAGTTAAGCGCTGTCAGGCTGGGCTAGCACTTGGATGGGTGACCATCCGGTCTGCTGTGCGCTTTTGGCAAGCTTGATTCACTCAGCCCTTGTGAGGCAAACTCAGGAACTACCTAATTGAGAAATAGCGGCTTCGGTCGGTCTCGTAAACTAACATACGGCCGGGAGAGCCATGTGCTGAACACATGCCCCTTCATATCGGCGTCTAGTGACACTTTCGGGCTCATGATGACACAGCGATCAGTCGGTACCGTTGGGCCGTCATGGACTGTTCGGGCGGAGTTTAGTTTTTTGAATGACTAAGCTATGTTCGAAGTTACTGAGCTCTCCCAACGTACCCCTTCTGCTGTTACTGCTCCTCTCCTGACAACACAACAATCCTCAACCCCATTCATTCTGATGGATACGCCTCTCGTGACATCTAGTGGTCAATTCAGCTTCGCATAGGAGTATTTGGATACTTACGATTAGGCAGTGTACAAGTCTAACCACACTATTGTGACCTGTACTGCTGTCATGTTGGATAATCATAGTCGACCGTTTATCCATAACGTACTTGATAATAGTCACCTTTTTGCATGAAAGATTCCTGATGGCTACTCAATGACTGTATCTGGCACAGCAGAACAATCTGTACTCTTCAGCCAGTTTAAATATCTTTTCTGTTTACTCTTGTCTCCTGTGCTATCTGACTGCAAGAGACGTTCCCTTGGGCCGAAATATAATGCGATATCCAATACGTAAAGACCCCACATGAAGGCCCACGTCACCCCAGTCTCTTCGATCCATAGGATGCATAACAGGTACTTCAGCGGAGGGGAGAGCTTGTTGATTCGAAAACTATAATATCGCTCCCAATGCAACATGGACAATGCATATTGAGACAGGTCTGCCAGGCTGACGCATGGAGCTGAATACCTAGAAATAATTAGGTTCCGTTGAAGTGAAAACCTATTGGGCTTTTAGGCTGCTTCATATTTCTCCAGACAGTCAGTGTTTCGACCCCTCTGCTGGGATCTCCTTCAGGATCATCTGTCTACCAGTACAGACTGACACTCAATGTACAGTAGATAACAGAACATCCCGTAAAAGATCCTAGTGGAAGGGACGAATCGTCCATTGTTCGAAGAAATATGACGCAGCCTAACAACCAGAAGATTTTAACTTCAGTGACACCTGTCACAAAAGACTGCAGATTTACATAATTTGGTTTCATGATGAGTCAGTTGTAATCGCTCAGTACTAGCAACATCCGCATACGAAGGAAATTCTCATGTAATGCCTTCTTTTCGGCAGGTACATTCATTTGCATCTTTCCTCCTGATTCAGAATAAGTACGTAGCCTACGAAATGTGTTCCGCCAGTAAGTGGATCAGTCAGCTTGAGGGATTCAGGTGTCGTAATCCTAGCACTGCTTGACGTTTAGCAAGAAGCTGTACGCTAGTAGTAATAGTAGTAGGCGTTTTATTCATCTATGTATGTCTTTCACGTATCTTGCTACTAAAATTTAAATACAACAAAAATAGAGTAATTTACATATACAGGCAGATCTAGTTTGACAACGATGGGAGAAGTAGTTGAGCGCGGTTTTATAGTGGGAATCATCTCGGCATTTGCCTGAAATAATTTAGGGAAACCACGGGAAACCTAACTCAGGATGGCTGGGTGAAGACTGGAGCCTCCCCCTCCAGAGCACCAGGGCACTCTGTATAAAATAATGCAGCCACATTCGGTTTGTGTTCCTATTTGGGTGTCATCCCAGAGTTCCTGCCAGTGGAGGAGGATCTAGTTTCTTCTTTGATTTCTGTGTTTCGTCTACGCTACTATTATATTCTGAGACTCTGTGGTCGTCATTCCTCTTCAAGCAGTATACAGCTCCTTTCTTACGTATATGCAGTTGAAGTTGACATATTCTAAGAATCACTTGCTACGTTAACAAGCAAAAGGTGCCGAAAGCTCCCGACAACATGAGGAGTCTCCTTGTATTCTTTGTACTGTTTGTGATGCCTTTACAAGTAGCGACTGTAAGCCCAGAAACGTAGACAAGAGTCTAGTGATACAATCGCATTGTCTCTATTGGCATACAGCAACTACTTTTGCCCAAGCTTATGATTTTTGCATTATTTTTCCACCGACTTTTCCGAATACCGTAAGTTACAGTTTCTTTACATGTGGCCGCAGTTCTCGGACATTCATCAAGGTGATTATGTCTTAGATAATTACACCACTTTAAAGTTAAGCTGCACATACACACTGAAGAGCCAAAGAAAATGGTACACCTGTCTAATATCGTGTAGGGCCCCACAGAGCACGCAGAAATGCCGCCACATGACCTGGCATGGACTCGAATAATGCCTGAGGGAACTGACACCATAAAATCTGCAGGGCTGTCGATAATTCCATAAGAGTACTAGGGGATGGAGATCTCTTCTGAACAGCACTCTGAAAGGCAACCTTGAGGCGCTCAATAATGTTCATGTCTGGAGATTTTGGTGGCCAGCGGAAGTGTTTAAACTCAGAAGAGTCTTCTTGGAGCTACTCTGTAGCAATTCTCTACGTGTGGGGTGTCGCATTGCTCTGCTGGAATTGGCCAAGTCCGTCGGAATGCGCAATGGACATGAATGGATGCAGGTGATCAGACAGGATGCTTATGTACGTGCCACCTGTCAGAATGGTGTCTAGACGTATGAGCGGTCCCGTATCACTCCAACTGCACACGTCCTACACCATTTCAGAGTTTTCACCAGTTTGAACAGTCCTCTGGTGACACGCAGGGTCCATGGATTCATGAGGTTGTCTCCATACCCGTACACGTCCATCCGCTCGATACAATTTGGAACGAGACTCGTCCTACCGGGCAACATGTTTCCAGTCATCAACAGTCCAAAGTCGGTGTTGACGGGCCTAGGCGGGGCTAAAGCTTTGTGTTGTGCAGTCATCGAGGGTACGCCAGTGGGTCTTCGTCTCGGAAAGCGCTTATCGACGATGTTTCGTTGAATGATTCGCTCGGTGACACTAGTTGATAGTCCCGAACTGAAATATGCAGCAATTTGCGGAAGGGTTCCACTTCTGTCACGTTGAACGATTCTCTTCAGTGGTCGTTGGTCCCTTTCTTGCAGGATCTTTTACCGATCGCAGTGATGTCGGAGATTACATGTTTTAACGGATTCATCGGATTCACGGCATACTCGTGAAATGATCGTACGCGAAAATCCCCACTTCATCGCTACCTCGGAGTTGCTGTGTCCCATCGCTCGTGCGCCATCTGTAAAACTACGTTCAAACTCACTTAAATCTTGATAACCTGCCACTGTAGCAGTAGTAAACAGTCTAACAACTGCGCCAGACACTTGTTGTTGCCGACCGCAGCGCTGTATTTCGCCTGTTTATATACCTCTGTACTTGAGTACGCATGCCTATGCCAGTTTCTTTGGCACGTCGGTGTATTAATAGCTGAAAATGTGAGAGGTCTCCTCATTACAAGCATTCACAACTCTGGATGAATTCCTGTTGCCGACTGACAGACCAAAACAGAACTTTTTTGCCGTAAAACAGTACATTTCTGAACTGAAACAAACAACACTATTACTTTGAAAGTCCTACAAATAACTCTATTCTGTAAATTAATTAGGTAATTTATACATATTTTGCTCTGCGATTGCGAAGAAATATATTCCTTCTATTCGTACTCTAGTTTTCGAACATATAATCAGATCAGAATTTAGCGAAGATGAAGAGTCGACTGAAGTTTAAGAGACTGGTCAAGAAGAATCAACACGGAAAAGAAATGGGATACGGCCGTACTACGGAATCAAAAGAACGCTTGAAGCTCTCTGAAACTTTATATATTGCGATAGTCATTAGTTCAGTAGATAGATCTCTTGAGAAGGAATGGCCGTCTCTAAAAAGGGCAACCATAGATGTCGGAAAGGAAAATGTAGGTACAGGGAAGGTAACTGCGAAGAAACCACGAGAAACCGAAGAAATACTTCAGTTAACCGAAAAGAGAAGGAAGTATAAAACTCGACCGCTGGAACACCTGAAAACAGTATTCCGGAAAAACGGATACTCGGAATGGCAGATCAGACGCGCTCTCCTCCCCACCTCTACAGTTCAGCGTGTGGAGACGGAAGAAGTCACGGAGAAAGAGATACCCACTGCCTATATACCGTATACTGGCGCACTATCGCGGAAAATAGGACGAATATTGAGGAAACACCGAGTAGGAACTGTCTTTTGCCCACCAAATAGAACACGAGCATTATTGGAAAGTGACAAAGACGATCTCGGTTTGCGGAAGGCCGGCATATACCAGATTCCGTGTCGATGTGGGAAGACTTATATTGGACAGACAGTGTGCCTCATCGAAGATCGTTGCCGCAATCATCAGAGGCACACTCGACTTGGGTACCCCAACAAGTTGGCTGTCGCAGAGCACTGTTTGTCCGAAAATCACGAAATGGACTATCACCATACCAGGGTCTTGGCACATACATCTAAATACTGGACTGCGTCGTTAGAGAGGCGATAGAAATTCGTACCAGAGACGGACTCATCAACCGAGATTGTGGCTACAACCTCAGCAGGACATGGGAACCAGCATTGAGTCTAATTAAAAAGACGCTCAGGAAAGGAAAGGAACGGGCGACGAGGGTGGACGAGATAGTTACACCGACGCCACCACAGACGCCGACGCCGGCGCTCAGCGACCGCTGACGCGCGGGCGCGGACCGCGGAGAGAACGCCTCGCGAGGACAGGGGAGTTAAGACGGCCGCCCGCCCCCAGGAGCTCAGTTCGTCAGCGCACCTGACGACGGCGACATGTCTGATCGCCGAAATATTGTGCCTGTTGGACGCTATGGATCGGCAGTACACCCGTGAACTGTTCTAGCAAGAAATACGCCAGGAGAAGCTGAAGAATCACAAGTATAAAACTGTTCAGGAAAATTCAGGAACATGGAAATACGACTCACTTAGGAATAAAATAAAGTGGAAATGAGGGGAAGTTAAAGCGTAATGCCTCCACGAAAAGTGCGAAAAAATCTAGAAACAAATGTTTTTCGGAGAGACAGACTCGTCATCCAGAAAAGCCAGACGAACCTTTGGTGAAATTAAAAGCAGGAGCGGTAACATTAAGAGTGCAGTGGGAATTCCGCTGTTAAATTCAGAGGAGAGAGGAGATAGCTGGAACGAGTGCTCTGAACCCCTCTACGAAAAGGGAGACTTGCCTAATTCCACCGGATTTTCTAAAGTCATGCGGCAAGTGGCAACAAAATGATTATTCACATTGTGTATGTAGAACCTACGACACTGGCGAAGTACCAGCGACTTTCAAAAACATATCATCGACAAGATTCTGAAGATAGCAATGACAGACTAGCGCAAGTATTACCCCACAATCAGCTCAACAGCTCATGGATCCAAGCTGCTGAAAAGAATAACATACAGAGGAATGGTGAAGAAAACTGACAATCTATTAGATGATGATCAGTTTAACTATATGAAAGGGAAAGATACCATAGAAGCAGTTGTGCCGTTGCGGTTGATAATGGAAGCTAGACTGAAGAAAAATCAAGATACATTCATAGGACCTGACAGTGTCAGTGTTGGATGTTCGAAATTCTGAGTAAAATAGGGGTAAGCTGTAGGGAAAGACCCAAGGAGGAACAATAAGACTGGAAGACAGAGAACGAAGCGTTCGGATTAAAAAGGAGCGAGACAGGAATGTAATCTTTCACCCTACTTTTCAATCTACAAATCAAAGAATCAATGGCTGGCCGGGGTGGCCGACCGGTTCTAGGCGCTACATTCTGGAACCGCGCGACCGCTACGGGTGCAGGTTCGAATCCTGCCTCGGGCATGGATGTGTGTGATGTCCTTAGGTTAGTTAGGTTTAAGTAGTTCTAAGTTCTAGGGGACTGACGACCTTAGAAGTTAAGTTCCATAGTGCTCCGAGCCATTTGAACCATTTTGAAAGAAGCAATGACGCAAATAAATGAGAGGTTCAACTGTGGGATTAAAATTCAAGCTGCAAAAATATCGATAGTAAGATTCGCTGATGAAATTGTTATCTTGAAGAAGAATTACAGGATCCACTGAATGGAATGAACAGTCTAATGAGTACAGAACATGGAATGAGAGTAAAGCGATGGAAGGTGAAAGTAATGAGAAGTAGCAGAAATGAGACCAGCGAGTAACTTAACATAAGAACAGGGTATCAAGATATAGACAAAGTTAAGGAGTTCTGCTACCTAGGCAGCGAAATAACCCATAATGGAAGGAACAAGGAAGACATAAAAAGCAGACAAGCAATGGAAAAAGGAACATTCTTGACCAAGAAAAGTGTGCTAGTACCAAACTTGAACTTGAGGAATAAATTTCGGAGAACGTGTGTTTGCAGCACAGCTTTGTATGGTAGTGATACATGAACTGTGGGAAAATCGGAACAGAAAAGAATCGAACCAATTGGGGGGGGGGGGGGGGCGTTACAGACAAATGTTGATAAATAGGTGGTCTGATAAGGTAACGAGTGAGGAGGTTCTTGGCCGAATCGAAGAAGAAATGAATACATGAAAAACACTGACAAGAGGAAGGAAGAGGACGATAGGACTTGTGTGAAGCCATCAGGGAATAACTTCCATGGTACTTGCAGGGTAAAACCTGTAGAGAAAGACAGAGATTGGAATAAATCCAGGATATAATTGAGGACGTAGGTTGAAAGTGCTAGTCTGAGATGAAAACGTAAAGAATGACGCGTAAATGAGTCTTGGAGTCTTATCACTCTGAAGCTGATATCATTAATTCATAGTAACATGCAGACAAGTAGGCACTGATTGTGTAGCTGTTACTCGCACCCACAGAGTAGGCGAAATTTCCGTCAGCAAAATTGCTCTGTGGAGACGTGGCAACCTGGGTTACCGGGTATTCTCTCTTTTACGGAACTGTTTGGTATTTCAGCTCCGTATTTCAGCTCAGTATGAGTGGTTTGGTATTTTTAGAATTCCTTTGATATCATGTCCCTGATTTATTTATCTGAAAAATCAAGTTCAAGTTAGCTTGAACCCAAATATCCTTAAAGATAACTGAAGTTGCAATGTGTTACATAACGCAGCAAAACACTGCATCAAATTATTATTTTCCGGTGCTGAAAATATTGTGCAAAAGGATTAGGTGAATTTCCTATCAGCGCTAAATGATTGTTGATGCAAAAATAATGCTTTGGTTTTGTTAATCATTATTATAATACCGTGCTTTTCCCTATAACAGTTAGATAGTCAGCTTCACTGCCTGCTGCAGGAAGGCTCTTGCTGGATTGGAAAGCGATCAGTAAGTATTTCCGCCGGGAGGAGGAGGGTGGATGCAGTAGTAGTACGTAGGGTAATGGAGAATCAGCGCAATTTTGATATGAAATTTATATGCAAATTAATTAAAGTAATCAACTAATCACCTCCACCCTCCTCACCTGAACCACCCTCTTTCGGTTACTTCACGTGTTTTTCCCAGCTGGCACTTGAGTCCCCGACCCCTCTTCCCTCCACAATCCTCCCCCTCCCCCTCCCTCACCCACCCTATCGACTGGAATTTCGAATTTTGGCCGAAATTTCTTTTTTACAGGCCTGTGCTGACGTACCGGCTCACCCCCCACCCCCAACGAATTGGCGGGAAATTAAAAATGGCGATGCCCTTTCAGTAACCTTAACTCTGATCCCGCTGGACAGAAAGCCCATATGCACAGTCAAACACACGAGACTGACCAGATGCAGGAGAGGAAGGTTATGTTAATGACATTTATTAATTTTGGTTGGGAAACTGAATTAAAGATCGGTCGTGATAACGCAGTTAATTATGAAGTCTGTCCTAATTACGCAACTGTATGTATAGGGCTACACAAGGAGTGCCTAAAATCGCAATACTGCTAAAAAACTGACGATGCCATACAACTGATGTTATGCTGCAGTGATAAAAATTTCACAATACAAATTGAAACTGGTGGCAGACGTACTCGGACTCTACCCTTCACTTGTAAGCTAGCAGAAAAAAGGCTGCCTTTATTTACTTTTGGCAACAAGTGTGATCAACTGATGAGATGCTGATGTTGGACAGAGAGGAGTTTAACAAGTGTACGAGATGCGACAATAAATTAATGAGACTGACTTTCTCTGCAAGATGTGGCAACCCTGCAGGCTTGCGTAGAAACAATATCTTTGACCTAGGTGTATAAACTGCTTCTAGTCCAAGCAGCACAACGATGCAACTGCTCAGTCATGAGTTGTGCTGTAATAAGTTAACACATGTTTGTGTCTCTCATCAGGGAAATGGAACCGCATAATGCAATTTCTTTTTGCGTTAAATTGGATGAAAACGCGATGACAACTTACGGTAAGCTTCAGAAGGCTTTCGGAGAGGAGGTTATGTTAAGAGCTCAAGTTTTTCATTGGCATAAAATGTTTAGTGAAGGCAGAACGAATGTTGAAGATGAAGAACACAGTGGACGACCATCAACCTCACAACGGATTTCAACTTAACCAGGGTGTGTGAACTCGTATGATCTGGTCGAAGATTATCCATGAAAATGATTGCAGAAGAACTGAACATCAATCGAGACACAGTTCGTCTTATAAAAACTGAAGATCTTGGGGTGAGAAAGATTTGTGCAAAAATGGTTCCAAAAAATCTCCAACCACAACAGCGAGAAACGCAGAAAAATGTGACAGCCGATCTTTTAGAGCAAACAGAAATCAATCCAGAATTGTTGATTTGTGTTATCACTGATGATGAAAGTTTTTTTTTTTTTTCAGTACGATCCAGAGACAAAACGCCAAAGTTTGCAATGGGATCACAGACCAAAAACAGATCACATGTCAAAGTCAAAAGTGAAATCCATTGTTGTGTGCTTCTTTGATTCAAAGGGAATTGTTCATAAAGAGTGGTTGCCTCCCAGACAAACAGTTAACCAATATTGCTACAAAGAAATTTTAGAAAGACTTCATAAAAGAGTTCTTCGTGTCCGTGCCAACATTGCTGATAATTGGATTCTGCATCACGATAATGCACCTTCCCATACTGCCCCACGGTACAGCAATTTTTAACCTCAAAACAAATTTCATTACTACCACAGCCACCTTATTCACTAAATATCGCCCCATGCGACTTTTTTCTATTTCCAAGAGTCAAAACGGCGGTCAAGGGATACCATTTTCAAACAACACAAGATGTCCAAAAAGCTGTGACGAGGGTCTTGGAGGATATTACAGAAGATGAGTTCCAGAAATGTTACCATCAATGGCAGAAGCGCTGGAGAAAGTGTGTGAAATCAGAAAGGAACTACTTTGAAGGAGACAACACTAAATTTGACTAAAACGGTAAGCAACTTTTTTTTAAAAAAATCAGTCGCATTACTTTATTGTCGCACCTCGTATTACCTGTAAGTATGCAGCAAAGGGCTGTATCTATCGCTGTTTGACTTCTGGGTTCAAATGGTTCAAATGGCTGTGAGCACTATGGGACTTAACATCTGAGGTCATCAGTCCCCTAGAACTTAGAACCACTTAAACCTAACTAACCTAAGGACATCACACACACCCATGCCCGACGCAAGATTCGAACCTGCGACTGTAGCTATCGCGCACTTCCGGACTGAAGCGCCTAGAACTGCTCGGCCACAACGGCCAGCCTTCAGCGTTCGCTACAGACGACTCACCCTGCGATCCAGATAATCAAAGCCAATACACTCTACCGCAACTGATGGAAAATGCTTCACTGCTGTAACTACTCATCGAAACTGATGTGAAAAAAAAAACAGCACTCATAATGAATGGGTCATAACGCACATTGTGGAAAATCGTTCTCCCAAATGATTGCAAATGGCCCAAATGGCTCGGAGCACTATGGGACTTAACGTCTGTGGTCATCAGTCCCCTAGAACTTAGAACTACTTAAACGTAACTAACCTAAGGACATCACACACATCCATGCCAGAGGCAGGATTCGAACCTGCGACCGTTATTCCAGACTGAAGCGCCTAGAACCGCACGGCCACACCGACCGGCAAAAGATTGCAGATGGATGGCAGTTGAACATCCGTTCTGCTCGATATACAGCCAAGCACTAGCGAATATATAGGTACTCCTACCTCCCCTTATCCTTGCGCCTCCGTCTCTCCACCTACAGTGTGAACAAGGCCTTTTCAAACAGTCAATTGCTATCAAGTGCTTCGCGGTTTTTTCTGCAGCCTGCCGCATTTCCAGTGGCGGAGGACTGGAACCCAGCCCACCTTGAGACAATGCTTCTTCACCAACACAAAAAGGATTTGAAGCCAACTAAATATGAGATAAATGAGTGCTACCATGCCACACACACCGCTCAATGGTCAGGGCCAGCGACCACACACACCTAATGGACCGTCACCATATTGCCCTCGCAAGTGGACACGGTGAAAACACTGCTCAGTAACAACTGTGTTTAACATTAGTGCATCTCTTACAATCGAGCATTTATTAAGGAGGAAAACACAATCACAAAGATAATAAACATCCTCTTTTCACGAAAATAAGTGCAGTCCATTTTGTTCAGTTTCATCAGAGAAGTCAGTATAGTTTTTATGTTCGACTGCATGACACAATTCATATAGGATATTTTGCAGCATCCAACAAAGAGCACCGCTGCCGATTACAGATGACCAAAATTCAGAGATCAGGCTACACACCACCTATACACATTCACCCTGTGTAAAATCGGGAAAAGACTTCTACTATTTTGCTGAGAAAACTACCGATCACCACAGAATGTCCTTATTATCATCAGAGTGAAGAAAAAGTGAGAATTTAAACTTGGAAGAAAAAACATCGGTGTTAAGCAGTTTTTTTCAGCTTGATGCACAAATTACATGGCCTGAGACCGTCTCTCGTCTTCAAATCAGTGCCTGTAAATAAACTGTCTTGCACATGTGTATTACAAATATTTCAGGCAAGTGAACATTAGGGAATACAATCTTTCATGCCATTTGATCACATATTGGAAAAAACACGATCATAATACGTTTGACAAACCAAGCTATAATTCTAGAGTACATGGCAATTTTATGCACTATGGAGAGTTCTGTTTTACCAGTGCGAAGCTATATTACACATCCATTAACGAAATAAATCGTGAGAGCCTGTCTTGTAATAGAGCTTCCTACAAGAATTTACTGCATCTCTCTCTCCTCCGTTACATCGAAATAAAGTACCTCGGCATGCCTACATTTGATATTTGTGATCCATAACCCCCATCTACAAACCTGCATGTTGGATTTCTATCATACAACAGACATTAAATTGCTGTAGCACGAGATTCTTGCGTTCCAGTTTTGTAATCAATTTGATCACCACAGCCTGTTTCATGCAGTTTTCTCACATGTCGGGAAAAACATCTCTCATTTGCAGGTTCCTCAGTGAGCTATAATTCAAGTGATGTGTACTTGATAATTACAGGTTATGAAGTATCGTAGTGTCCAGGAATAGTAAAGAGTTGGAAACCTGGAATATTGTCAAAGTTTCGTTGCTTATGCCGAGAGCCAGAGACAGTAGGTTGGCCAAGAGGTAGGAGGATTGCACATATCGGAATGTGTCGTCACGCAGGGGCAATGGCCTAGTTACACACAACAGGCGAGAGTGAATGGCTTAGCACGCGGGTTTGTGTTAAATGGAGACTTTCGTAGAGTGCAAGACAGAGGTATAGCGTCAGCTGTACTGCATTTCACAACTTCGCGTAAGTCTGCCGTAACAACACGTAACTCTGTCGCAAGAACACCTAAGGGGCAAGCACGACAGATGAATCAGCAGTATAAGTAGAACGAATGCGTTCATTACAAACGAGCATGACGTCAGGACGTCGCTCGTGCTTCCTTTAAATACGCCAGCTTTGATAGCAACAAGGCATTCGCACTCGCAGTCAGACTTGCAGTTAGATGTTTACTGAGTCGCTGCGTAGCGCTCAGCTCGGTGATCGACATGTTAATCTTTATTAAGAAGAAGTTACAGTAAGGGCGGCCCATCCAGCAGCAGACGTGAGGGGACAGTACCAGCTCTGGTCCTCTCCGCTGCCGCTGTCAATCATTAATCCAGGATTAGCAGACATCACAGCAGACTCGCTCGCCGCCAATGCTTACCACATCAGTGAGCTATCGTCAAGATCGTGCGGGACCTAGGCCCTGTGCATCCGCCGTCACAACCGGGGGAGCCGACGACGCTGGGGGACTGCAGCCCGTTCCGCCCGTCCACCGCGGACGAGCCACCAGAAGGAGCAGGGAAGAAGACAGGGTGAGATAGAGTACACTCCGCACTACGAGAACGGCTCTCGTGCTGAGAGCGCCGGGACTCCAACCCGAAGCCACCTGCTGTCCGCCGTCGAGCCGGTCGGCCAACCGAGCGCCACCAGCCACACGCAGCTGAAGTACGAAGTGAGGACATTCCTACGCTACGTCACAGCACGCGGCGATGCGCTAGCAAGACTGGTGCGGCCCGGAGCTGGTGTCATCGCTACGAGTCAGCGAGGACTCGGGGAAGGTCGTTGATATCACCAAGCCACATTGTACTCGGCAGGAATAAAGGTGTTCTGAATTAATAATGTTTCTTTGGCGTTTCTGACGCTTCTACAGCCATTTACTAGCATCCTGAGGTCACCGCTCGGCCATCCAGTCCACCGTAGGCGACTGGGACCACCGGGGCGCCTACAGATTTGGTGTCAGAAGTCCTCGCGCCCACCGCCTACAGATTTGGTGTCAGAAGTCCTCGTGTCCACCGCCTACAGATTTGGTGTAGTGGTAAGTGCACGAGGCGGTTTTTGTTAATAACTATGGATGCACGTTCTTTGTTGGGAGTGCACTTCGTGAGACCTGCGGAAACAGCAGATTTATCTGAGTTTAAGGGAAACTGTTGGGAAACGTACTTGGTACCAGTGAGATGTAATATGTGTAATTTAACGGGGCATGGGGAGCCATGCACGAAGTTTGTACCAGTAGAATGTCCAATTTGTAAACAGTTTGGCCACGCAGTGCACAATTGTAGAGAGTGTCGCTGGGCAATAACAAGGTGGAAGGATTAATTTTGTTTAGTTGTTCATTGTGAGTCTTTTTGTCTTCTTGTGTGTAGTGCTCAACTGTGACAAACGAGTTGAGTAGCTAGTGTAGTTATTGTTCTGAGGAGTAAATTCAGTATAGAGTAAGTTGTTGGTAATTTGCACAAATCATGCCAGAAACAAGACACGTTAGTACTGAAGTGAGTATCGCTGCTCTGACGGAACAAGTCTCAAAATTGTTAAAAGAGAATGCGCAGCATAAGTTACGTCACGTTGAATTAATGACGCATATGGAGACCTTGCGTTCGGCGCAAGAGTGGCAAATGGGTACAAGTGAGTGCAAGTCAGTAGCAATGTCCAACCTTGCAATGAATCCTTCATTAGCTAACCTGATCACGCCTTTCTCCGGTAAAACAACAGAGGATGTCACAGCATTCATTAACGATGTTTTGGCAACAGCTGCAATGAGCAATTAGTCGGACGTAATTACGTTACGTATGGCAAATTTGCGACTTGCAGGGGAAGCAAAGACGTTCGTGATGTACCATGAAACGCTTAGTAAGGAGAGCACGTTTGAAGAATTGGCAGATGGGTTACGACAAAGATATCGTAAGCAGAATAGTGCCAAGATTTTTTAGGGAGAATTTGACACAGAAGGTCAATGAGACAGTGTCTTTTTGAGATAGGATACGGAAAATTAATTCGCAGACCTATGAATTATCGGGTAATCCTGATGCGGATCGTGTATTACTACGAGAGGCAGAAAACAGAGCCCTCGATGTATTCCTCAGGGGAATTCCTGCAGAATTTTCTCGTAGGGTTAGGGTGGAGGTTCCTGGGGATTTAGCTGCAGCACTGCGTATTGCAACGCATCTGCAGGAGTTAGACATTGCAACAAGGGTTTGCAATGATAAACGCATCTTGGCGTCGGAGAGGAATTGTTACCGTTGTGGGAGGAAAGGTCACGTGAATTCTCAATGCAGACAGCCGCAGTGCTATGCTTGTATACGCTACGGTCACAAGACGAATGAGTATTGTAGAAAGCTGAATGGTAACGGGAATAAACAGGAAAAAGCTTTAAACGGGAACGGGAGTGTTTCGTTCGTCGGAAGACATTCCCGGTAAGCAGAAGTATGGTGAAACTAGACAGAGACGGATTGTTGCTAGATGGGTGTTGTAAGGAATAACAGATGTAAGTTTTTGATTGATACAGGGGCACATGTATCTGTTGCTAGTCTAGACCTCTTAGGTAGAGTCCGCAGCTCGTGGTCGTGCGGTAGCGTTCTCGCTTTCCGCGCCCGGGTTCGATTCCCGACGGGGTCAGGGATTTTCTCTGCGTCGTGATGACTGGGTATTGTGTGCTGTCCTTAGGTTCGTTAGGTTTAAGTAGTTGTAAGTTCTAGGGGACTGATGACCATAGATGTTAAGTCCCATAGTGCTCAAAGCCATCTGAACCATCTGAACCTCTTGGGTAGGAGAAGACCAGGTACTCCTAGGTATAGATTACGTGGAGTAGGTAATAATGAGTTGCAATCATTGGGTACAACACAGCTCGTTTTTAATATTGGAACTGTAGAGTTCGCAGAGCAAATGGAAGTGTTGCCAACTGTGGGACAAGGGTATTCTGTGATTCTCGGACTGGATTTCCTCGATAAACACCATGCCAAAATTAATCTTTCACAGTGTGCAGTTGAACTTAGTGGAAACTTGTTTTCAATGGGTACAACAGCTGTAACTGTTTCTACGTCGCGAGGTGCATCCGTTGCTAAGATGTCACCAATAGAACCGCGTACAAGGGCGTTAAAGATGATTACGCATGTCAAAGTGCCTTCGGGTACAGGGAAGTTAGTTTGGGTGGCAGTAGGTACCGATGTAGCACAGCAGGGACTATGTGTGGTGGAGCCACTGCAGAGCAATGAAGCATTGGATGAAATGCATTGTTTCATTAGGAGGAACGTTGCGCGCGTAACGGATATAAATGGGGAACTGATGATTCCGGTCAGTGTAGATAATTTTGGGGCAGATGAAGTGGATCTCCCAAAGGGTTTAGTGGTAGCAAGTTTGGAAATACTCGACGATGAGGATATAGGTGAATCCCAAGGTGATTATAACGTCAAGCAAACCGTCAAAGTATTTGTACCACGTTATAAGATTCGGCATTTGGAGAATGGTGATCTGAGAGCTATGGAAGTTTTGTTATTAGAGTATTTAGATTTGTTTAATTGAGAAGGTCCATTACCAGCAACTCCTATTACACAGCACCATATACCGACTGGCGCTAGTCCGCCGATCTATAGAAAACCATACAGGATAGCGAAACGCCTACAACCACTAGTGGAATAATTTATTAATCAACAGCTAAGGGACGGTATTATAGAGAACAGTGAAAGCACGTGGTCTGCCAACATGGTGGTAGTTCCTATGAAGTCATTGGACGGTACTAAGAAGTATAGGTTTTGTTGTGACTGTAGTGTTCCTTTATAAGCAGTGCAATAAATTGTTTTTTCGGATGTAACACATCAAAGCAGTGCATGACTGCAGCTTTGTATACTGCCATAAACTTTATTGTTCTACCATGATCTTGAGATCTGTGTCAAATGCTAAACTGACCTTAACATGTTTCGATCCATTGGCTCTCACAGAAAGTTGAACATCGCATGATGTAAACTATGCAGCTCCCACAACACACAGGTTGGTAGAAATATAACGCAGAGGCTATGTTTCTCATTGAGAAAAATTTGGAAGACATCGCAACGTATGGAAACTGGAAGAGTTTGCAACACTGTAGAGCGTTTCCCACAGCTATGCAAAGATGATGACTAGAGACCCTATTATATGCGCTTTCATGATGCATATGCATTTGCACACTTGGCTCCTTTTCATCGGTTATTGCATATTTGAACCAAAAACTAGTGACGATGCATATTTTTGCTCTATGTCAACAATATTTCACAAATGTAGATGTGCGGTCTCAAACTCGATCGAATTTGGATGTCTCACAGATTGACTGCGACCTAGAACAAGTGATATCACTTACCGACAGGCCACTGCCTGGCGAAATCATTACAGAAGCAGAAGAGGAACAGGCAGACAGAGTCAAAGCTGCTGAGTCTGCACCGCTGGTTAATCCCCTCCTGTCATACCATATGCGTTGGCAACAATTAAATTAAATATATGTTCTAAGATGGCATCTGTCCTTTAGGACATGTCCGAAAGAACAGATACCATAGGTGACCATGCAGCTGGTTAGAATGAAATTACAATGAAATGAACACCCTTAGCAGCTTACAGGCGTTGACATACGTCAACGGGGACACATGAAAATGTGTGCTCCCACTGGGACTCGAACCCGGGATCTCATGCTTATACGGCAGACGCTCTATCCATCTGAGCCACCAAGGACACAGACCATAGCGCGACTGCAGGGATTTAACCCTGGCACGCCTCCCGCGAAACCCACATTCTCAATGTATTGTCCCGCACTATATTCGTAGTGCCCCTGCCCATTATACTCATTACTCGCGGCACGTTGCCGATTCCTGTGAGAGTTCGGGCACTGTTTGTGTATTCGCACAAAAGAAGAAGTTGGTCAAGTGGCCGGTGAGCCTTAACTTTATATATACTAAGATGGTTTCTGTCCTTTCGGACATTTTGACTACAGGTACTCTACGATGAAATCTGAGGAGATATGGTAAAATGGTACCACCTTTAGTTTATGCAGTGTCGGTAGCTATTTATTTAATTTGTTAATGTAATGTTGACAAATGTGTTTTGTTATTGTTTCTTGTTTCATAGTGCTATTAAGCAGAAACTCCTTTCCACGATGCTTCAAATAGATTTTATTTGCTGAGAAACTAATTTAGAACTGGCATGAATTCAAATCACTGAAAACTCTGCTTAACAATATAGTTGCTCGCTACATGTGTGCTTTGTAAGGCATTCGTAGTAGACAGGTATGGTTACGTCTCACACGTATTTTTCCTACCTTTGAGTATATTATTACTGTCAATAGTTGTTCATTCTTGATTTGCCAACTACTAATATTTTGCTCCTTCAACAGAATTTCAGTTCCACCTAGCCGAGTGAATTGCAGTACAACGCTCTCACACAATACATAAGTTGAATATCATTATGTAATACAACGCTGTTCGTAGTAGCCTTAGATAAGTTGAAAACAACAAAATACAAAGCGAAAATATCTACGGAATTTTACAGAGTACAGGCCAAATAAGAACGTTTGTAACGTCACGAGTCAATATGAAACAGCATTTATTGTACTACTTTGCGGTACGACTCGTAGCTTTGGAGCTGTTGGTGGTGGCAAGAAACAGCCGCTTGTATCTTAACATCACCTCCCCCCCTCTCCTCTCGCTGTCTGTCTCTCTCTCTCTCTCTCTGTCTCTCTCTCTCTTTCTCTTCTCCACACCCCACCTTCTGTCCAGCTCCTCCAGCCCCTCACTCTCCCCTCCTATCCTCTCGTCAATTTGCTTCTCTCCCCTCTGTCCATCTGGTCCTTCATCCTCCATTCATCACCTCCTCTCCTCTCTTAGTTCTTCTCTCTGTACTTCTGTATATCTCATCCTCTCCCCCCCCCCCTATCTGCGCCTATCTCCTCCTTACCCCCGCTTTCTTTCTACCCCCCTCCCCAATCCCTACTCTCTCCACCTGTCACTAGCCTAGCCGTGGGAAGCGGTACCTGTGTCAATTGAGTGACAGAATATTCAACCTCCTAAGAATCTAAATAAACTATATTAAATATTGTTCAATTTAGTTAAAAGTCAATAAACTGCTCTTTCTAGCTGGCATACTTTCGGAGGTAGAGAAAATTACCTAAGACACCCCAAACCGACACTTGTAAGATTAAAGTCAGTTAGGAGTAATAACAGTTTGTCTGTTAGTATCATTTGCAATCGTTACTAAAGTTCTCAAAATGTTAGGTCACTTTGTTTGAGTTTTCATAATTAAAAACGTTAACTATTTTTAATTTTCGTAAAATAAAATTCAGAAAAGATTAGTATTTATTTAATATGTTGTTGTTTGAGTAAATGAGAATTGGTGAGAGTGTGTATGTGGGACATAGAAAAAAATTCAATATTATCTTATGTTAAACATTACGTAACGATGTCATGGGAAAGTGTTAAGCAAGCAAGTTGCAATGAAAAATGTAATTTTCCCACCGTACTGATGACACATGTACAAGGGTACTTGCTTTTGTAAGAAGGCAGCCATAATATCTATTTGCAGAGTAATAGTTTTCTGAAGTTATATAAAAATGGTTCAAATGGCTCTGAGCACTATGGGACTCAACTTCTGAGGTCATTAGTCCCCTAGAACTTAGAACTAGTTAAACCTAACTAACCTAAGGACATCACACACATCCATGCCCGAGGCAGGATTCGAACCTGCGACCATAGCGGTCTCGCGGTTCCAGACTGCAGCGCCTAGAACCGCACGGCCACTTCAGTCGGCAAAGTTACATCAAGATTAGTTTTCTTTTCGTTTGGTTTTGTCAAACATTTTATTAATATTTGCATGATGGAGTGACGTAAATGCATCTGTGAATGTTGATTGGGGTAAGACAGTTTTAGCACGATTAAGAACTCGAAGGATACTTTTGATTGGCTGCTCATTTTGAACAACCAATCAAAGTTATGCATTTCCCTGGAAGGAACGGCAAGGAGTCAGTCGCTGGATAGCTGTCGGACGTGCAGGTCGTGTTGGACGTGTCCGTCTACATTATGAGTAAAATGAAGAAGTTACTGGTTCTCGCGTCCAGATTGTATTGCCGTGAAAATAGGTGCATTTACGGACAGATTGTGTAAATTTGAGCTTCGTGAAGTTTTTTGTTGGAAAGATAAACGCGTGTGAACTTTTGGCTTTTGTAAAATTCCGCGTGGCATGTTTCATTCGTCTATGGAATATTTGACGAGCAATTTCTTTATTAGAAATCCACTGAAAAAGGACCGAATGTGATACTCGTATATTGAACCAGAGTAATGACTGTAAATCGCGTAATAATTAGGGTCGGACTTAAGTACAATCCTGGCTGCGTTGTGTGTGTACGGGGTTGTAGGAACTGTGAGCTGAGGCCAGTGATATTATTCATTAATTAAATGTGGGGTGATGGTAAGTGTTTAATTTTGAACGTAAAGAAATAAAAGAACTCGTTTCAGAATTTGCTGTTTTCCTAAAGAGATGAAGCAATCTCCCCCCGCCCCCCCCCCCCCCCCACCTAACCGAAATTTGTTATAAGATAGTACAAGATAGCTTGCTACCAGAGTTTACGCGGACTTTGCAAACGTAAGTATTGATCGTGTTTTTATTCAACTCTGATTTTAACATCGTCTGGACAGTATCTACGTATGCAGAGAAGCGGGCTGATGATCCGACGCCGTGCTGAGGTAGGTGGAACTTTTGTAGTGCACAGTACGACGGGAGACAGTGATCAAACATATTACGCCGCATTTCAAACCCATCCCGCTGCATGTTGTGTCTGTATGTCAAAGTAGCATCTGTACATTTGTCTGTGTGTAATTCACCTAGGTAAATTTCAAGGTTCGTATAAATTTAAATTTAAATTTTCAACAACGCATTCAATATATGAAGTTTAGTGAAATTTGTAGTTCGTAGTCGAGTAGTTAAGTGCAACTGAATACATATAACTTGTTTCTCAGATGAATACATTGTGCATCGTTGTTGTGAAATAAATCATCCGCTCATTTACATCTGCGAGATGTACTCTTATATCGAATATAATAGCGACGGAATATGTTCCTTAATTCAAATTGCCATTCTATGTTTTTTTAAAGTTAATGCTCTGGTAAATTACATTAATGACCATCCTGGTTTTCACTAAGCTTTTGGGTCATTAACAACAACTCGCTTTTGCATTTCTACGTACCTGTTCGGTGTTTTTCATAAGTGGAGAAACCGATATTTTGGTTTAAAAAGCAACTGCAACGATCTTACCTTATCTGATGAACGGCTTAGTTGTTGAGCTGCTATGACTTACGATGTTCTTTGGCCTTCGACGGGTTGTCGATGTGACGTCCCTTCTCCGTCGCGTGCTGGTGTTATCGACGCCGTGGAGCTGTTACTGCTACAGCTCGGTCGGTGGAGTCGAGACGGGATGCGCGACGATGAATGTCTCCGTCGGTTAACGAGAGACATGATCTGAAAAAGCTCTTAAGAAATCGTTCCTCGCGTAATTATTAAAGTTTGATTGCGAGTCCGCACAGTTTCCTTATTAAAGCGAACTGCGCACTCTGTCTGTTATGGTTTGAAGTTGAATTATTATGTGCCCGGTTAACACTTTAGTGCAGTAATTGATGAATCTTCCCTCATGCGCACCGTCCACATCACCAAAAGCGAGGAAAAAGTTCAATTGCAGATCGTATTGGTCGTTGTTTGTTCGCTGCTAAGTGAAATTGTTCGCTCTATATGACGCGAGATCCACAGATACTCTTTAACAATGTCTTAATTATCTTGCGTCGTAATATTATGTATGTCCAAACCTTTCTTGACACAACTAACAGTCCACGAATTTAGTTCCAAGTTAAATAGCCACTGTTCATTAACTTTTGATGAGCAATTGCCAAATACTCATAGAATTCCCACTTTTGATTAACAATTTTATTGTTACTTTTCGCTAAATACGTTATAAACATCACGCCACACGCACACACAGTTAATTAGCACTGGCAGTTCTGTTAGTTTCAAGTGTCATGACAATTACGACTGCTTTAACTTTCGGCGTAATTGTATCTTCTTCATATATTCGTGTCAATGTCTCCTACTCGAGACTAAACGTGTATTACAGTCTTTTGAAACTTTGTCCATTGCTTTCTATAAGTTCACTTATATGAAGGTTGAGTCCAATATTTCCTACTTCCGTTAATAAAGTCCAACAACTCGGTATACACAGTCAGCATACTATCTCAGTTCAAGTCTCTAGCCTGAATATCAGTTCAAAACATCCGTGCGTCTACGTCACCCAACAACGACTCTTGAAAGTAAAACAATCTCGTCGCGTTCCGTTCGCTCAACTATGGCAAGAGCTGCTCTCGTATGACTTGATAGCACGATAGCTAGCAAGCGACTTACTTTTTCCGTGAATGAGTATTGTAGACGCATTGAATTTCCACATTGCGTTTACAACATACACATAAAAGTTATCTCTGACCGACGTTTCTTTGGACTTAACTTTCATGGTATTATTTTGCAATTATTACTTAGATGTTTGGCAAATAACTGAATATGACCTTTCTTTCATCTTCTTCCTTTCTACCAAAACACACTCTGTAATGTTTAATTTTGGCGTTTATAAAGACCTGTCAGGATAACTTTTCTCTACATTACATCATGTAGTCTTTCCTAATTGGGTTTTGGGTTTCATTTGGGTGTTACATCGAACAATGTCATTCATCATCTTTAATTACAATTTATTTTATCTGTCGTGTGCTAACTTTATTCAGACAATGTTGCTTTTCTGAAAACTAGAGCCGGCAGCAGTGGCCGTGCGGTTCTAGGCGCTTCAGTCCGGAACCGCGAGACTGCTAAGGTCGCAGGTTCGAATCCTGCCTCGGGCATGGATGTGTCTGATGTCCTTAGGTTAGATAGGTTTAAGTAGTTCTAACTTCTCAGATGTTAAGTCCGATAGTGCTCAGAGCCATTTGAACCTTTTTTTTTTTTTTTTTTTTTTTTTTGGAAACTGGAAAATAGTCTGGCAGAATGACGATTCGGAATGAGCGTCCGAAGTTTTCTTTATAGAACGAGAAGACTCCATAATGGAGACTTTGGTACGTACACAGACACAGACGTCTTATAAATAGTATGTACGCGTTTACTTCACAAAAAAACTCTAAATTATGAAGTAATTTTAAAAAATTGGTAATCACACCGTTTCTTCTTCCAAGACAAGAGTGATTTCTTTTCATTCGTTGTGTAAAGCTTGTATCTTTAAATCAGCCCTCATATCCGATACAAAGGACACACTGCCTCGTACATTCATCATTTAGCAGCTACGTTTTTCAGTGCCACTAAAAATACTGACTCCTGTTTACTCTTGGACACATGTCTGTCTCTGACCCATCTGACTCCTGTCTCTCACTCATAAAATAGAAATATCTCTTGAATGAGCATTCTGATGCGCAGAATTGATTTTGTATTGTCAACATACACTGCCAGTGTGGTTAAATGATCTCGGAAAGGCGTAGGCTTGTCCATGATGCGTCCTATAAATTTTGAATGTCATTATATCGCTAGTACAGACAGATTCCCTTCGCAGGTGCTGTGGATTCGGTATTGACATTTTGTTGACACAATAATAATTGGCATCTGATACCTGGAACAATGTGGGCTGATCGCTTCGAAGAGCAAGTTGAACGGGCATCAGGCCACGGCACCGTCACGTCAGTGTGTATTTACACTGCCCGCGGGGTCAGGGATTTTCTCTGCCTCGTGATGGCTGGGTGTTGTGTGCTGTCCTTAGGTTAGTTCGGTTTAAGTAGTTCTAAGTTCTAGGGGACTTATGACCACAGCAGTTGCGTCTCATAGTGCTCAGAGCCATTTGAACCATTTGAACACTGCCCCCCACGGCACGTCAATTAGCTTAGCCCAGTACAGAACGGCGAAAATGGGCCTCTGACTCACTGTTCGCGATACAAAACTCAAATTATAGTATTGGAATTGAGGAACTAACAGTGACAAAGCTCATTAACAGCCCAAGCAAACTTCATAACGTATGCTCTGATCAAATTTGCTTGGTAACAGGTTGAGAAGTGAAACAACATTTCAAAACATTGACGTTTATTTGATAGGGAAAATATATATACGTGAAACAATAGCAATAAAGGAATAAGTGGAGCTCATTTACCTTATCTATTATTTTTTTATTACGTAGCCAATAACGTCATAAACAACTTCTTTTCTCCACCATTAAAACTGGCGTTTTCACTTCAATGTTGTGCAATGGAACCTGCTTTGTTGTTCTTATTTATATGCACTGTGGACGTCAGTTCGGTTCTATTATCGTAAAACATAAACCATTTTTCGATTTCCGATACCTGATCCTGCTTGTGTAAGAACATTCAGTGGGAGAAATATCCAAGTCGTCATGGAACGTTTGTAAATTCCCATGAAAACAAAGCATAATAATGAAACAAAGATTAAGAAGACGCAGAAGCCCTAAATTAACTAGTACAACAGCAGTGAGCGAGGATAATATACTTTAACAGACGACAGTACCGGCAAAACTTTCTTCTTGGGGAACGTTGACGTACCTTGACGTAACGTGACATAGCGGTCCGTTCACGACCTGTGTTAACGCCGCAATTTGAAACCCATTGTGAAACGCTTTGACTTGACGTGATGGCCAATGTGAACTGGTGTTAAACAGACAGTGTCTTCCGAGATCAGGTGACATTTCCAGTTTAATGTTGGCAGCATTCGCAGAACGCCGTGAGAGATTTCTACTTTGATTCACTTCTGATATTAGATATATCAAATTAGTTTCTTTTGGGAGGCGCTGGGTAACATCATCACAGAGAAGCTTTACATTTCACAGAACATACAAACTTAAAAATGTATGTGGCTTAAATGTTAATACGAGGGTCAGTCAAAAAGTAATGCCTCCTATTTTTTTTTCTACGTTTAATTGTCAGGAAATTTAAATGCAATTACATAGGTTGAAAACCACAACATTGAGGATCATTTTGTCATTTTTCAATGTAATCTCCGCCCATCTCTACAGTTTTGGTCCATCTTTGAACAAGGGCATGTATCCCAGCACGGTAAAAATCACAGCTCTGCTTCCTAAGCCATTGACGCACGGATGTTTTGACGGCCTCCTCATCTTCAAAATGAATCCCACGACGAGCTTCTTTTAGTGGCCCGAACAGATGGAAGTCTGATGGTGCCAGGTCAGGGCTGTATGGGGGATGAGGCAAAACTTCCCATCCAATTTTGACAATCTCGTCAGAGGTGTGACGACTGGTGTGTGGTCTTGCATTGTCATGCAAAAGAAGAACATCTGCCATTGATTTTGTTGGGCGAACTCGCTGAAGACGTGCTTTAAGTTTGTTGAGGGTTGTGACGTATTGAACAGAATTTATTGTGCATCCCTGCTCCAAAAAATCAACCAGAATCACACCCTCTGTATCCCAGAAAACTGTTGCCATAACTTTCCCTGCCGATCGCACAGTTTTGAATTTTTTCTTCCTCGGCGAGCTTGTGTGACGCCACTCCATTGACTGCCTCTTTGATTCGGGTTCAAAAAAATGCACCCATGTTTCGTCCCCGGTCACAATTTTTTTCAGAAACTCATCTCCCTCCAAACGGAAGCGCTGCAAGTGTTGGGAGGCTATTGTTTTCCTTGCCTCTTTATTCTGATCGGTTAACATTCTTGGAACCCACCGTGCACAAACTTTTGAGTACCCCAATTGTTTAATAATCGTGATCACACTGCCTTTACTAAGAGAAATAATGCGACACACTTCATCTGCAGTCACCCGACGGTCACCACGAATGATGTCATCAACTTGCTCAATGTTGTGTGGAGTCACTGCACTCACCGGCCTGCCGCTCCGCTTTTCGTCAGTCAACGGTGTTTGCCCTTCAGCTTCCTTACAACGACGAACCCATCGTCTAACAGTGCTGACATCCACTGTCACAACACCATACACCTTCTTCAGTCTTTCATGAATGCGGATTGGCGTTTCACCTTCTGCATTCAAGAATTCAATCACACAATGCTGTCTCAAACGAACATCGATGTCAGCCATCTTACAAACTTCTGCTGTGCTGCCACCTGTTGACACAGAAAGTTACTACTGCAGTGGATTGCAGAAGAAGGTTTGAGAAATGGCGCCAAATTCAAATTTTTCACTTAACTTAATTTCTTTAAGTAGAAAAAAAATGGGAGGCATTACTTTTTGACCGACCCTCGTACTTTGGAAAGCCCCACGAATTCCGCTACACTACCCGCACTGCGATAACCATTAACTAACATAACGCGTGATGACCCGCATCACACTGGTCTCACGGTTTCCTTCAATGACAGACGAGTGTTTCTGTGATAAAAGAAAGTTATTGGTTCAATTGATACGCGCCTCCCACAGGTTTTGTTCAAAAAATGTTCAAATGTGTGTGATATTTTATGGGACTTAACTGCTAAGGTCATCAGTCCCTAAGCTTACACACTACTTAACCTAGATTATCCTACGAACAAACACACACACACCCATGCCCGAGGGAGGACTCGAACCTCCGCCCAGGCCAGCCGCACAGTCCATGACTGTAGCTCCTTAAACCGCTCGGTTAATCCTGCGCGGCCCCACACGTTTTGGACACTGCGTTAGCAATGATGTCGGGGATCAGCAAAGCTGAATGGCTTTATTTTCAACAATCTATGTTGTATCTGAAGTTGCAGAAACAGTTCTAACGTGTTGCCATTGTAGACATCCTGAAGTAGCTGCAGTTGCAATCTTCAGACTCGTAACTCGTAATTATGAGCAATCCGTCTGTCGTTTGAAAATAGCAGAGGCTTTATTTTTATTTTTGTTTTCTTTTTGGACAAGTACATCTTTAGCAGAACAATGAGTACTTCGCCGAACGAACTACAATCTGTCAAAAGTACTTTAGGATTGACAGCCACATAGGAAATAGTGGGGTTGGCGCAGCACTCTTTAATCCAGCCTCATGAGTTCTTGCGACAGGTTCATCTCTCTGGAACTTAGCAAAAATGTGGCTGCAGTAGTTTACCAGTGACCACAAGAAGGAGGGGTGCGGTTTTTTTCACTTTCATACTTATCGAAGTGTAACAAAATCGCCGGCCGGTGTGGCCGTGCGGTTAAAGGCGCTTCAGTCTGCAACCGCGTGACCGCTACGGTCGCAGGTTCGAATCCTGCCTCGGGCATGGATGTGTGTGATGTCCTTAGGTTACTTAGGTTTAATTAGTTCTAAGTTCTAGGCGACTGATGACCTCAGAAGTTAAGTCGCATAGTGCTCAGAGCCATTTGAACCACTTTTTGTAACAAAATCGTTTATTAGCAGAATAGCAGTGCTTTTCTTAGTAAAATGTAGTGACGGTTCCGTAACAAAATACGCACTGCGAATCCCACTTAGTTTCAGAAACGACTGATCAACGTATGAAAACTTTGTATGCTGGTACATTCCCACTTCACCTGAAAGTGGAAACTACGGTTTGGCTGACCATAAAACATATCAGATTAAATATAAACCCAGCGGACGACTGCTTAGCACAAAGCATCATCTCATGTTTGATATCTCTGACAGAGTGCCGGTGTGGAGTAGACGAAAACATGATTTACTATTAAGAATTCGTTCACATAATATTTATACTCAACTACAAAAACAAAAAAAGTTTCTCGATGTCAAAAACTCGCTGTCTTCGGGAAATGCATATTGGCTCTGAGCACTATGGGACTTAACATCTGTGGTCATCAGTCCCCTAGAACTTAGAACTACTTAAACCTAACTAACCTAAGGACATCACACACATCCATGCCCGAGGCAGGATTCGAACCTGCGACCGTAGCAGTCGCGCGGCTCCAGACTGAGCGCCTAGAACCGCTAGACCACCGCGGCCGGCAAAATGCATATTCATCAGCTTTGCATTGATAAGGTAACATTTTCCGGCAGTAGTAGACTGTGCAGTGGAGCAGTGGGGCCGCATCGTAGCTAACGCCTCAGCCAGGATGGTTGCTTATGTATCACAATGGTGTGTTCGTATTAGTGCGTTACATTCTGACATCAATACAGTGAGCGCGGTATCAGGAGAGCTCAGTTAGGAGTAGCAATGTTTGTTATGCATGTCTTTGGTGCAGAAGATGTCGATGGCGTCTCTGTGACGTGTATGGTCATGTAGGCGGCGATTGTTACCTCGGTATAATTTCCTGCGGTGTTCTCAGTCGATTCAGAGCGAGAGTTCTCAATGCAGTGCCGCTGTCTCGACGTAAAGCCGTAGAAAGGGCCTTTTGCTGCCTGCGGGCTTACGCCGCAGTGGCTGTGAACAGGGGATTCTGAGCATAGATGCCCTGGCCCCGAACTCAGGTCTCTTAGAGCCATCTGGAGTGTCAGATGAAGACACCCTAGAAGAGGTATGATGGCACTGACTCGAAACCCACAGCCATCGCGTCTAGCGGCAGCTTGTAGACCAGTGGCTACGCTGATGGTGCTGTTAGGCAGAGCTGAAACTCCTTAACCCAAATGGCACCGTGGGCTAACGTGGAGACCTCAAATTCAAATGGCTCTAAGCGGTATGGGACTTAACGTGTGAGGTCATCAGTCCCCTAGACTTAAAACTACTTAAACCTACTTAACCTAAGGACTTCATATACATCCATGCCTGAAGCAGGATTCGAACCAGCGACCGTAGCAGCAGGCGGTTCCGGACTGAAGCGCCTAGCACCGCTCGGCCAAAACGGCCGGCAAGTGGAGACTATTACGGCGTCAGCTATGTAGTCCGAAGTCTCGGAACCAGTCGTAGTACGAAGAAAAGTGCTGATAGGGGCTGAGCGGCGAGTATTTGGAGTCGTTCTTCCGAGCTATGTTGTGACAGGAGTCCGCCATCTTCACATAGGTGAGCAGGGCAGCACTATGTTGAGCCACGGCTTGTCGAAATCCATATTTTGCTGTACTGCAGTGTGCTCTGCCAGCAGTATTTTCGCAGCCGTCCTCACGTTTTCGTACGCAGCTCGCCAGGACGCCTCTCAAGGGGTAGTGAAGTTCGAACTGCAATTGTCGCAGCAACATATAAATAAATGTACGATGGTTACCCAGAAATTAACGCAACGCATTATTTTTCTGCAACAATTCTTTATTGAACATAATGAGACTAACACACAAAAAAGACACCCCATTTTTCCACGTAATCTCCATCCCGTTCTACGGCATTCCTCCAGGGCGAAACAAGGGTGTGTATGCCCTGTCGGTACCAATGTCAAGGTGGTGAAGCCAGTGCTTCACTGAGTGAATCACCTCCTCATAGCCCTCAAAATGTCTTCCACGAAAGGCATCGTTCAATGACCCAAACAAGTGGAAGTTCGAGGGGTCTAGGTCAGGTGTGTTAGGTGTGACAGCCGTGAATGATCTCCCAGACAGATGGAAATCGTGGAGCTCCGCCGTACCGCCTTCTTATGACCTTACACTCCGTGCCCGGCGACTTACTGTATTTTTGTCGACAGCAAATGCTCCACATGCTTTGTATAAGCGTTTGTGAATATTCCCCACAGTTTCTTTTTCTGCAGTGAGAAATTCAATGACGGCACGTTGCTTGTAACGTACATCACCTGCATACACCATTTTGAAACTGTCCTGCAGCTACGCTATCAGTCGTAAGTGACGGAAACTTGGCGCGCTCACTCAGGAGCACTCAAATAATAGATACGTAACGTTCAGCATTCGTAGCACTGTGTTTTCGGCTGAGAAAAAACAAATGTTGTGCAATACTTTCCGGACAACCCTCGTATGTGGTATTAAGAAACAACGTTAATATAAAAACAAAATATGCTTAAAGGATTACAGACAACTGTTATGTCTTAAATTTAGAAACGTGATGATAACATAAGAACAAGCTATGCATACAGGCTGTAATTTAGGTAAAGAAATCTTCTTAAAAGACTTCAACAGAAGATCAGAACTATACTACACATGTACTAGAGAAAGTGCATTAAGGTAGAACATTCCACACGTACTACCGGGTGGCATATTCAGACAATTAAATTTAACTTCAGTAAAGCACAGGTGTTTTCCCGCTTAGGTTTTAGAGCACAGCGCACACAGTACAAGGCTGAGGAACTGTACGTGCACTCCAACAACGACCCTCTGCACGCACCAGGAACCAGACTGACCGAAACACTTCCATCGGCACTGCTCTGTGCAGTCGGTGCCACTAACCCTCTGTTGTAGTCACTACCGGATGACCACTACGCTGCCCCGCTTAACTCGCGTTAAAGACTTAAAGACGTCGTTACACAGGAAGAGGCAGCTAAGGGGTGGCTTAGTTGCTGACGCAAAACCCAATGTCATTAGACATAGCGGCGTTGTAAGTGGTCGTAGTTTGGTGGATACTTGCAACTTGATTTGACTGAAGAAAGTGGCTCTGTTAATTTGGTATAATGAAATCATTGCTCTCCAAGATAATGAGCAAGCAATTCGTTATCTACAAACTCAAACAAGAATCACCATCAACTCAGCTCATTACTTTAAAATGCATTGTAACATGTTGGACAAATGTTGAAAATGATTAGCTAATGCTTTGACAAGCCTAGACAAAGGTATTGGAATGTGATTCAAATGAACACATATCAGGATGAAACAGTGACATACGAACAAGTTGTACCGTGATTGCCAAAGATTTAGGGTTTAAAGACAACAAGCGCTAAAGTAGGGTACGCGTTCGCATTTATGGCCAAGGCTGAAAGCATGTAGAACCTTAACTACAAACAACTATTCAGGATAAAGCTTGATATTACTGAATCTCGGTTTTTCCCTTCAGTCCATCCCACTTCTGGGGCTGAATCTACCTCATTAATTTGCAGATGGCTACTGAAATGGATGATAGACCAGTAATTGGTTTCATACCAACAACTTGTATTCAAATTAGTTGAAAAAGTGCCTGAGTCGCCTGCTCATCAACTCTGCTCGAAGAGGCACCTGGCTCTCGTTTGAGTAGTTAATTCTGTGTTGTCTCCTGGCTACAGAGACGCTCGGATGAAGAGTTATTTAGTACCGTCTGCTTCCTATATACAAGACTTGTATCTCCGCGTTTTTCTGTCATCGTGTGACCTTGATCGAACGATAAATATTCAAAACGATAATCGATGAAAAGTTGCGTTAAAAGACTCTGACTTCCTGCAGTTACTCCTAGTTCAGGTAGTTAAACAGTAACAAGAATCGTAACACTTGTTGCTGAAAAAAATATGTCCTGCTCTCTATCTTTTTCTGTGTATGGACCTCTCCGAGCGAAGTCATGTCTGTCTCTCCCGCTTCTAAAATTTTGTGTTACTCAGTCGTAGCAGTATTCACGTTACTATAAGAATTTCGTCTTACAAGGTCCAAGCTCGGTGGTGGTGTCCTACATAATTTAAAGGCATTCTAGGCTTTGCTGTTCCTCATTCCACTCTCAGACATTGTCTTTAGTGGTCTGTGTATTTTGATGAATTTCTTGCTTTGTACCATTCTGTCCGTAATAGCGTTCTTCTGAGTCTCTGCCGAAGATCGCATGCATCTCTGCCGAAAATGGCATGCGTCCCCGCCTACAAACAGCTCATTAGAAACAGACTCTGTTGTTCCGATACAACCTGGAGATATAATCTATACTATGTATTTAGGCGTCCTACACCCAGAGTAGCTTCTCAAAGCACAGTTAGACTGACCATCCTGGGAGGCCCCTCACCAGTGAGCCTGTGGGCTTTATGTGAATTTGGCTGAGGTCCACTGGCCTCGGCTGCTTTTATTGCCTACCACTTTGACTTGCTCCAAGCTAAGGAAAACTTGCTTCAATAGGGGGGTCTTATTAGGTGAACATGCAGTTCAGTATGAAAATGTAATCTTCGTTTTGTTAAGTACTGACAGTCAGTGGTAGTGATACATATTTCATTTAAAAGTGGGGATAAATTATTCTGGTTTCGTTCGTTTCTTTAATTCTGGTCTTATATCAGTTATGGGTCAGTCTGAAGGTAACGGTCAAATAACGTAATCCATTTCTGCTCTCTTCAAATTTAGGTACGTGCAGTTGTGTTCAGAACTTGTTATTGTGTACGTTTGCCCTAAAGTGGTGAGAGAAGACAAGTTACTCTCTCACCTACTTTTCGCATACGGAAAATTATTAAAGATTTTATTACAACTTGATACAACTTGAGCGAGACTCCAGAAAGTTAACGGCCTGACAGATGTTGATGGTGCCTGGTAGGGCGCTAAGAGCATGAGGTACTTTTATGATTCTTAGCTTATAGAAACGGCTTGTTGGGAGTTGAAAACAATTGGCGGAGAGCCCATCCCTTAGTAAATCTTGCTGGAGAGGTCTACAGCCGTACAGGGCAGACAGGGCAGCCCCTCGTCGGGACAGGGCTCCAGCAGAACAATAACGTGGCGCCAGCAGAAGCCTGGACAGGGGCGACAGTGTAAGGGAAAGCGTCTACACAGTGTGGCGAAATAAATAAAAAACATTTTATATTTTAAATTCCACGTCATTGTTGATTTAATCAGAGTTCTCACCTTAGACGTAGAATTAGTCCTTCTGCCACAATATTAATTCATTAGTCGCCATCGATGTTCTTCTCTTTGTTGACCGTGTGTACCATCATGAGTCGGCATCAGTTCACTTCACGAAGACGGTGGAAACCAAGGAATACTATGCTACGTCGCTATAAATAATTTTCGTAACGCTTCGATACTTTTCACTATTTTTTATTCACAACACAATAAGACTTGCTGTGCTCGTCGCACAAACCATAATTACCAACCATATGGCTGACTTTCCGCACAGTCCAAAAATCACGTCCATCCTCCACAAGGCAACAATCGAAAGTGTCTTAGCTCCTTGGAGTATCAAACAAAAGAGAATCCAATGTGAACTTTACAAAGATTATAATATACATGCCTCTCAATTTATCTTTGGCGCAGCTTTTAAGATATTGTATGTCTCTGCATAGGAATGTGTCATTACAACTGCCCCCCTACTGTATACTGTCACTAGAAAATTTTATTTGATTGACAGGATACAGTAGTCGACCTTGCAATTGATAGGTTTGGGGGTCTTTTATTTACACACTTCAATTTTATTGTCTCATTTTCATGGCACTGTGAATTCTTTGGTATTTCTGAGTGTGTGTCAGTTTTTTGGTATACTTATGCTAATATTTACAAACCTTAATCCTAATATACAAAGTTCTGGTTAATACTGAGAAAATGACATCATGTAGTAAAGTTTGTACAATAAAATATACACTGAATACAACGTTACATACAAATGTTTCCTTCCTCATCAGAGGTGAAAATTAAGTCCTTGTATTGCTTTCTGTATTTATTCTGGGGCGACGAGCTTTGTTCGCTAGCCCGTGTTGAATATGGGCGGGTGATACGCGCGCCTGATTGTTTGGTCGTCCGTTAGCGGGCGACGTTGGTTGAATGCGCGCGCCAGTGCACTGAATATACACCGACGTGCGGGTACCGTCGAGACTTCCGAACCTCAGTATGCGTGTGCTTTTCGTAGTTCCTTCCTGTACTTAGACTGGATACGACGAGGTACATTGGAATATGTGCCCCGAAGAACACACCACACTATGTGCGAGGCGGAGGACGATCCCGTCGATGCAACTCCAGGTAAGAAGTGTACCATGTCAAACTTGTTTGGCATTGTACTTTCCTACTGTGACGCCATGGGTCGTTTGACGATACAAGCTTCAATTTTCGATGTCACTTGTTTAGGCTCGCTGACACTTGCAACGTAGCACTACTTTGCACAATTTTAATTTCTACACATACCACTTTAACCGCGAGTATTGCGATCGAAACTTCCTTTTCACTACACTTTTTTTCTTCGCATTAACCCCTTTTACCTATTGTACTGAGATTAATTCCCCTCAATACCTCTGGTCAATGTACATAATTTGTAAGTCACGGGACTTGGCATGAAATACAAAATACATCACATACAATGGAATAACATATAATACATACAATACATTGTTTACATTAACTACAGGAAAAAACTATCGACTAAAATTGAAAAAATTTTTGACCACTCATAGTGGCTTCTTCGTCTTGGATTTTACTGACACACACACTCGCCTTTTTCCATTAATCTGTTAGAAGGAACAAGTCCTTTGTTTTCTTTCTTGAACTCGAGTATAACTTAAGGTTTACCTCCGTATACGCAACGACATGTATCAGCATGCAGAGAATACACCTGTAGCCGCTCCACTGATGCTTGGGAAGGGAATTTTCTACCTTCTACTTAGGGTAGTGGCAACGACTACGTGTATGCTACGGTTTTTTGCGTATAAAATCTGAAAATGCACGAAATAATCATTTATATGCAGCATAACCCTAATATGTACAGTGTTTTGTGCTTAAGCACGTTCTGGTGTGCTTGTAAATCATTACCTCTAATAAAATTTCCTACATTAACATAGACATGTAAACATACAATCTTGAAGGTCAGGGTGTAGCTACTATTAATATGTACAGTGTTTCATAATAGCGGCACGCCCTTGTGTGCGTGTATCATTTTCAATTAAAGTGCGCTTATAGGCGTCTTGTGTTATCATGGGAGAAAAAAATGACATTTTAATGCATCGGTTGTCATGAAAATCTATGTACACGAACAATCAGACCTTCATAGCTTCAGTGCAGCATGAAATTCTTTATGACGTTTTTGTTCATAATTCATTTTATAGACGATTCCTTTGCTTACAGGTCGTCGATCACACTACTTACCTGTTTCTCGTATAGCGGCGACATCATTTTCATTCTTTGTGACTGTAAATTGTTATATGTGTGAAAGATATAATTTTGACATGATTTTTCCTTTCATGTTTCAAGTGGGTAAAGTAATTCATACCTTCCTTTTGCATACATGAGTGAAGCATGGCTAATGTTGCACTTTGTATCAGGTTTTTCGCATTTTCTCGTAAACTCGTAGAGTCTTAGGGTTTTAATTAAGTTGTTTCTTGACGTTAGGTATACCTGTTTATACGAGGTTGTCTTACAGTTTTATTTTCCTTATACACTTCTACGTTGTTTAAGTTCCGTACATGTACAGGGCTTCTTTCGCCTTTCACACATTCATACATACGTTTATACACAAAAAAATATCTACCACTATAATATACACTTTGCTGGTGGGGCCCTTTTTCGGTACCCTGCACCATTCCTTCAATATTCCAAAATAATTCAGGGTGTGCTGAGCATCGTCCCTTATACTAATAATACTTACAACTAAATATTTCTTCTTACATACATAACTGCCTTACAGTCCATTAATGCGCAACATTCCCTATTTTCCTCCTTTACACTTTAGCTTTCGTACATGTACCCTCGTGTATAGCTTATATATTCTACAAAGTTGTTTGCTGAGTGCTTCAGGTGTTTCCTAACGTTAATGTGTTTCTCCCTCTATAAACCCTAGGTATTTGTTTTGAGGGCGATTCAGTTCGTTACTCACGTTGCATAGATCTGTTTATTATTTTCCTATTTTAAAGCATGTGTCATTCTCTTCCTTAGTCACAAAATTTAACGCGTTTGCCTTGTTGTCCATTCTGAAAATCGCCCGCTACTGTGTAATGTAAATGCATGCGTTACCTCTTTTCTTTCCTCTTTGTTGCTTTTTCCCTATATGTAATTGTGTGTTGTTCTCGTGTACATAGCCTTTCTTCCGGTTATATATCTGCATTATTTATTTATTTATTTTTTTTGTTTCTCCTTCCGTACAAGCTAAGATTTTTACTCAGTATAATATAATATTACAATACCGTCGATGACCAGTATGTACTTGCATGTTCACTTTTATTACGTAGTACCAGCTTATAATTAAATTTTCTAAACTACTATTTACAAGACTTGTGTACCATTTTCTTTCTTGTTTTTGAATGGCTTTCATCACTGTGTCTCATAGTAAGCATGGTCTCAAAACTTTTAAACGTTCCGCGCAAGCGCGCTTATGTACCACGACTGGACTGTAGGTGCGGGGAAAACTCTGCATTGTTGGTGAACATTATTCCTGATAGCCACCATCGTGTAATAGAGTCACGTGACGCCTGGACTCGACCGCGCATGCGCCTTCTTGCTTTGTATACACTCAGCTGATCGGACAGGGAAGGGGGAAGATTTCTCCCCGGCTCGCTGCCTACAGCGCGGCCAATGACCTCGTCTTGACATGCAGCTATCGCGTGCTCATGAGCTGAGCGTTGGATTGCTTGGTTTGTGGCTCGTCTCAAGCGAACAAACTCTGACCTTCGCGCTAATTTGTCTTCGTTCCTCTCTCTTAAACAACTGAGTTAGACTACAAAGTACCGTATGGTTTATTTTATAGTGTTAAAGACTCACAGTAACACATGTTTCATTAGGTGTGGTTAACTATGCGTTGTTCAGCTGGCATATGCCCCCAGTTGATTACTAGTTTCGATGTTTAACTGAAATTTCAGTTATGTTTTCTAGTTTAATGCATGTTTTTCACTAACTGACTGTCTTTTTCAATGTACTTCTTAAACTACGAACACCGGACATACAGGGTTTTTTTTTTCGCAAGTTTCTTAGATTAATGACAGCAATTTTACTATGTGATCCAAGGTTGTATAATTTCAATTTTGCTAAAATAATATATAACCTTTAATGAAAAAATTCCTTGATATCCTTGTGGGGGTATAACCCTTTCATCTTGCCCGTTCGTGTGTTACCTAACAGATAACATCCTGGGTGGGGTTTGTCTATTATAATGAAAGGGCCATCATACAACAACTGCCACTTTTTGTTTAATGCCTTAATTTTAGAGGATTTTGGGTGGGTACGTAATAGTACTTCCTGTCCAATGTTAAATTCTGTAACCTTTCTTATCTTTTTGTTGAATTGTTTTTTCCTTATTTCTGCTTGTTCTTCCATCTGTAGTAATGCTTGACGTACCTTTTCGTCTAGTGTTATTTCCTTTGTGGCTAATTTAGGTAAAGGTTTAGCCCATTCGTCAAGTTCTGTGCCTTGAAACATTAACTATGTAAGTGTAAAGCCTGTTGAAGTATGAATTAAATTATTTACAATATGCTGAAATGGAGCTATGTATTCTACCCATTTTGTCTGTTTATTTGGTACATAAGTTCTTATAAAGCGATTAAATTCTTTAAAATTTCTCTCAACCGGGCTCGATTCTGGGTGAAATTTGGATACCAATATATGTTTTATGTTTTGAGATTCGAGAAATGTTTTCCATTTATTACTAGTGAAGTTTGTTGCATTATCCGTTAATATAATTTTCGGTTTTCCCACTAGTGGTATGTAGTCTTCTATCATGCGTTTGATTATTGATGCCGACAGTACTGCTTTTATAGCATACATTTTTAAATACTTTGTGAAGACATCATAAAATGCGATCACATATCTAACTCCTCCCCTAGCTCGTGGATATGGTCCTGCTGCGTCCACGGAAATTAGTTCTCTTGGTCTAGTTGGAATGATAGGGTGTAATACGTCCAAACAAGATCTATTAAGATGTTTAACCTTCTGACATACTGTACACTTTTTTATCATTTGTTCAATCCTGCGTCTGAGGTTCGGGAAGTAACAATACGTTGATATTTTCGCTGTACATTTTGATACCCCATAGTGTCCCCATACTCTATGTGTGTGTCTTATCAAATTGTCTATGTATTCTTCCGGGATGCAGACACACCAGGTGTTGGATTGTGGATTGCGCCTGTAGAAAAGAACATCGTTTGACATTGTGTAATATTGTTTCAGTGTACTATTGTCATCTGCCTGCAGTTTTTGTATAACTTGTCTCCATCTATTGTCTTCCTTTTGTAGTTTGCTCATTTCTTTACACATCTTTCTGTAATATGGTTGAAATGTGCCATCATGCATCAGAAAAACTAAAATCGGAAGTCTGTTCGATCAATTCATTGAACTCGCTCAAGCCTTGTGGCAAACGCGATAATGCGTCAGCAATTACATTCTGTTCACCCTTGATATAAACTATCTCGAAATCAAATTCCTGGAGGAATAAACACCAACGTGCAATCCGTTTGTGCAACAATTTGCATGTGAGTAAAAACGATAGTGCTTGATGGTCACAAAACACTCGTGTATGCCTTCCCCAGAGATAGCACTGGAACTTGCGGAAAGCCCACACTACAGCTAACGCTTCAAGTTCAGTTGCCGAATAGGCTCTTTCACACTCCGTTAACGTTCTACTGGCAAAACTAATTATGTTTACTTTCTGTTTTCCATTATCATCTACTAATTGGAACAGACAAGAGCCTAATCCCTGACATGAGGCGTCCGTGCTCAAACAAAAGTTGTAGTTCATGTTAGGATGCTTCAGAATGGGTGCGTTTATGAGTGCCTGTTTGATTTTTACGAAATCTTCCTCTCATTTTTCTGTCCACAACCATGTGTGGTTTTTCCTTAAAAGGTTGAGTAGGTAATCACTATTCAGTAACTGTTTGGGCACGAATTTTCGAAAAAATGACGTGAGCCCCAGAAAAGCTTTCAATTGTTTACGTCTTTGTGGTGAGGGGAAATATTTTATGGCATCAAGCTTTTTTGGATCTGGTAAAATTCCGCCTGGTGAAATAATGTGGCCTAAAAATTTTATTCGATCCCTTCCGAATTCGGACTTCTTAAAATTTGCTGTGACGTCATATTCTCGGAACTTTTGGAACACTTTTTGTACCAATTCTACATGCTCTTGCCAGATCTCCGTGGCTATCAAGAGATCGTCTACATACAACGTCACTTTGCTAATCAGTTCTGGACCCAATACTCTGTCCAAAGCCTCTATAAACACCCCAGCACTCACGTTGAGTCCAAATGGCAGTACTTGGAATTGATAGCTTCTGCCAGCATGAATGAACGCAGTATATTTTCTGCTATCACTATGTAGGGCTATTTGCCAATACGAAGCCTTCATGTCAACGGATGTTAAATATTTCACTCCATGAAATTAAAGCAATTGCTCATCTAAGTTCTCCGGCCTAGTGCGTATTGGTACGATGATCTTATTAATTTCCCGCGCATCGAGTACTAATCTGACTGACCCGTCAGGTTTGCTGACAGCTAGGATGGGACTGCAGTACGGTGAATGCGAAGGTTCTGTCACCTTCCACAGAACCATTCTATTTATTTCTTTCCGAACCGCTTCCTTCTTTGCCCATGGTATCGCATATGATTTATGGCAGTACGTTTTATGTGGGTTGACTTCCATTTTGTATTCATACTTTTTGATTATTGTCGGCTGTTTTCTAAAAATGTCGCGGTATTCATAAATAAGATCTGCTAGTTCATTTTGTTGAGTTTCTGAAAGACAAGTGGATTTTCCTACCTTCTCGTGGGCGGCCTGTTCCTTAATTATTTCCGTGTCTAATTGTTCGGGAAAAGGAATATCTATCCATAAAACTTGTGGGTAAACTAATTTTACTTCAGCTTGTTTCTGTGATTGGCCATTACGATCTATTGTTGCCTTTACAAGATTGACCTTCACACTACGACTGCCCACTCGGAAATAGCAAAGTCCACTGCCTATGTCGATGTTTACTTTATGCTGCCGGAAAACTTCCATGCCTAAAATACAGTTGACGATTAACTTGTCAACGATTAAGACTGTACAGTTTATCGTGACATCGCTAATGGTAACAGGTATTTGCGTCTGCCACTTAATACTTTTTGACTTGTTACCTACAGCTGTCAAGATTTTACAGTTTTCCGTTGGCAACACTGGTACTTTTAATGCTTTCGAAACTTCTTTAAATAAACTGTTAGAAATAATATTCGTAGATGCGCCTGTATCTAAAATTACGTTGGTAATTATAGTTCCTATCTTTGCTATTATTACAGCCTGCACGAGGTCACTTACCTTGTCCGGTGCTCTCATCTATTCTTCACATAGATCATCTTCTACGGTCGCATCCTGATCATATCTCAAAAATAATTGTCTAAGATGTAATGTGTGCTTGTTTGTGCCCCCTGTTGTCAAATCGGTCGGCCGGTGGGGGCTCATTACGACCGATTGTTGTTTACCGGGGGAGACAACGGCGTTGCTTCAGTACTGTCCGTTACCTCTACAAAGTGTACTGAGTGGTTATTCTGTCGCCAATTAGTTTCCGGACCGCTGCGTGCAACATTTTCTTGCGACCGGCCGTCGCTATTCCTCCTTGGTCTGTCATTCCTATTACTGTAACTATTGTAATTTTCATTTGTGTGCCGCCTTTCATCACGCGGGCCTGACCAATCATTCACGTGATTTCTATCATTTCCATACCGGCGTGGACCGTAATCTGTACTATACGTTCGGTCTTCACGTCTCTGTGGCGCCGAATTCCTCCGATTTCCGTAATTCCAGGTTCCATTATTTGGCCTTGTCGCATACGGATGCCAACTGTGTGGGTTTTGTCCACTGCCATTAAAATGATATCCGTTACCGTTGTTTTGATTGGTTCCGGAATATTCATTCCGATTACTTGTGCTCGGCTCTTCTTCGTATATTAGATCAATTGAGTCAAGCACGGAAAGAAAGTATTCAAGGTCGTTCTCCGGTATGGTTACCAATTTTTCGCGTAAGTTCGCGGGTAGCCTGTTTTTCAGAATTTTGAGAACATCTACGTGCGGTATTGGATTGTTCCAATAGCGCGTCTTATTCAAGTACTTTTCGAAATACTTTCTCAACCCGCCGTTTTTGAGGTTGAACGGTTGTGGGTGACGCACTGTTCAGCCATGTCTGTGGCCCACAAAAGTGCGTCGCCTTGTGTGAAGCCTACTACATATCTAATCTTCTGTGCCTCAGTTCAGTTTCTTGGTAAGACATTTTTAAATGCTCTTACGAATACGACTGGATGAGTTTTTCTGGATTCTGTGGAGAAAACTGGAAACTGTCTATGTTTCAACAGGCTCTCATCGACTAGAATCGTCGAGATGCAAGGCGACACGCCTACTGCCTGTTGCAGCACCGCGTCTGGCGAATAGCCATTGTTTGCCTGTTCCGGTGCGTGCACATACGCCGGACTGGGCGTGTGATGTTCTGCGTTATTGACATCGTAATCTGGCACGGGCGAATAAGTGTCGCGCTGCTTGTTGCTTGACGTAGGCAAGTCATTTGAAACATTCAGTCTGCCAGCAATTTCCTTGCGTATTCTGTCCTCGGCTACTTTGATTTCATTACCTAATTTCTCAAAAAGTTTTGTTTCCCGGTCAGTTATTGATTCATTTACATTACCGTTTTCTAAAGTTTCATTTATTTTGATAATGTCCGCGTTGATACGTCGAGTCTCCTGTTTCAGAAAACCGACTTCTTCGTTAACTTTATTAACTTGGTCAGGTATTTCTTCACATGCGGACTGTACTCTTGTTAAATTTAATTGAATAGCCTGTACGTTTTCATGTATTTCTTTTTGTACGGTTTGTGTTTGATTGTGTGTTTCTACTATTTCTGACAGTTCCTGTTCCTGTTTGTTTGTAAGATCTGGCAATTTCTTTCCTAAGTCAAAAAAATGGTTCAAATGGCTCTGAGCACTATGGGACTCAACTGCTGTGGTCATAAGTCCCCTAGAACTTAGAACTACTTAAACCTAACTAACCTAAGGACAGCACACAACACCCAGCCATCACGAGGCAGAGAAAATCCCTGACCCCGCCGGGAATCGAACCCGGGAACCCGGGCGTGGGAAGCGAGAACGCTACCGCACGACCACGAGATGCGGGCTCTAAGTCATTTGCCAATACATTGTATACACTATTGACGGTTTTGATGACTTTGTCTTCGATCTTTTGATCGATTTCATTGTTGAGTTTATTTAAGCGTTGATCGAAATGTCTGTGTATGTTTTCAAATTGCGTGTTTACACTTGAAAACTGCTGTTGGAACCCAATTTCCATGTTTGACAATTTTGTGTTTGTCATGTTGTGGCTGATTTCTAGATTCGCCAGTTTCTCGCTTACGTTTGACATCAGACTATATAATGCCTCAAGCGTAACTGACGAAGCTTGTGCGTTTGTATCTATGCCATTATTTGTTGCCATTGTTTCTCTGCCACGGTCTGATTGAATCGAAACCGGGCTAGGTTCACTGATTTCACGCGAAATATTTTCATCTGATCTGGTAATCGATGCTTCATCGACTGTGCACAAGGTTTCATTTGCAAGTGGTTCGTTATTGTTAATCCCTGTGGAGTGCAATTGAATTGTATTTACTTCTACATTATGTTGTGCTGAAAGACTAATTGCGTCATCATTTACGTCACTATTGTCAGAATCGGTGACGTGTCCATGAATATTTGTCAAATTAAAGTTCTTCGATTCCATTGTGAAGATATTATTTTTATCTGTAGTTTACTGTTAATCTAAATCTTTAAATTCTCTCGCAGTTGAATTAATAAAAATATCTCGCGATTGTTATTTGTTGCGCGTCGGAAATTTACAAGATGGCGCACTACGTCTTCTAATTCTGCGATTGTTGAACATAAAAAAGTAATTATCAAAGTGTAATTGTGTGCTGCCACAAACACTACCAGGATTTTAATATGGACAGGAAAAGGTTCTGCTTTAAGTGGAGCTAAGCCAAGGTGCAGCCACTGCATGCGTTTGCGCTTTCCTACCTTAATTCCGGCTGAGCTGCGTCACTCACGATTACGTTAGTTTTGTAAATCCTTGTCCTTGTTCCTTCTGGTTATTGTGCCATCCGTTTATACAGTTTATATTGTTTCACTTTATTCGTCATTTTCCATGTGCGTCATGTTACAGAGAAACAGTAATTAGTACAAGTACATTTGTAGCACAACAATGAAGTACTTACTCTTTGTTCCACCAGCACTGTCCTGTCACGGTCGCCAGTGTGGCGAAATAAATAAAAAAACATTTTATATTTTAAATTCCACGTCATTGTTGATTTAATCAGAGTTCTCACCTTAGACGTAGAATTAGTCCTTCTGCCACAATATTAATTCATTAGTCGCCATCGATGTTCTTCTCTTTGTTGACCGTCTGCACCATTATGAGTCGGCATCAGTTCACTTCACGAAGACGGTGGAAACCAAGGAATACTATGCTACGTCGCTATAAATAATTTTCGTAACACTTCGATACTTTCACTATTTTTTATTCACAACACAATAAGACTTGCTGTGCTCGTCGCACAAACCATAATTACCAACCATATGGCTGCCTTTCCGCACAGTCCAAAAATCACGTCCATCCTCCACAAGGCAACAATCGAAAGTGTCCCTTAGCTCCTTGGAGTATCAAACAAAAGAGAATCCAATGTGAACTTTACAAAGATTATAATATACATGCCTCTCAATTTATCTTTGGCGCAGCTTTTAAGATACTGTATGTCTCTGCATAGGAATGTGTCATTACAACAGGGGACCCATAAACTGGACATTTTGTACAGAGCCACGCGTAATAAAATTTCACATGCTTTCGTGTTCGCCGATATTGCAAGAAGGCCAGTGAGCCACTTCTCTCGGCCGCCCCTGTTGTATATGAATTCTCCAGCATCTGAGACACGTTTAGAGATGGAATCTTTATTACACTTCATAGCTAGGACTAAGAAGCTCCGAGTTAAAGGCGATTTAGATAAAGATCTTTAAGATTGTATCTGTTTGCTTGTTGCCGTGGGAAGGGACGTGACTTAGGAGAAAATTATCATTTCCCCCTCCGGAAAACTTAAAGAAGGCAGTAATTGGCGGTTTCCTTTTTTTCAGACACGCAGGTTTCTTAATTCTGGCTCTAGTTCGACATGAGTTTGTGCTGTCGTGTGGGAGGGGAGATTTAGCTTCTCTAGGTCCTTGTGATTGGCTCAAGATGGCGTGAAGGCGGTGTCGTTTGTGCATTTTGCAGGATAACGGAATTTTTTCTGGATAGTTAGGAAGCTCTCGGGTGCGGGATTTTGGTCTGGTAAGCCCTGGTGGTCGAAGCTCTGGCATGTGTGGTTGGTACTTGGGACCTGTCCTGAGACTGACTTCACTTGCGAGTAGTGTAGAATGGGGAGCCTGTGGTGAAGTTCTTACTGCCCGATAGTGTGACTTCAAATGTCTTGTACTACTAGTTTGCCGATGGCACACTTATTCGTTTTTGGTTTACCAGTGTTGACGTTTGGTATCCTTGTGTGCTCTGTCGGATAAGTGAGCCAAATTGGTCCTTCGTACGACCAGCGAACGGGTGTGTCACACACTGAAATCTACAGTGATATCAGGGTTCTGGTAGAGAGTAAAGCATTTCTTTCGTGGCCGCGATCGATTCACAGGTGCCGCCTCCACGTCTCACCTTCACCGCACACATATCACAAGCTGCAAGTTACGTCGCCACACAATGTAAACAGGGTAATGTACTGCCGCTACGGCGTTGTCGGGGCGTACAGATCTCAATCGTCACTTGCTCTCTGCTGCACCTATGTAGAGAAACTTCTGTAGATTTGATCAATCAAAGTATCCTCAGCGTCAGATCAATTCACCTTGTATTATTCACATTTTCAGGGCGAAAGTACTTGACTCACTGATCACCTAGTTAAAGTGTCCTTGCCAACTAGGCGCCACCCAGTGGAGTGTTTAATCATCTATTAGTTATTTAGGGACTCCTATCTGTAGCTTGTTTAGTATAAATTATGTCTTGTTTGGTAAAATAAATGCTGTTAGTACACTAAATTTTGCAAACATTCTCAGTCAGTTAAATAGTCCAAACGAGTCCCATGCCAGGATCTCGGATTGTTGCCATCTTCTGTTACCGTCAGATCGCGTTGTCTAGCACAGTCATTCAATTTGCACTCCCTTGCGCCGAATTTTGAATTTATGGCACATTTTGTGACCGTCAAATAGTATATAGTGTTGCCTAGTGAAGTTTCTGTTTGCCATGTTTAATATAGTGCACTGGGTAGAGTAGTTGCTGGTGCCTAGACATATTATTAATATTTAATTGTTGTATGTGTGTATTTTCATGTTGTGGTTGTGACTTTTGTGTCACTTGATTGTTTGGTTCTGACGGCGAACGGCTTTGTGATGATTTGTTAGGGTAGATAGAGATTTTCTTTTGTTAGCGTAGACAAGCGTGCTGTTATTTGAATTCGCTGTCAGGAACTACGAATCAGTGGCTCAAGGGAGCATAATTTACAATAGAAACCTGTGTGACATAGGAATGTGTAATGCTTAAACTCGTTTCTATCAGAATTAGAGTGCATGCTTACAAGAAGCAAGGCACGTTTGTTACAGAGTAGCGGAAGTAATTTTGTTTCGTTAACCGTGGATCCAGGTCAGATTACTAGCGGTGATCAGGCCGGGCAGAAATTCGAACGTAGAACCTGCAGAGTATGACGACATGTCTCAGTCAGGTGACGAAAGTGAACGGAATACCGCAGCAGAACGAGATGTAGGCGCTGCTGGTACGAGACGCACCATCAGTGCGACTGGCAGAGCAGAATCACGAACGAACCGTCACAGAATGATGGGATCTCGTTCATATAGCCCTGGAGATGTTAGCGGAGGATCTCAGTTTGAGACTCTCATGCAGTTCATGCAAGAGGCAGAAAGTAAAAGACAAGAGGCAGAGAAAAAGAGACGGGAGGAAGAGGAGGAAAGACACAAATTAGTCATAAGAACGGTCACAGGCGTTATAGATGGAATTAAGAAAGTGATCGTAGGAATCCATGAAGAGCTGAGAATATCAAGAAAACGACAGCAGAAACGCGTGATGTCACAGACCAGGCGAAACGCGATGCCAAAACAGTGCGACTGGTAGACCAAGTAGTACGAAAAGACGCGTCAGTGGCCAAAGAACAAGTAAACTGACAAGAACTGCGATATGTAACACAAAAAAGGCACTTGCAACTCTCCAAAAGCAAGGCAAAAAGAAAGAAAATAGTTCAAGAAACACAGGAAAAAACGAGTAAGGCTGCGAAGCGAATCGAACAGATAGAAATCAAACAGGCCGAAATCTCTGAAGATCAGCAGACCCGAGTCGCCGCGCAACAAAACGAGATCGCTAAGGACGTTCAGCAGGCGCATAAACGGGGTCGCGCAGTTGCAAACACAATCTCGTCCGGTAGAGCGCCATCGAGAGCGTCACAGAAGTGAAGAAAATGTTTTGCGACTCTCCGAACCGCTGTTAGAGAATACCCCCTGCACATGGGCGAATGCAGCAGGAATATGCTCTTGACGCGGCGAAACGCGTAATGGAAGACGCTCCGTCGGTAACATGCAGCATGTCAGAGACAGAGGCGGAAATCAATTGTACACGTCTACGAGGGTCAGAAACGCTATTACGTGAATCTGACAACACGAGGGGATACTACAACAGCGCACGAGGATCGTTTGGGCACGGATACATAGAATCACGCGCTGCAGACGAGAGGGAAAATTCGTACTGTGGATACGTCGAACCTTTCGACCACAAACTTTTCTTGCCCATGCAGAATTTTCAAGTATACAAGGCGGCAAACAACTCATTACATCTAAAGACCTAGATGGCACAGTACGATCACGTGCTAACAGAATCTCGGCCACTGAAGTAAAAGCTCCAGTTTATCTATGGTTTCTTAGAAGGGTCGGCTGCGGAGCTGCGGGGAGTCGTCCCTCCTACCAAGAATTTAAGGACGTATTCTTTAGTACATACTGGTAGCAAGACACACAGGAAAGGATAAAACAGGAGATAACGTTAGGAAAGGACTTAGAAGCATCAGGATACCGCAGTCCTGTCAAATTCTTCGAATCCCTGGTCAAGAATAACCGATTCTTGGATCAACCGTACAGTCCCAAGGAAATTATAAGGTAATGCTACATTAATCTACCTTTACGCCACCAGCAACTGCTCATCGGTAGTTGCAGCGATTCAATCCAAGCTTTCAAGAGTGTTCTGTGCGAACTCGATTACGTGAATGAAATTCACAACTCGTGACTCGTGGGAAAGAAGTAGAAATAATGACCGTAAATGGCCAGATTCGCCAGAGAGGAACGAAATGGGAGGAAAACATCTATCGAATCGAAATCAAAATTCAAACTTCAACTAGCCATCATGGGAAAACAGAAGAAGACGAGGAAATTATAATCATAACTACAAGAACAACTACGGACGAAACGAAAACTAGAGAGAGCTACAGAACTCGAACCAGGATCAACAGGATTCTAGGGACCAACAGCAAAGCAATAGCAGGACATAAAACGGTCAAGGTCAATGGAATGACCAACGTAGCGAATATGTGGAACTGAGGCCTCCTAACCCACAATCCAGGTCTAGTGGCTCTAAATCAGAGGGTGAAAGACAAGAGGAAATCAAAACTGAAGCAGTTTCATTTGGTATGAAAGGCATTATGTTCTTTCGAAGTGAGGGAGAAGGCGCGTTTGCATTCCAGATGAACTGGTGAACAATATCATCTGGCACATGCACCTGAGTTAAGCACATTTTCGACACAGGAAGTGCTACTTAAAATTAAGCACGCTGTGCGATTTCAAGACTATGGACAGAAGTATCCGGAGGGTTTTGGATGTGGGCAAAATCGTGTCAGAAGTCAAAGCACGCCACTGTGGCAATACAAGCACCCCTATATCCCATCATCCCATCAATGTTGAAGCACCTTGTAGCAACAGATTTAAGGGGCCCACTAGTGCGAACAAATAGAGGATACTGGTACATCCTTGTGGTAAAAGAGCTGACATCGAAGTATGTCACTTTAATCCCGCTCAAGAAAGCAACTGCGCATTCACTATGTAGAACAGGGCTTTCCAACGTGTGGTCCGCGGACCCCTTAGGTGTCCGCCGGCTCTTTCTAGGGGGTCCGCGGCCACCTTTCACCAAATCGTGTAAAATAATGAGTAAAATTATTGAATAAAAATGTGAAAATCAAATTCATCAGAATTTTTTTGTGTGTGAAAAACATGTGCACTTTTACTTCAGGTAGTATTCTCAAGCAGCCTTTGCCGTTCGTAAGTGAGAACGCATACACAGTTTAGTGTCTGAGAATGCGGCTTCTCTGATCGACCGTTTCGCAACAATACGGGGGTCGTTTGTGCGCCGGCTGACGGCGCTAGATGCGCTGAAACCTTTTACACATGCCCGGAGAGAGCTTTGTCGACCAATCACAACGCTCGCTGGCACGCATGCGGCCCCAGGCATCATTAAATGTTAAACTTGCTTTGTCAATGCACTACCTATTTCCTAAGTCAATTTCTGACCAGTTTATTACTTCTAACATGCATCGGAGGCCATCATTGAAGGAGGGTGCAGTTTCTCCATCGCCTGCACAACAAGGGAAGTTTCCAGTTGAAATGAATGAGAAGGGAGGACGACCAAAGGAAGAACAATCACAAGAAGTCCCACAGCCGGATTTATTATGTGAAAACGCTGCAAGTACTCCATTGGTTGCAATATCCTGTGGAAGTGGAATAACCAAGAAGCGTAAGTACAGCGAAAGCTATTTAGAAATGGGTTGTAGAGACAGAGGAGGGTAAAGCTCAGTGTGTAATCTGTGCGCGAGTCCTTCCGAACAGTTCAATGGTTTTATTTAAATTGCGCCGTCATTCTGAAGGTACTCACCCGGATTTCCAGGCTAAAGACACCGATTTTTTTTTAAGAGGAAGAGTGCTGAACTAGCTGCTTCTCAGCATTGGATGAAAACTCATGCACAAACAATTAATGAAAATTCATTAAAAGCTTCTTTCTTGGTTAGTTATCGAGTGGCAGAAACAGGCAAAGCTCATACCATTGTGGATAATCTCATAAAGCCGTGTGTTAATGGTATTGTTTGTTGCATGCTAGATGAAAAGGCAGTAAAGCTTGTATCTTCGGTGCCATTATCCAACAATTCTGTCAAGAGACGCATTGTTGACATGTCAAATGATGTGAAAGACACTCTTGTTTCTCGCATCCAACACAATTCATTTTCTCTGCAGATAGATGAATCCACTGATGTTGCAGGATTAGCGATTTTGTTGGCTTTTGTCCGTTATGAATATTCTGAATGATTTGGGGAGGACTTCTTATTGTGCAGACCACTACCTGCCAACACAACAGGTGCTGAAATATTCCGTCTATTGGATGATTTTTTAAGGACTAACGAAGCTTCATGGTCTACTTGCATAGATATGTGCACAGATGGTGCAAAAGCTATGACGGGTCCTACAGTCAGAGCAATAACGAAAATGAAAGAAAACGCCAGCAGTAGTCATTGTGCTCTCCACAGATACGCTTTAGCTACGAAACAAAAGCCTGTTTCGTTCAAGAAAGTTTTGGACGAATCTATTCAAATAATTAACTACATAAAATCAAGGTCGTTGAAGTCAATACTTCACAATACTGTGTGAAGGTATGGGAAGCCTTCATCGTTCCCTGCTTCTACACACAGAAGTGAGGTGGCTCTCACGTGGGAATGCACTCTCTCGGTTGTACGAATTAAGATTGGAAGTCTTAGCTTTCCTTTTGGAGCATAACACCAAATAAGCAGACCTTGTTAATGACGAAAATTGGCAGTGTATACTTGGCTATTTGTCAGATATTTTCTCGAAAATGAACGAAATGAATATTTCACTCCAAGGCCAAAGTGAAAATAGGTCACTGCTATCGACAAAGTTCGAGCGTTCAAGAGGAAAATAAATTTTTGGGCAGAGAGTGTCGAGGAGGGGGAGGTCGAGTGTTTTTCTCTTCTCAAGGAGTTTTTGAAAAACAAAACATTGGCACTTGGGAAGAATTTGTTTCATCAAATCCTGGAACATTTCCGAAGCTTGATGTCATTGTTGGAGCATTATTTCCCAACAGCTGAAGATGAGAAGCTGCAGAAATACGAATGAGTGTTCATCCCATTCACTGTAGCCAAAAAGCCGAACATTATATCATCAAATGAATATGAGTTGATAGAAATTGCCACAGACCCTACCCTGAAATCAAGTTTTGACATTGACGGTTAGTCACACTTTTGGATCAGTTTGGATAACAAGAAATACTACCCCTTTGTTGAAATGGCAAAACGTATACTTCTTCCGTTTGCCACAACATACATGTGTGAATCTGGGTTCTCGATCTATGCTGCACACAAAACTAAGTATCGAAGCTGTCTAGATGCGGAACCAGTTGTCAAGAATTGAACCCACCTTTTCAAAATTGTGTCAGCAGAAGCACACTCAACCATCACATTAGGATCCAATCATTATTCCTACAGACGCATCTATAGTAAAGGCGAAAGCATTTTTCTTCGAAGATGCTCATTGAACGTACCTGAACTATAACTCTGTAGGAATTTTGTTTCTGTCTTCTATCATTTACAAAATAATTATTAATTAAATTCTGTTGGCTTTGGTATTTTTTTTACGAAAATTAAAATGATCTCTGAAGCTAATTTCTTTTCTTTATAATATATTCCGTCCTCTCAGTTAAAAATATGACCTGCCTATAATTCAATTACAATTACTTGCTATTACTCTGACACAATATTGTGACAACTGGCTGCGAGCTTAAACAAATGAGTGCTTTTCACGTGCCACCTTGTAAAAGGTAAACCTCCTCTGCAAGAATTGTTTCCTTTGAGAAAAAAAGTCTTATGTTCTGTGAAATGCTTTGTCTTCTTATATAGAAATAAGAGAGTCTTTTTGTTTGTTTTCCATTTTCCTTTACAGTCGAGGCTGACTGACACGATATAGTGTCCAAGTAGTAGTTGAAGTTGTTAGCTGTGGCTAAACTGTTGCCACGCCGCCTGCCAGTTGCCAGCTACCAACTGACAGTACACTCTTGCAACGCCGCCTGCTAGCTGGCGCCGGCCTGAGTGACCGAGCGGTTCTAGGCGCTACAGTCTGGAACCGCGCGATCGCTACGGTCGCAGGTTCGAATCTTCCTTCGGGCATGGATGTGTGTGCTGCACTTAGGTTAGTTAGGTTAAGTAGTTCTAAGTTCTAGGGGACTGATGAGCTCAGAAGTTAAGTCCCATAGTGCCTAAAGCCATTTTTTTGCTAGCCGGCGGCTATGGACTGACAGCTGCCGTTCAGTAGACACACGAAGACGAAAAAATAACTAGACTTTCCGAGCTGTTTACATGGGCACGAAAATCGATTGTAGAACTGGAAAACGGCTTTATAAAAGCAGATTTCCAGAATCGATTCTGAAGTGTTTACCTGACCAACCAAAAGCAGAACTAGGACATCGGCTTACGAAATCTGGTTTTGGAAACGCATGTAAACTGGGTGAATGTATTCGCACACATTGCATAACAGATGTCACAATAGTCCTTTAAAGGCAAATCCGTGGCCTCTTTTCTTTCGTGATGTATTTTTATCCCGAATCATGGGTCTGCCTCTTTTCTTCACAGCCGCGCAGAATGGCTGCGCAGTCTAAGGCGCCATATTGTGGACTGCACGGCCGCTCCCACAGGAGGTTTGAGTCCTCCTCGGGCATTTGTGTGTGTGTGTGTGTGTGTGTGTGTGTGTGTGTGTAAGACTAGGGACTGATGACCTCAGCAGTTAAGTCCCATAGACTTTACGTACGTTTAACCATTTTTCTTCCGATTTCACGAAATGCCACACACACACACACACACACACACACACACACACACACACACACACATACGACTGTTACGAAATATGCATGCCGCTTACACAACAGTAGCCAAACAGTGGAAGTGAACAGACCACAAGCGGCAGCTTGTCGACAGCGAACAGTTTGGACGTGATGTTGATTGCTCTGGGAGGAAGGCAGTTCCAACGTGTGAAATGTCAGTTACCAAGTAATTTTAATCAGGCTATAGTGTGCTGAACAACGGGAGTAAATCCACTATGAGGTGACTGGATACAGTGGGAATTCAAATTGAATCGTTAATTTCAAGTTGTTTTCATTCATCTCTAAACCACACACTATTGATAATTTGGGGGGGGGGGGGGGGGAGGGGGATCATTGGGAACATGGCACTTGCATTAAGAAGCTCTCAGATCCCATGGGTTTCGGACAGACGTTTAAAGTTACTGTGCTCTTGACCTAATAGGGGTCCACAATGGATTTTCGACTGAAGAAGGGGTCAGCCAGCTGAAAAGGTTGGGAACTCTGATGTAGAGCATTCTGCAAGGATTTCCTCACGCATGTCGACAATATCGACACTATCATCTTCGACAATGGACCTCAGTTCCGGCAGAGAAGTGGAAAGAGATGTTGTGGAAATCAGAATCAAACCAATATTCGTTTCCATACGACATTCACAATCGTCGCCAGCAGAGAGAGTGATGAAAAGTCTGGGAAATCTCTGCAGTATTTACTGCACGACACGACACGCCACCTGCGATGTTTTCCTACGTGACTTCCAGGACATGATGAACGAGGTGCCACGCGGTGTCACCAAAATACCACCAGTAACAGTTCTCAAGAATAGGTAACCCACGGATCTCATCCGTGAAGTTGTAAATTTTCCCCTACGAACTCGAGAATAACACCAAGTTGTTGACCTTGCACTCCGGAGATTTCTTGAGGCAGGGATAGAAAAGTACGCGACAGGGAATACCGAATTGGTCAAAAAGTGCTCGTTAGAAGTTTACGTCTATCTAACAAACAAAAACAGCTGTACCACAAATTCTATCCCATCTATTATGGACCTGCCCATGTCCGGAGAGTCGCTCACCTGTACTCTCTGGAGTTGTTGTTGTTGTTGTGGTCTTCAGTCCTGAGACTGGTTTGATGCAGCTCTCCATCCTACTCTATCCTGTGCAAGCTTCTTCATCTCCGAGTAACTACTGCAACCTACATCCTTCTGAATCTGCTTAGTGTATTCATCTCTTGATCTCCCTCTTCGATCTTTACTCTCCACGCTGCCCTCCAATACTAAACTGGTGATTCCTCGATGTCTCAGAACATGTCCTACCAACCGATCCCTTCTTCTAGTCAAGTTGTGCCACAAGCTCCTCTTCTCCCCAATTCTGTTCGATACCTCCTCATTAGTTATGTGATCTATCCATCTAATCTTCAGCATTCTTCTGTAGCACCACATTTCGAAAGCTTCTATTCTCTTTTTGTCTAAACTGTTTATCGTCCCTGTTTCACTTCCATACATGGCTACACTCCATACAAATACTTTCAGAAACGGCTTCCTGACATTTAAATCTATACTTGAAGTTAACAAATTTTTCTTCTTCAGAAACACTTTCCTTGCCATTGCCAGTCTACATTTTATATCCTCTCTACTTCGACCATCATCAGTTATTTTGCTCCCCAAACAACAAAACTCCTTTACTACTTTAAGTGTCTCATTTCCTAATCTAATTCCCTCAGCATCACCCGACTTAATTCGACTACATTCAATTATCCTCGTTTTGCTTTTGTTGATGTTCATCTTATACCCTCCTTTCAAGACACTGTCCATTCCGTTCAACTGCTCTTCCAAGTAATTTGCTGTCTCTGACAGAATTACAATGTCATCGGCGAACCTCAAAGTTTTTATTTCTTCTCCATGGATTTTAATACCTACTCCGAACTTTTCTTTTGTTTCCTTTATTGCTTGCTCAACATACAGATTGAATAATATCGGGGATAGGCTGCAACCCTGTCTCACTTCCTTCCCAACCACTGCTTCCCTTTCATACCCCTCGACTCTTATAACTGACTTCTGCTTTCTATACAAATTGTAAACAGCCTTTCGCTCCGTGTGTTTTACCCTTGCCACCTTCAGAATTTGAAGGATAGTATTCCAATCAACTTTGTCAAAAACTTTCTCTAAGTCTACAAATGCTAGAAACGTAGGTTTGCCTTTCCTTAATCTTTCTTCTAAGATAAGTAGTAGGGTTAGTATTGCCTCACGTGTTCCAACATTTCTACGGAATCTAAACTGATCTTCCCCAAGGTGGGCTTCTGTCAGTTTTTCCATTCGTCTGTAAAGAATTCGCGTTAGTATTATGCAGCTGTGACATTAAAATGATAGTTCGGTAATTTTCACATCTGTCAACACCTGCTTCCTTTGTGATTGGAATTATTATATTCTTCTTGAAGTCTGAGGGTATTTCGCCTGTCTCATACGTCTTGCTCACCAGATGGTGGAGTTTTGTCAGGACTGGCTCTCCCAAGGCCGTCAGTAGTTCTAATGGGGTGTTTCCAGAATGAGATTTTCACTCTGCAGCGGAGTGTGCGCTGATATGAAACTTCCTGGCAGATTAAAACTGTGTGCCCGACCGAGACTCGAACTCGGGACCTTTGCCTTTCGCGGGCAAGTGCTCTACCAACTGAGCTACCGAAGCACGACTCACGACCGGTACTCACAGCTTTACTTCTGCCAGTACCTCGTCTCCTACCTTCCAAACTTTACAGAAGCTCTCCTGCGAAACCTGCAGAACTAGCACTCCTGAAAGAAAGGATATTGCGGAGACATGGCTTAGCCACAGCCTGGGGGATGTTTACAGAATGAGATTTTCACTCTGCAGCGGAGTGTGCGCTGATATGAAACTTCCTGGCAGATTAAAACTGTGTGCCCGACCGAGACTCGAACTCGGGACCTTTGCCTTTCGCGGGCAAGTGCTCTACCAACTGAGCTACCGAAGCACGACTCACGACCGGTACTCACAGCTTTACTTCTGCCAGTACCTCGTCTCCTACCTTCCAAACTTTACAGAAGCTCTCCTGCGAAACCTGCAGAACTAGCACTCCTGAAAGAAAGGATATTGCGGAGACATGGCTTAGCCACAGCCTGGGGGATGTTTCCAGAATGAGATTTTCACTCTGCAGCGGAGTGTGCGCTGATATGAAACTTCCTGGCAGATTAAAACTGTGTGCCCGACCGAGACTCGAACTCGGGACCTTTGCCTTTCGCGGGCAAGTGCTCTACCAACTGAGCTACCGAAGCACGACTCACGACCGGTACTCACAGCTTTACTTCTGCCAGTACCTCGTCTCCTACCTTCCAAACTTTACAGAAGCTCTCCTGCGAAACCTGCAGAACTAGCACTCCTGAAAGAAAGGATATTGCGGAGACATGGCTTAGCCACAGCCTGGGGGATGTTTCCAGAATGAGATTTTCACTCTGCAGCGGAGTGTGCGCTGATATGAAACTTCCTGGCAGATTAAAACTGTGTGCCCGACCGAGACTCGAACTCGGGACCTTTGCCTTTCGCGGGCAAGTGCTCTACCAACTGAGCTACCGAAGCACGACTCACGACCGGTACTCACAGCTTTACTTCTGCCAGTACCTCGTCTCCTACCTTCCAAACTTTACAGAAGCTCTCCTGCGAAACCTGCAGAACTAGCACTCCTGAAAGAAAGGATATTGCGGAGACATGGCTTAGCCACAGCCTGGGGGATGTTTCCAGAATGAGATTTTCACTCTGCAGCGGAGTGTGCGCTGATATGAAACTTCCTGGCAGATTAAAACTGTGTGCCCGACCGAGACTCGAACTCGGGACCTTTGCCTTTCGCGGGCAAGTGCTCTACCAACTGAGCTACCGAAGCACGACTCACGACCGGTACTCACAGCTTTACTTCTGCCAGTACCTCGTCTCCTACCTTCCAAACTTTACAGAAGCTCTCCTGCGAAACCTGCAGAACTAGCACTCCTGAAAGAAAGGATATTGCGGAGACATGGCTTAGCCACAGCCTGGGGGATGTTTCCAGAATGAGATTTTCACTCTGCAGCGGAGTGTGCGCTGATATGAAACTTCCTGGCAGATTAAAACTGTGTGCCCGACCGAGACTCGAACTCGGGACCTTTGCCTTTCGCGGGCAAGTGCTCTACCAACTGAGCTACCGAAGCACGACTCACGACCGGTACTCACAGCTTTACTTCTGCCAGTACCTCGTCTCCTACCTTCCAAACTTTACAGAAGCTCTCCTGCGAAACCTGCAGAACTAGCACTCCTGAAAGAAAGGATATTGCGGAGACATGGCTTAGCCACAGCCTGGGGGATGTTTCCAGAATGAGATTTTCACTCTGCAGCGGAGTGTGCGCTGATATGAAACTTCCTGGCAGATTAAAACTGTGTGCCCGACCGAGACTCGAACTCGGGACCTTTGCCTTTCGCGGGCAAGTGCTCTACCAACTGAGCTACCGAAGCACGACTCACGACCGGTACTCACAGCTTTACTTCTGCCAGTACCTCGTCTCCTACCTTCCAAACTTTACAGAAGCTCTCCTGCGAAACCTGCAGAACTAGCACTCCTGAAAGAAAGGATATTGCGGAGACATGGCTTAGCCACAGCCTGGGGGATGTTTCCAGAATGAGATTTTCACTCTGCAGCGGAGTGTGCGCTGATATGAAACTTCCTGGCAGATTAAAACTGTGTGCCCGACCGAGACTCGAACTCGGGACCTTTGCCTTTCGCGGGCAAGTGCTCTACCAACTGAGCTACCGAAGCACGACTCACGACCGGTACTCACAGCTTTACTTCTGCCAGTACCTCGTCTCCTACCTTCCAAACTTTACAGAAGCTCTCCTGCGAAACCTGCAGAACTAGCACTCCTGAAAGAAAGGATATTGCGGAGACATGGCTTAGCCACAGCCTGGGGGATGTTTCCAGAATGAGATTTTCACTCTGCAGCGGAGTGTGCGCTGATATGAAACTTCCTGGCAGATTAAAACTGTGTGCCCGACCGAGACTCGAACTCGGGACCTTTGCCTTTCGCGGGCAAGTGCTCTACCAACTGAGCTACCGAAGCACGACTCACGACCGGTACTCACAGCTTTACTTCTGCCAGTACCTCGTCTCCTACCTTCCAAACTTTACAGAAGCTCTCCTGCGAAACCTGCAGAACTAGCACTCCTGAAAGAAAGGATATTGCGGAGACATGGCTTAGCCACAGCCTGGGGGATGTTTCCAGAATGAGATTTTCACTCTGCAGCGGAGTGTGCGCTGATATGAAACTTCCTGGCAGATTAAAACTGTGTGCCCGACCGAGACTCGAACTCGGGACCTTTGCCTTTCGCGGGCAAGTGCTCTACCAACTGAGCTACCGAAGCACGACTCACGACCGGTACTCACAGCTTTACTTCTGCCAGTACCTCGTCTCCTACCTTCCAAACTTTACAGAAGCTCTCCTGCGAAACCTGCAGAACTAGCACTCCTGAAAGAAAGGATATTGCGGAGACATGGCTTAGCCACAGCCTGGGGGATGTTTCCAGAATGAGATTTTCACTCTGCAGCGGAGTGTGCGCTGATATGAAACTTCCTGGCAGATTAAAACTGTGTGCCCGACCGAGACTCGAACTCGGGACCTTTGCCTTTCGCGGGCAAGTGCTCTACCAACTGAGCTACCGAAGCACGACTCACGACCGGTACTCACAGCTTTACTTCTGCCAGTACCTCGTCTCCTACCTTCCAAACTTTACAGAAGCTCTCCTGCGAAACCTGCAGAACTAGCACTCCTGAAAGAAAGGATATTGCGGAGACATGGCTTAGCCACAGCCTGGGGGATGTTTCCAGAATGAGATTTTCACTCTGCAGCGGAGTGTGCGCTGATATGAAACTTCCTGGCAGATTAAAACTGTGTGCCCGACCGAGACTCGAACTCGGGACCTTTGCCTTTCGCGGGCAAGTGCTCTACCAACTGAGCTACCGAAGCACGACTCACGACCGGTACTCACAGCTTTACTTCTGCCAGTACCTCGTCTCCTACCTTCCAAACTTTACAGAAGCTCTCCTGCGAAACCTGCAGAACTAGCACTCCTGAAAGAAAGGATATTGCGGAGACATGGCCTAGCCACAGCCTGGGGGATGTTTCCAGAATGAGATTTTCACTCTGCAGCGGAGTGTGCGCTGATATGAAACTTCCTGGCAGATTAAAACTGTGTGCCCGACCGAGACTCGAACTCGGGACCTTTGCCTTTCGCGGGCAAGTGCTCTACCAACTGAGCTACCGAAGCACGACTCACGACCGGTACTCACAGCTTTACTTCTGCCAGTACCTCGTCTCCTACCTTCCAAACTTTACAGAAGCTCTCCTGCGAAACCTGCAGAACTAGCACTCCTGAAAGAAAGGATATTGCGGAGACATGGCTTAGCCACAGCCTGGGGGATGTTTCCAGAATGAGATTTTCACTCTGCAGCGGAGTGTGCGCTGATATGAAACTTCCTGGCAGATTAAAACTGTGTGCCCGACCGAGACTCGAACTCGGGACCTTTGCCTTTCGCGGGCAAGTGCTCTACCAACTGAGCTACCGAAGCACGACTCACGACCGGTACTCACAGCTTTACTTCTGCCAGTACCTCGTCTCCTACCTTCCAAACTTTACAGAAGCTCTCCTGCGAAACCTGCAGAACTAGCACTCCTGAAAGTAAAGCTGTGAGTACCGGTCGTGAGTCGTGCTTCGGTAGCTCAGTTGGTAGAGCACTTGCCCGCGAAAGGCAAAGGTCCCGAGTTCGAGTCTCGGTCGGGCACACAGTTTTAATCTGCCAGGAAGTTTCATATCAGCGCACACTCCGCTGCAGAGTGAAAATCTCATTCTGGAAACATCCCCCAGGCTGTGGCTAAGCCATGTCTCCGCAATATCCTTTCTTTCAGGAGTGCTAGTTCTGCAGGTTTCGCAGGAGAGCTTCTGTAAAGTTTGGAAGGTAGGAGACGAGGTACTGGCAGAAGTAAAGCTGTGAGTACCGGTCGTGAGTCGTGCTTCGGTAGCTCAGTTGGTAGAGCACTTGCCCGCGAAAGGCAAAGGTCCCGAGTTCGAGTCTCGGTCGGGCACACAGTTTTAATCTGCCAGGAAGTTTCATATCAGCGCACACTCCGCTGCAGAGTGAAAATCTCATTCTGGAAACATCCCCCAGGCTGTGGCTAAGCCATGTCTCCGCAATATCCTTTCTTTCAGGAGTGCTAGTTCTGCAGGTTTCGCAGGAGAGCTTCTGTAAAGTTTGGAAGGTAGGAGACGAGGTACTGGCAGAAGTAAAGCTGTGAGTACCGGTCGTGAGTCGTGCTTCGGTAGCTCAGTTGGTAGAGCACTTGCCCGCGAAAGGCAAAGGTCCCGAGTTCGAGTCTCGGTCGGGCACACAGTTTTAATCTGCCAGGAAGTTTCATATCAGCGCACACTCCGCTGCAGAGTGAAAATCTCATTCTGGAAACATCCCCCAGGCTGTGGCTAAGCCATGTCTCCGCAATATCCTTTCTTTCAGGAGTGCTAGTTCTGCAGGTTTCGCAGGAGAGCTTCTGTAAAGTTTGGAAGGTAGGAGACGAGGTACTGGCAGAAGTAAAGCTGTGAGTACCGGTCGTGAGTCGTGCTTCGGTAGCTCAGTTGGTAGAGCACTTGCCCGCGAAAGGCAAAGGTCCCGAGTTCGAGTCTCGGTCGGGCACACAGTTTTAATCTGCCAGGAAGTTTCATATCAGCGCACACTCCGCTGCAGAGTGAAAATCTCATTCTGGAAACATCCCCCAGGCTGTGGCTAAGCCATGTCTCCGCAATATCCTTTCTTTCAGGAGTGCTAGTTCTGCAGGTTTCGCAGGAGAGCTTCTGTAAAGTTTGGAAGGTAGGAGACGAGGTACTGGCAGAAGTAAAGCTGTGAGTACCGGTCGTGAGTCGTGCTTCGGTAGCTCAGTTGGTAGAGCACTTGCCCGCGAAAGGCAAAGGTCCCGAGTTCGAGTCTCGGTCGGGCACACAGTTTTAATCTGCCAGGAAGTTTCATATCAGCGCACACTCCGCTGCAGAGTGAAAATCTCATTCTGGAAACATCCCCCAGGCTGTGGCTAAGCCATGTCTCCGCAATATCCTTTCTTTCAGGAGTGCTAGTTCTGCAGGTTTCGCAGGAGAGCTTCTGTAAAGTTTGGAAGGTAGGAGACGAGGTACTGGCAGAAGTAAAGCTGTGAGTACCGGTCGTGAGTCGTGCTTCGGTAGCTCAGTTGGTAGAGCACTTGCCCGCGAAAGGCAAAGGTCCCGAGTTCGAGTCTCGGTCGGGCACACAGTTTTAATCTGCCAGGAAGTTTCATATCAGCGCACACTCCGCTGCAGAGTGAAAATCTCATTCTGGAAACATCCCCCAGGCTGTGGCTAAGCCATGTCTCCGCAATATCCTTTCTTTCAGGAGTGCTAGTTCTGCAGGTTTCGCAGGAGAGCTTCTGTAAAGTTTGGAAGGTAGGAGACGAGGTACTGGCAGAAGTAAAGCTGTGAGTACCGGTCGTGAGTCGTGCTTCGGTAGCTCAGTTGGTAGAGCACTTGCCCGCGAAAGGCAAAGGTCCCGAGTTCGAGTCTCGGTCGGGCACACAGTTTTAATCTGCCAGGAAGTTTCATATCAGCGCACACTCCGCTGCAGAGTGAAAATCTCATTCTGGAAACATCCCCCAGGCTGTGGCTAAGCCATGTCTCCGCAATATCCTTTCTTTCAGGAGTGCTAGTTCTGCAGGTTTCGCAGGAGAGCTTCTGTAAAGTTTGGAAGGTAGGAGACGAGGTACTGGCAGAAGTAAAGCTGTGAGTACCGGTCGTGAGTCGTGCTTCGGTAGCTCAGTTGGTAGAGCACTTGCCCGCGAAAGGCAAAGGTCCCGAGTTCGAGTCTCGGTCGGGCACACAGTTTTAATCTGCCAGGAAGTTTCTAATGGGGTGTTGTCTACTCCCGGGGCCTTGTTTCGACTCAGGTCTTTCAGTGCTCTGTCAAACTCTTCACGCAGTATCGTATCTCCCATTTCATCTTCATCTACATCCTCTTCCATTTCCATAATATTGTCCTCAAGTACATCGCCCTTGTATAGACCCTCTATATACTCCTTCCACCTTTCTGCTTTCCTTTCTTTGCTTAGATCTAGGTTTCCATTGGAGCTCTTGATATTCTTACAAGTGGCTCTCTTCTCTCCAAAGATCTCTTTAACTTTCCTGTAGGCGGTATCTATCTTACCCCTAGTGAGATAAGTCTCTACATTCTTACATTTGTCCTCTAGCCATCCCTGCTTAGCCATTTTTCATTTTCTGTCGATCTCCTTTTTGAGACGTTTGTATTCCTTTTTGCCTACTTCATTTACTGCATTTTTATATTTTCTCCTTTCGTCTGGAGTTAGAGACCTTGAAATCTCTTAGCATCCACCATGTCTCTCATGTAAAGTCATTCGTAGAATAAGTATACATAGTAGATTTATTTATCAGAGAAGGTGCAGTATGTAAATGGTCTCCATTGATGAACTGTAAAATGTAATTTATTATGATGCTTCGAATAATTTTCCTTTTGTTCTATTTCGGTGTTATTTTGTTTGTTGGTCATTTTCATTACTTTTCAGCATGAGTCCTTGTAAAACGTGGTCAAAGGAGTTGTGTATTTGTGACATCTTCACGCCAGCATACAGTGGATGGTGGCAGATTGAATTAAAATTCCGTTGCAAGTTATATCTTATCAACAACTGTCACTTTTTGTGGCATGCCAAAGCAGACGCGTTGCAATACTGAATACTCCAGACAACTGAGTATTGCTGTTATTTCTTTGGACCGTACAACTATTGTCCAGTTTCCGCTCCCAGGATAACAGAGAGATCTGTCGTAATTTGACGACAATTGAGCATCTCACTCTGTCATAGCATTCTCGTAGAAAAGCCTACACAAGTATCACCATGGCCAATTAAATTGTTTCTGTTTACTTTCTGCGGTTTCTTGTACACTGCCCAGGGGACGTATGTACCTCACTTTATGTTTTTTTCGTGGTGTGAAGACGGCAAATCGTGTCATAGAGCATGTGTATCTCGATTTTCGGATGTGTTTCATATGGTGTTAGCAGTCTACGATTTGGGCGCGTGTCGACGGTGAGATTCGGTGTGTTATGAGCCATCGCCTGTCGTGTGGTGCAGCCTGTCTCGTAGCGGAATTTTGCCAATGCCATGTGGGCACCGTCGGCGAAATATTGTGTATGGGAAACTAGCACCGATAAGTGCAAGTCACGGTAGAGTCGGGAACCCCAGACCCGGAAATAGGAAGCAGATACGAAATGATGGACCATGGATGAAACTTAGACTATATATACATAATATGCAGTATGCTTATGTTCCATTTCAGCAGTAGCGATCCTGACGGAGAAGACGGGAGGCATTCTTGTACTATGTAAAATTGCATGTACACGACCAGAAATGGCACTACAAAAATTTCAGGCAAATCACCAGCACGTGAGTGAGTAGATGCACTTCCTGACCACTTCAGCGTCAGCAGACAACACTACCAGACAGCGAAAAATAGAAGAGGAGTATTTAAGGAATAAAATGCATAAAATTTTGCTTCGGTATTAGCGAAGGCTTAGGATAGTACAATAAGTTAGTGTTTAGTACTGGGAGAAGTCTGCACATTTGGTGGAGTAGAGGTAGAGCCAGCGTAAAATTAGGGTGCATGACAGGAGTAGAACTGACTAAAAACTAACAAAAACACATGCACGCACACAAGCAAAGACAGCTCACGCCACATAATTTTCGTCCATACAACATTAACAAAGCCCTGCACTCATTAAATTTATATTTGGATATTGCGTCCATAGTAATTTTACAAACGTAAAAAAAATTAGGTAAATAAGTTTTTACTCTTCATTATTTGTTTTTTAAATTTATTATACAGATGTAATGACATTTGTGAGAGAATATGTCATTTGAACACACTTGAGGACTGTGCAGATCCGCCGTTGGGCTCTGGAACCAACACAGGAGACTGGATGTCACGGCCCACGCCAGCTAGTGAGGGGCGAGTGGAGCCGGCAGCCAGAAGAGTCAGCTGTAGCAGCCCAGTTGAGGGGGACCGCCTGCAGCGACAGAACCGGCTGCTGCCAGCTGACACACCTACGTCATGCAGCCCAGTCGTCTACCAGAGGAGGCAGCGCATCTCAAGCTGGCGCAGACAGTGAGACACCACCACACACTGGCAACAACCTCCTACCAGCCAATGACCCCCCATGCCGCTAATCGAGGGACAAGCAAGTCACGTGGCACCACAGTCGTCACACACGCTGGGCCTAACCGACACAGTGGGGTGCCGAGAGTGGCATGTCCCGTCGAGAATAGGGGAGCTAATGCAGTGTCCCGTGCCAGCAGGCCCGTGTTCCGATGCAGAGGTGAATGGCAAGAGTAGGGCTGTCCCATGTCTCGCTAATGCTGAATGGATTTCTACACCAGGGGGTGGGTTGCATGTCAAATGTAATTCTGAGATACAAGTCCCTGATGGCTGACTGCAGCCTGACCAGGATGAGGCCAAGGGTCCAGCTCCTGTCTGGAAGCTGCCAAGACACCAGATGCTGCCAGAGAAGGGAGGGAATGCCAGAGACATCTGCTGCCACTTATGGCATGTTATGCACTGAGTGAGTGACCATTCCACTCGGTCGAAAATTGCAGTTGTTCAGTCCTACCACTCACAGTTTGTGCATGTGATTAAGTGTCATGTTCTCAATTAGTGTGACATTTTCAATCGTAAAATTTGGCTCCCCAGGGATCCTTGTGAAGGGAGCAATAGCATAGCTTTCTGTAATATGATTGTGTAATATCTTTTTGTGTTTTTTGTATGTATCAATTGAAATGTTTTGATTGTGAGATCTACGTTTTTCTGCACATGTATTAATGCTCTCAGCAATGATTATGTGCCAGTATTTGTTTTCATGTTGTAGAAAACAATACACAAATTTACACAACTTAGTTAATAAGACAGATTACACATGTTATTTCCTTGTTCATTGGGAGTGAGAGCGTGTATGTGTTTAAGACCAAAAGAGTGATAGAGCAGGGTAAATCAATGAGCAGAAAACAGTTCATACTCCAAGACATTGTAGGTGATTAGGGACATTTAGGGACATTAGAGATCTCTGATCTCAGGATATGGTGTGAATGGGTACATTTCTTTGCTGCAAGGCTTTTTAACCACATATCAAATGTTCAATGGTAGTCTGTGACATAGCAATCACCCCTGGGTCTAGGATAGTTCGTACTACTCACAGTAATGTTTACAAGTACTCTTGCTCCATGTGAGTCAATGAGACCAGGAATGAATAAGATCAAACTACGATGTGTTTTAGCCATGGGCAATCCTGATTGGCAAAATTACATTTTTCACATATACACTCCTGGAAATTGAAATAAGAACACCGTGAATTCATTGTCCCAGGTAGGGGAAACTTTATTGACACATTCCTGGGGTCAGATACATCACATGATCACACTGACAGAACCACAGGCACATAGACACAGGCAACAGAGCATGCACAATGTCGGCACTAGTACAGTGTATATCCACCTTTCGCAGCAATGCAGGCTGCTATTCTCCCATGGAGACGATCGTAGAGATGCTGGATGTAGTCCTGTGGAACGGCTTGCCATGCCATTTCCACCTGACGCCTCAGTTGGACCACCGTTCGTGCTGGACGTGCAGAGCGCGTGAGACGACGCTTCATCCAGTCCCAAACATGCTCAATGGGGGACAGATCCGGAGATCTTGCTGGCCAGGGTAGTTGACGTACACCTTCTAGAGCACGTTGGGTGGCACGGGATACATGCGGACGTGCATTGTCCTGTTGGAACAGCAAGTTCCCTTGCCGGTCTAGGAATGGTAGAACGATGGGTTCGATGACGGTTTGGATGTACCGTGCACTATTCAGTGTCCCCTCGACTATCACCAGTGGTGTACGGCCAGTGTAGGTGATCGCTCCCCACACCATGATGCCGGGTGTTGGCCCTGTGTGCCTCGGTCGTATGCAGTCCTGATTGTGGCGCTCACCTGCACGGCGCCAAACACGCATACGACCATCATTGGCACCAAGGCAGAAGCGACTCTCATCGCTGAAGACGACACGTCTCCATTCGTCCCTCCATTCTCGCCTGTCGCGACACCACTGGAGGCGGGCTGCACGATGTTGGGGCATGAGCGGAAGACGGCCTAACGGTGTGCGGGACCATATCCCAGCTTCATGGAGACGGTTGCGAATGGTCCTCGCCGATACCCCAGGAGCAACAGTGTCCCTAATTTGCTGGGAAGTGGCGGTGCGATCCCCTACGGCACTGCGTAGGATCCTACGGTCTTGGCGTGCATCCGTGCGTCGCTGCGGTCCGGTCCCAGGTCGACGGGCACGTGCACCTTCCGCCGACCACTGGCGACAACATCGATGTACTGTGGAGACCTCACGCCCCACGTGTTGAGCAATTCGGCGGTACGTCCACCCGGCCTCCCGCATGCCCACTATACGCCCTCGCTCAAAGTCCGTCAACTGCACATACGGTTCACGTCCACGCTGTCGCGGCGTGCTACCAGTGTTAAAGACTGCGATGGAGCTCCGTATGTCACGGCAAACTGGCTGACACTGACGGCGGCGGTGCACAAATGCTGCACAGCTAGAGCCATTCGACGGCCAACACCGCGGTTTCTGGTGTGTCCGCTGTGCCGTGCGTGTGATCATTGCTTGTACAGCCCTCTCGCAGTGTCCGGAGCAAGTATGGTGGGTCTGACACACCGGTGTCAATGTGTTCTTTTTTCCATTTCCAGGAGTGTGTATTGATTATCAGTATGACATTCTCCTACTATTTTCAATGATTTCCTCTGGTTCATGTCACACTAAACAATACTGAAGTGAGACAGCACTCATGCAGAAATCAACAACAGGTGGGATGCAATGAGAGAGGACAAGTTACTCTCTCACATATCTTTGCATCAGAAAGTTCTTGAAGATTTTATTGCAAGCTGATGCACCTTGAGCAAGACTCCAGAAAGTTAACGGCCTGAGCAGACACTGATGGAGCCTGGTAGGGCGCTAAAACCATGAGCAAATTTTTTGATTCTTAGCTTGTAGAAACTGCTTGTTGGGAGTTGAAAGCAATTGGCAGTGAGCCCATCCCTTAATAAATCTTGCCAGACAGCCATACAGGGCAGGTAGGGCAGCCCCACATCAGGACAGGGCTCCAGGAGAACAATCCTGTGATACCTGTCATGACGCCAGTAGAAGCCTGGGCAGGGCAATGGTCTATAGGAAAGCATCTACACAGGGGACTCATAAACTGTGAATTGTGTGCAGAGCCAAACATAATAATAATTCACTTGTCTTCACGTACGCTGATACTGTAAGAAGGCCAGTGAGCCACTTCACTTGGCTACCGCTATTGTATAAGAAAACTCCTGCATCTGAGACACGTTTAGAGATGGAATCTTTATTGCACTTCGTAGCTTGGACTAATAAGCTCTGAGGCCCAGGTGATTTAGATAAAGATCATTGAGATCGTCTGTCTTTGCTTGTTGCCTTGGGGAGAGACTTAACTTTGGAGAAAATTATCGTTTCCCCTCCACAAAAACTTAATCAACCCAGTAATTGGCGATTTCCTTTTTTTCAGACATGCAGGTTTCTTAATTCTGGCTCTGATTTGACACGAGTTTGCGCTTTTGTGTCGGAGTGGACATTTGCTGCCTCTACATCCTTGTTATTGGCTCAAGAGGGAGTGAAGGCAGTGTCACTCATGCACTTTGCGGGAAAACAGAATTTTTTTCTGAATAAGTGGGAGGCTCTCAGGTGCAGGATTTGGGTCTGGTAAGCACTGCTGGTCGAAGCTCTGGCATGTGTGGTTGGTACCTGGGACCTGTCCTGAGACTGACTTGACCTGAGAGTAGTTTAGGCTGGGGAGCCTATGATGAAGTTATTTCTGTACTGACGGTGTAACTTCAAATGTCTTGGATTACTCGTTTGCCGAGGGCGCACTTATTCATTTTTTGTTTACCAGTCTTAACGTTTGGTATCCTCGTGCTCTCTGTCATATAAGTGAGCCAAATTGGTCCATGGTAATACCAGCGAGTGGATGTGTTACACATTGAAATCAACTGTGATTTCAGGACTCTGGTAGAGTAAATTGCGATCCATCTGCCTGATCGCTAGACTGTGCGGTTTTTGCATTTCTTTCGTGGCCGCGATCGATTCACAGGTGCTGCCTCCGTGTCCCACCTCCTCCATCGCACACATCTCGCCAGGTGTATGTCACGTAGTTGCACGAAGTAAACAGGTAATGTACTGTCGCTCCAGTACTGTCAGGGTGTACAGATCTCAATCGCCACTTGCTCTCAGTTGTACCTATGTAGAGAAACTTCAATAGATTCGATCAGTCAAAATCTGCTCAGTGTCAGATCAATTCAGCTTGCATTATCCACATTTTTGGTTCTAAAGTACTTGACTCACTGATCATCTAGTTAAATTGTCTTTGCCAACCAGGCGCCACCCAGAGGAGTGTTTATCATCTGTTAGTTGTTAATAGAATTCTGTCTGCAACTTTGTAAGAGGTCCATGATTAAAGAATTTGTTGCTAGCGCACTCGAGCAGAAGTAATTTCGATGGATTGCTCAAGCGCTGCCTGCGATATGTAAGCTATAAGAGAATCTTATACCAGAGAGCAGTGTTGTCAGCAGTAGGAATTGTGTAGCAGTAGGAGTAAGTAGTAGCTAGCAGTTGTGTGTGTGGAGTTGGCTGGGCTGGTCGTGGGGAGCGATGGCGGAGCCTCAGCATTGTAATATAAGGTAAAAGCAGCCTCGCGCATATGTAGCATTGTTGTATTAAGTCCCATGTAAATATTTTAAAAAAATCTCTTAATAATAACCTTTTCATAAAAAGTAATTTTTGACAATCATTCATTTCAATTTAAAGAATTTACTAATTTCTCCAATCCTTGGTCATCCCGATTATTGAAAAGAAAAATCAGTTGTTTCTTTTTATACATGACAAATCTGTCGGCCAGCATTGAACTCAGCTGTGCCAGAAAAATTTCTTATAGGAGCAGATATATATGCGTTACCCGGCCACCTTATTGAGGTAATAATTTTAAATTTATTCAGAATGATCTTTCAGAGCCATAACGCAGCACTGCTGACGTCCAAAATTTACCAGTTTAAATTCACAGTCAATTATTGAAAGGTTATAAGTGAGCCACAATTTTTTATTGAGAGATTAGTCACATCTTATTATTGATAGGTTACGTAATTTATTTTTTGGGAGGTTACGCTAAATGTCAATGTTATGGATATATTTTTTATTATTGGTAGGTTACGGAATTTTTCAGTTGGGAGGTTACACTTATCGACAACCGGCCAGGATCGTATTTTTGTGAATTTCTGAGAAGTAGTCAGTTATATATCTGCTCTTATTTACTTAATGTTAAATGGAGTTTGCATCTGGTGCAACGCATTTACTAACTTGTCACTCTTTCTTTCACAGATCATCGGCAGTTTATTGCTCTTTGTTTTTATTGTAATTGTTCCATTTTTGCTTTGTCTTTGTTTTATTTTGTGCTTAACTTTGATTTGTGAAAATGCCGCGAAAAACTGCTAACAGTACATCGCGATGTGCAATGAGTGAAAAAGCTACTGGAATAATTTGACTGATAATACTAGCGACACTCAGTGTAATAGAGATAATCCTGTAATTACAGATAATCAGTGCGTACCGACCACTAGTAATGATTTTAATCCTAATGATGGACAAACTAATTCAATTATGTTCACACTAAATTTAACGACAAATGATGACGCGGCACGATCCGTTACAGTGAACGCTGCCCAGTTTGACACATCTGGTTTGCAAAATTTACGTAGCGAACAGATAATTGTTTATAACGAAGGTGAACAATGTACTCTTAATATGTCTGATTTATTTGATTCCGATGTAGTGACCAACAGTGCACACCCGATTGGCAAACCTTTTTGCGAATCAGACAATGACCAAATGGTTACACAAAACGTGACACATGCGGATACACCATCACACAGCACAGAGAATACAGCAGCTAATTTCGGCATGGATCGAGTTATTGCATTATTGCTACAACTTAATGAAAATCTCAAACAACAACTTAATGAAAATAATGAAAATTTGGAACAACAACTTAATGAAAATCTCAAACAACAACTTAATAAAAATAATGAAAATGTAAAAAAACAACTTAATGAAAATAATGAAAATCTCGAACAACAACTTAATGAAAACCTCAAACAGTCTAATAAAAAACAAGACGACAACTTCGAACAACTCAATCAAAATCTTAAACAGTTGAATGAAAAACACGACAACCTTAATGAACACAACAAACAATTTAGTGAACAGATTACAGCCGTTGCCGTGCAATGTCACGATACTAAAGAACGACTGCGTGAGGAAATTAAGGCTTGTGCTAGTAACAGTAGTGAAGAAATTAGATCTGTTGCACAAGAATTAAGTAATACACATTTAGCCACAACGAAATTACTTAGAGCTGAAATTAGTGCAGTCGCTAAACAATTACCTGAAAACGCAACACAGTTACGCGACGAGTTTAAATTAATGTCATCAGAACTTTCACGCACACTGGGTGCGAAAGTAGATACGAAATTTGAAAAACAAAACAGCAAAATTGACGAACGTTTTAATCACCACCTACAAAGCAGTGAAACGCGTTACCGTAAATTTATACAGGAACAGAACAAAGTAAAGAAACAATTACTGCGCAGAGACAGGAAGATAAGCGTAAATTGTTTACGAAAGCAAAAACATACGTAGACAACAACATTGCTGCAGTATCAGACGAAATCAATACTATCAAACAGTTGAACACCGAATTGCGTGATGAAATCTCTGACCTTAAAACAAAAGCAGACACACACACGGTAGACTTTCAGACAGTGACCAGTAGACTTTGAAACGTCCCCTTAGAAAAATTAATGAATGACTCTGCTTAAACTGACACACAATATGTTTTAGCGCAACGCAATCTGACTTTCAATAATCCCTACAAAAGTTCATGACATCCAGTGTTACAAATTTCAAAACTCCGCCATTTCTCTCCCCACATCCACCACTGTTGGCGGCTCACCTCCAACTGCCCAACACTACAATGGCCAACAAAAATACAAAACAGCCACAGACTGCACACAGCACAGCCAGTGATTTTTATATAGAGCGCTACGTGGCGTTACCAATGTAAATACTTACAACTTGAACAATTGGAATTAATACAGGATCCCCATGCCATTAAAGCAGACGTTAAGAAATTGAACAAAACCGCCCGTAAAATCCAAAAACAAATTAATGTTTGTGACACTAAAAATGACGATCAGGTAAACGCACTGACTGAAAAATTTGATGAATTAGCCAGTCGTATTGACGTTATCGAAAATAACAATGATACTATATCAGACGATACGTCACCAATTTCTTTCAATCAAACACCCGAATTCCATAATTTACAGCAGACAATCAGTGAGATAAGTTCGTCCAATAATACATTGCGTCGAAAAGTGTCGTCTTTACAGCAAGAGGTGACAGAAATGAAAATTGTTTCGGCCTCTAACACGTCACAGCATATGCCACATTGTGAACATTTGTCACATTCATACCGCCAGTGTAATTTAGGTAATTTACAGAGTGTACATCACGTAGATTCCGAACAGTCATAGACAAACAGATTATCATACAGTCCTAAACCTGCTCAGACATACAGGGACGATAATTTTGATTATGAGCACTTTCTATCCGTGAGAAAATTTAAGGTATTTGAGAATGGTAGAACACAGATTCACCCCCTTCGATTGGATACAACAATTTGCTTTCGCATTTCCACCAGCTTGGCCTGTATTGCAGAAACTAAATTTTATTTGCAGCTTTTGACCTCAGGGGATTCATTACACTTCATTTACGCCGAAGCGTGCACAGGGCCCCAAGCCGTAGTAGTGCTATATCATCTTTAGTTTTCTCCACTGCTGCCTTCTCTTTAACTATCCTTTATATCTATCAAAACAACTCTTCAACTATCGATCTATCTATGATTAGGAATGAGTAAAGAAAACATGATACGACAAGTTTTACCAAAAGTGACAGTTTTCGTTATACGCTCCCAAAATGACAACCACTAGAATTTTAGTAAAAGACAAAATTTTAATCATCAGTATGTACAAATTTTCAGCAACAGCAAACACATTTTGGCAACAATAGAGGCTTTTCCCCACAACAACAACAAAACCAGCCGGTTAGCATACCTAACCAACAATGTAGTCTGTAAGGTCAAGCATCAATGTTTCGCCACCTACACGTATAGCGTCGGCTTCACCAAATAGTAACGCACAGCAACAAGGAAACTACTACAAACAGAAAACACATCATTTCAACTCCTGTCGCAGTGCGCCGTACAGTAATGACTATCATGACAGACGAAAAACTAAAGACCACAGTTTTCATCGTACATTTAGTAACAGTCGGTGTTACCAGCAGCAGTATCATCCGCAACAACAGATTATCATGAAGGAACCAGACAGTAGGTATCATCCCGAACCTAATACGTCACGAAGAAATAACAGAACAGTTGAAATAGTGGAAATGCCACAGCATCTTCCCGCAGATAACAGCACGTCAGAAAGAATTTGACTAGATACAGTACAGGTTGCATCTTCCAGCAACGTAAGCAATACTTTTGACACACAGACTCTTGCTCACGATAATATTATTAATTTTGACGACATCCGAGACACACTTTTGCATGAAAAACCAGCTATGCAAAAAACCATTTCCCACCCTGTTATTGAATTAAAGATTGGATCATACACATTTTCAGCAGTAATCATTTCTGAATCACCTATGTCAGTTACAAATGAAGAAACTTTCAATGAATGTAACAAAGAGAACACCTATCCTACGTTACCATTAGGCAAAACTAAAGTAAAAGGAGCAGTATCTAGTAAAGGAGTAGATGTAAAATTACAGACACGCTTATCATTTTGTATTTCAGGTCATACGTTCCACTCTAATTTTTGGATTGTTCTCTTATTGACAACAGACGTTATTTTAGGTACGAATTTTTTCGTACAGCACGACGCAATTATTGACTTTCAAAATTCCTATTTAATGTTATAGAATGTAAGGGTACAATTGGCATTAGAATTTCAGCACTCTTTCTCTGCAGAAGAACAAACAATTAATCGGACAGAGGTCATTCCTGCATCACGTAACATAAACAGACATTCCACATTGTTCACAGATACGTACGTACACAACTACAACACACCAGACGAAGCCGACTATGACGTTATGCAAATAGTTTCTGAGAAGGTAAAACAGAGCAGTGCAAATACAGACGAGAACGTACTCAACTACGCAATATACTTTTACAGCAAGCTCCAGTTTTTGACAACTGGTACTATGTACGGTTTCATGTACGAATTTCGAGTTAAACAGCACGACACGTTTAAAGCCAAACATTATCCCATTCCGCATATTCACAGAAAACAAGTTAAGACAGAATTTCAAGCTATGCATATCCGGTTTCACGTACGAATTTCGAGTTAAACAGCACGACACGTTTAAAGCCAAACATTATCCCATTCCGCATATTCACAGAGAACAAGTTAAGAAAGAATTGCAAGCTTTCCTTGACCAAGGTATTATTGAACCAGCAGTTGGTCAGTACATAAACCCGCTCCATATTGTTAAGAAAAAGGATGGGTCACTTCGCCTCGTACTTGATTCGCGTCATGTCAACGACATTATTATTAATGAAACAGATCGCCCACAGACACTAGAAGAACTTTTACAGAAATTTCATGGTACTGCTATTTATTCCACATTAGATTTGAAATCGGGATTTTGGCAAATTCAGCTCCATCCGAACTGCAGAAAATACACAGCATTTCTCTGTTTTGGTGACTGTTATCAATTTAGCATATTACCGTTCGGTTTAACAATTTCTTCAGCAGCATTTATTCGCGGTTTGAATGGTATACTTCCGACAGAACTTAAAGACAGAATCACAACATATGTAGACGACATCCTTATTGCAGAGGCTAACTGGTCTGATCACAATTTGATTCTTGAACAACTGTTGCAAACTTTTCGCGCACAAGGACTCACAGTTAATCTTAGCAATTCACACTTTGGCAAGACTTCTATAAAATTTCTTGGACATGTAATTTCAGCAGAAGACACTGCGCCTGACCCAGAAAAACTTCAGGCTTCACGTGACATTACTGTTCCAAGGACCAAGAAACAACTATGCAGCTTTCTGGGATTGATTAATTTTTTCCATAAATTTATTCATTACTCTGCTTTAGACACTCCTAGATTATGCCAGCTGACGGGTAAAAACGCTATACGGTCCTGGGATAGCGAAGCATCACACCCAGATCCTACCAGAAATTTTTCCATTGCCACCGACAGTTGTAACACCTCTTCAGGCGTACACATTTTTCAGGAAATTGAAGAAGACGGTACTACGGTAATTAAAAGCATCGCCTTTGTTCAAGTCGCATTCTGTCGCCTGCTGAACGCAATTATTATGTTAAAGAACTTGAAACATTATGTGTTGTATGGGCATTTACGAGATTTAGGCATTTTCTTTATGGAAGACATACGACCGTTTACACAGATCATAGAGCTATACAGTTTTTACTCTCCTCTAAATTTACACATGTCGGATTAAGCAGATGGAAACTTTATTTACAGGAATTTAATTTTACAATTGTTCACATTCCCGGTACTCAAAATATTGTAGCAGACGCATTATCCCGTTCTCTCAGCAACAATCAGTAAGACATCGCCACCAACTTCTGTAAAAGCAAATTTTAGCGTCATGTATATTCAACGAGTTGCGTTTGAAAATTTCATTTCATCGTCATTGCGAGACATGGCACAAGAGCAGAGCAAAGACAACGTGTGGAAAGAAATTAAACACCTTTGGCAGGATAGGAATAACTTTACCATTAGAAACCGTTATACTGTAAGCAAGAACATTATGTTTCGGCGCTCTCACCCTGACAGCAACAACTGGTTGTTATGTATTCCTGACGAACTTGTTAACAAATTAATTTGGTATACTCATATAAGTTACGCACATTATGGAGCCAGAAAATGTTTTCATATACTGGGACAGAACTGTTATTTTGCCAACATGGAGAAACGTATTAGACGAGTTTTAGCGTCATGTAAAATCTGCCAGAAAGCTAAATCAGACACGACTTCACATATTCCTTCGTTACATCCTATTGTACCCGTTAAATTGAGACACATGGCCGCTGTAGATATTTTTGGTCTGATTCCCAGATCTAATAGAGGTTTCTGTTACATCTTTGTCGCTGTTGAACTCAGTTCGAAATTTGTTACCTTCACTCCGTTACGCAAAGCTACTGCTAAATCTGTTTCGAAAGCATTTGTAAAACATTTTCTATTTCATGTACGGCATGTATTGAAAGTAATTTCCAAGAATGGACGACAATTTCGATCTGCGATATGGTCACGAGCTAGAAACATTTCTAGGATCTATACATCCAGGTATCAGGCTTCTTCGAACCCTTGTGAACGACTAATGAAAGAAATTGGTAAACTATGTAGAATATACTGCCATAAAAGACATATTGATTGGGATACACACATACTCTCATCCCAGAATGTAATTAACTCCATACCAAATGAATCTACTATGCTATCTCCGACTATTATATTGAAAAATGTTGAACCACCTAACAAAATTAAAGGATTAGTATCTCTTCCTACATCTCGTCGACTACGCCACCATTAAATAATTGACATTGCGCTCAACAACATCAAACGTGCCGCAGAGCGCCGGAGAAGACAGCAGAAACAGGTTTGTACACGTCGTGACTTTCACATTGAACAGAAGATATTAGTACGCACACACTATTTATCCAACAGAGGAAAGAGTAGATGCAGTAAATTTGAGCTTCTATACGCAGGTCCACATAGAATACGAAGCATTCATCACCCCAATGTAGTAAATGTCGAAACTTTGAGAACCAGAAAAAGCAAGGGCTATCACCATATTTCCAATATTAAACCATTTATTGTATGAACATACTTTATAATTTATCACGCTGTAATGCCATTTCCGGACATTTATATGACCACCTACTGATGATGATTATATTTTTATCTTGGTAAGTGCCTGGCAAGGTAAGGTTAGCCAGTCGCTTTTCTTAACGTTACACATCAGACCGTGCACATTTTTCCAGATAAACTTACATATTATTTGACCACTTATGCAATTATATCTACGTTACTACTTAGTGATGATGATTATATTTTTTCGTTGGCAAGTGCCCGGCAAAGTAAGGTTAGCAGGTCACTTTTCTTGTCGTTGTACATCAGACGGTGCACATTTCCCATTTTTAAATATATATATATGATGGTTTTCCTATCGAAAGTATAATTTTGTCTGTATGCACTGAGAAATCTTTAAGATGTAAAAAACAAGTTGACTTTGACATTTTTGCGTTATGGAATCTCGATATCTTGACTATTCTACATTTTTTGTTACTACGTTATGATATTGTGTATAAATTTTTGCACTTGAAGACTGACTATATTTTGACCTAATACGTTTTCTGTCACGCTATGCTGTATGCTAAGTCGTAACACTAGAAACAAGTTTTCATATAATGGGTATACATTTTAAATGCAAGATATTAATCCATATTCATCATTTTCAGAAAGCAATAACGTGTAAAAGACATAAACTAAACAAACCACAGTGGTTTGCTAAGAAATGGAAATCTTACCATCAGAATGAAAGAAAGAAAATGCAATACCTTGTAATGAAGAATAAATGGATCTGAATTAACAAGCATTAACAAGAATATACTATACACACTGTGTAATAGCAGTCTTGAGTAATTATTTTTCTTTCAGAATACGAGGCGATTGATGCAGGCTGTCAGACAGAACTACACTTGTTAATTTTAATGATGAAATATGCTAGAAGTTAGAAACTCTATAACATATTAAGTAATGAATGATAATGAATAGTTGTATGAGGAGAATGGTAATATGAATATGAATAATGAAGTGTCTACTTTTTGCAGACGATAATAAGTGATGATGAATAGTCATATGAAGAATATGGTAATATGAATAATGAAGTTTTTCTTTGCAGATGATGATAATGATTAAGTTATGGTAATATGAATAATGACGCTTTTCTTTGCAGATGATGATGATGAAGTTTATATATTTTTTATTAGTTAAGATAGCTATGTAGTTATTTAAGTATTTGTTGCAGTTCCTTTTGACAGTATGTCTTATGTCACATAGTATAATGACTGAATGTTTTGGGAAAGACAGCTAGAGTACATACTTACTAAGTACACATTTCATTACCTGTTAATTCGAAGTTTACTTCTTTTCAGCATAATATACATTTTCTCTCTTTCAGGTCAATAATCCATTTTGTATTTTTTCCAGGAGAAGCTTTTCATAACATTAATATGCTACAAGCTGTTAGTTATTAAACCTGTTCTAATACTTGCATTTTTTTTAGCCAGTTGTGTGTATCATTCATGAATGTGACCACATATACTCTACTTGTTTCATAACCTTGCTACAGCTGACTCATGACAAATGACGTTATTAATCCTTATTTCTCTCAATAAGTCAAAAGCAAATATTTTTATGCCACAGCAATTAATTATCGATCCCAACGCAATGCACTGCTAGCACAAAAAAAAAAAATTATTACCAGTCCCAACTATTACCGGTATACAACTAAATAATGCTACCAGTTTAAGATATATTTCTAGTCCTAAATATAATGCAAATTTCTCTGATGTATTGAATCCGTTATATCTATGTATTATTGGACTACAGACCTTGAGTAATAGTTGGAATGTGTTATATTTTAAATATATCTTATGTCACTTGCATATCATATATAAACACCAACAGCTTGATGCTACACGCAAAAACTCGTGTTTTGAATGATTATTTCTGAGTAATACTGAATGATGTTTTGTAATAATACATAAAAGATATGTCAATGATCACTGTAACGATATGACTTATGCATAAATACTATGCCAATAATTAACTCTTGTTTTGAATGATGACTTCCGAATAATGCATAAAAAATGCTTTGTAGCTGGCAAATGAGTGCCAATAATTACTGTAATGAGATGACTTATGATGCCAATGATTACTGTAATATGATGACTTATGCATAAATGCTATGCCAATAATTTCTGTAAATAATATTTTGTTGTACTCTATAAATGCTATGCCAATAATTACTGTAATTAGATGACTTATGCATAAATGCTATGCCAATGATTACTGTAAGGAGATGACTTATGAATAATGTTCTGTAATACTCCATATATACACTACTTACATGCTGTGTAAATAGCCAATGACTGCCAGTAATTATTCAGATTTGTTGATACACTAGTGTAATTCTGAATGATAACTAGCATAATACGTAATGTATCCTTCACTTTCTGACCTAATTACCAGCAATTACTGCAATATCCGTATGTCCTGTCCATCCTCATGAACATGGAGCACTATATTTGGTTTTTGCACTAATTCTACGTTGATGTAAGAGTATGGATTCTACAAGAATGTGGTGTTGACATACGAAGCTGTCCACCACCTTAAATGATGGAGATGTTTTTGTGGTCCTGCTGTTTGGTGTACCTAATGTACTACCAAAATGATAACATACAATATTAATACAACATTTCAGCGTCCTGGCTACACAGATATATACTTCAGGGAAGAGAACTTCAGCTTGTCTCATTTGGTGTTGTGCTTCTGTAGAAAGATATGGACTTTCGCTGCAGCTATGTGCAACCCACTGTGCTACAACCATGATGCTGTCCTTCCCATTCCTTTCCTAGTACTCGAAAAATGCTAAAGACTTCTACAGTGCGTGTGCATTTAATTTCATTTGATAATATGATTAGTTGTCCTAAATATGCAAAAGACTTTTACAGTGCGTGTGCACTTTATGTCATCTCGTAATGTGATCGGTTCATGTAAAAATGTTGAATACTTGTACAGTCCCGGTGCACTTTATTTCATCTCTTAATGTGATCAGCTCATGTTATAGACTTATACAGTGCATGTGGACTTTATTTCATTTCTCAATGTATTCAGTTCTTGTAAAATGCTAAAGACTTTTACAGTGTGTGTGCACTTTATTTCATTTCTTAAAGCAATCAGTTCTTCTAAAATGCTAAAGACTTTTACAGTGTGTGCACTTTATTTCATTTCTTAGTATATTCAGTTCTTGTAAAATGCTAAAGACTTTTACAGTGTGTGTGCACTTAATTTCATTTGTTAATGTGATCAATTCATATAAAAATGCTAAAGACTTATGCAGTGCATGTGCACTTTATGTCATTTGTTAATATATATTGTACTTATTGCTTATACATTTTGTTATTTCTTAATATCTTCTGAACTCTGTGTGTGTGCACTCTATTTCATTTCTTAACATGTACTGCAATTATCAATAATGTATATACTCTGTGACTGTAGACTTAGTAAACTAAATAGATTACAGAAAAAATTGTTGCTCATGGCAAGTCCAATTGACTCACCATCGCTGCCAAAATTTTGCCCCCCCCCCCTCCCCAATGGAGGGTTATGTAAGAGGTCCATGATCAAAGAATTTGTTGCTAGCACACTCGAGCAGATGTAATTTCGATGGATTGCTCACGCGCTGCCGGCGATATGTAAGCTCTAAGAGAATCTTAGATCAGAGAGCAGTGTTGTCAGCAATAGGAACTGTGTAGCAGTAGGAGTAAGTAGTTGCTAGCAGTTGTGTGTGTGTAGTTGGCTGGGCCGGTCGTGGGGAGCGATGGCGGAGCCTGAGCGTTGTAATATAAGGTAAAAGCAGCCTTGCGCATTTGTAGTATTGTTATATTAAGTCCCATGTAAATGCTTTTAAAAAAATCTCATAATAGTAATCCTTCTCATAAAAAGTAACTTTTGACAATCATTCATTTCAATTTAAAGAATTTACTAATTTCTCGAATCCTTAGTCATCCTGATTAGTGAAAAGAAAAGTCGGTTGTTTCTTTTTATACATGACAAATCTGTCGGCCAGCGTTGCACTCGGCTGTGCCAGAAAAAATTCTTATAGCAGCAGATATATATGCGTTATCTGGCGACCTTATTGAGGTAATAATTTTAAATTTATTCAGAATGATCTTTCAGAGCCATGACGCAGCACTGCTGACGTCCAAAATTTACCAGTTTAAATTCACAGTCAATTATTGAAAGGTTATAAATGAGCCACAATTATTTATTGAGAGATTAGTCACATTTTATTATTGATAGGTTACACAATTTATTTTTTGGGATGTTATGCTAAATGTCAATGTTATGGTTATATTTTTTATTATTGGTGGGTTATGGAATTTTTCTGTTGGGAGGTTACAACTTGTTTAGAATAATTTACGTCTTGTTATGGTAAAATAAATGTTACAGGTCCACTAAATTTTGTCACCATTCTCAGTTAATTACATACTCCAAATAGGTTATTTTACAGTGGAATTTAGTTATGTGCTCATTTCGATTAGGATTTTTCATTGGGTAGCCGTCAAATTTTCTTATATTCCTTACTAGTCTAATAACCCATTAGACACTCACATTTTGTTTTGCTGCCATAAAGTTAACTTCGTTTATCAAAGATATCAAATTTGTTTAATGCACTAGATCACTGTTCTTTTAAAATTGACATTGGAAATTCAGCTCTTATCTTGACAGACAATCACACTTAGTGACTTCACAAAACAATGTAATATTACATTCATTGCTTTTTCATTCATTCCCTGATGTCTCAGACACTCTCATACTGTTCATTGATTACTTATTCATCCTCACTTCCAACAATTTTTGGTCTTTATTTCACCCATACTTTTGCAAAACATAAATGTTTTAAAACACGCCGAACTAGTAAGAACACTTATGAAAACATCATTACACCATAACATACACAGTACAAGATACACAAAAAGTTCAAGATATATACAGTTTCACATTTCAAGCAAAACAACTTAAGATTTAAGACATATACATAGCACAATACGTACATAAGGTCAAGGTACGCATACTACCATACTTGGCACAAAAAGTGGAAACCCAAAGCATTTGCAAAAATATGAAATGCAGTTGCCACAGAGAAATCAAACTTTTGTTACTGTGTATGAAATGGAATACCCATCTGTAAATAATACTTCAGCTGGCGTGATCAAACATTGATTAATAAATCCAAACTATTAAAGCCAAACATTACAATGTACGTATGTTTGCCATGTAATATCCCATGTAAGCATTTAAAAACAACAAAATTTTGCAGATGGCCTAACGGGGTTCATATTAAGACCTACAGGTCAGTTTCTGTTATGCAAACAAATGTAAGACCCACAAAAGCGTACTACATACTGTACTTCCATAAAAAGAAGCACACAAAATTATCGTGGGTTTGAGGCACGAAACAAGTTCGTCACATGAGGCTTGTAAAGTCACTAGCTTGCTACGAGAGGTTTGTTTCTGCCTTCAGTGTTCACAGAAATATGTCTAATTTGTTGTGGCAGCTCGATCTTAGTTATACAAGAAGGTGAACAGTTGGTGATGCAAGATAGTTTTCAGCATAAAGTTTCTCCCTATTGTCTTTATTTCACACGCATACATGAAGTCATAAGTACGGGTGTTGTCAGCGTTGGTGACCATAATCAGTTTTAAAAAAGTTCAAGTCCCCGACCAAGTATCAGCTGTTCACATTATTTCGTAATTACAAGTCGATGAACAAGGTCGAAAAATGTCTCTTTCTTCCTGGATAATTTCATAAGATACATCAAAATTGAATGGTTAGTGTTCATTCACTACTTTAACATTGTGAATTGTGGCTAGTGTTCACTTGAGAAGCGGCCACAGGTCTCTTCTAGCTCAACGAAGATGTGTCAGTATTCTTTTGGTACGAAGGCAAATGAAGTGGTTTGTTGACAGACTACTTTTAGTCCCCACAAAACAACATCATGTGCGTAATTGATTAGGGCAGCCAGAACATGCCAGTCTTATAGTAATGAGACCTCAGAATGAACAGATATGTGCTCCTTCATGGAAAGTATTTTTTATATTCTTTTGAATGGGGGCTGAGATGAGGTTTACACCAGTGGTTAATCTTTACAAACATTTATATATTGATTATGTGCACCTGCCAGTTAACCCATAGACATCTACCAGTACCCAGTTCAACAGTTAATTGTGCACCTGCCAAATAGTACCAGTCACTTAAGTCTACTGAGGTCACTGTACATTCATTACCATCCATCATGTCGCTACTTTTCTTCCAGGAAATTAAATCCTCCATACAGCCATCGTCCTTCATTTCATGAATTTATTTTATGACTTATAACGTGAGTTCTCTAAATTGTGACGATCGCTAATCTGTAAAATAGAAACAAAAATAATGTGGCTTCTATCTCATACTCGAAAATTTACAATACAACATTTACCTTATTTTACACAACTTTTCTTACTGTAATTTCTTACCTTACCATCTCTTACACTGCCAGAAACAGCCCATTATAGTGTTGTAACAGGTGGGCCGTCCGATGACGCCTGTGCTAGTCATCACTGCATCTAAGACATTGTCTCCGCCAGGCTGTGAAGCAACCTCAACAGTTTGAGTGTCCAGTCTGGGCACATGGACGTCGTCTCGCTGCGGTGTCTCCATGCAGCAGTCATCAGCCTAATCCACCATCATGCTTGGTAGTTAGTCTGCCGTTTCCATCCACAAGGATGCCTGCATCAGCATGCTTGCACCAGCATGCGAGGACAGGGATCACCTGCTGTCACCTTCAGTCTATCTGTTTCTGATGAGCCGAATCATGTTTATTCATATGTGTGAATTAAGGGCTCTAACAGTTCATTGGCTGCATTCATTGTCCATTTATCCGACAACCTCCAGCAGAGGACCACTCGCTCACACCTACCTCATAGTACATTTGTTGCAAGATTAGTGGCAGAAGTGGAATAATGGTTTTTGTACCAAGGAAAACCGCCAAACAGCCATAAGTTTCGAGAAATTGTTTTATTTAGGCAACCAGTTTCAGCATCTCAGTAATGCTATCTTCAGGTCCCCAATATATGGATTTTGTGAATTCATTTTTGGAGTGTTTACTTCGAAAACTTGACAACAGCTCCTGTAAGTGTATATCTGCAGGCCACATCCAACGTTTCTGTACAAAGCCACGATGTGTGAGGTGCAAGAAAGTAGGGCACTCTATTCAAAAACATTCACAGGTGCATAGACGATTGGATTAATGTAACACTCAGGCCCCTGCATTAAACAGAATAAATGCCGGTGTGTTCACTGTGCGGCGCTCTCCATAAATTATACTAATGAGCATCCCAGAGCAAAATCAATTTATTTGGCTATGGGAAGGGCAGGTCGTGAAGTTTCTTGTTAGGTACAGGATTCCAAGCATCTGTGGCTAGTCAGAATATATTGAATACAGTAAATCTGAGCCCATCGTGCTATAGGTTAAGTAGTGCAAGTGGCAAAAGTATGAATTCTTTCTGTTCCACATTGCTGAGTATCCAAGGGAGAGATGGACTTTTGAGCAGATGTGGAAGTTCTGCCTACTATGAGCATTGTTTTGGGTCGGGGCTTCCCGATAAGACATCACACCTAAGTCGATGTATAACAGTACATGGTAGAACTGGATCAGATGTCGTTCCATCTCTGTTTTACAGCTGAAAGAACCGAACTGTTACAAGGTGCACCGAAGATGTTAGGCAAGCCAGTTGAACTGCATTCACAGTCTCTTAGCCAACAGTATTGGGATGTACAAGAAGACTGGGCTGGATCTAATCTGCAAATTAATACTGTATGTGTGGTAGAGTTATTGCCAGAGAACTAGGTACTGGATTGAGCCCAATGTTTCATGCCCCATAGGTTGTTATATGTGCTGGAGTTTGATGGTAGACAAATAGTGCCCAACAGTATGGGCAACATTAATTCAGAGGAAGTGCAGCTAACAAAAAGAACTCTGATGGCTTCATAGAAGTTTTAGAGGAGGCGGTTGGAAAACGATTTCACAGTGTTCAATACCAGAAGCTTGGACAGTCTGCCGTTTTAACTGCACTAAGGGGAAATGTGTTGCACCTAAAAGACCTTGATAGAATGGATGTGGAGAAGTTATTGGACAAGGAGTATGCAGGATTACTAAACCAACCAAGACCATTGCTAGCCACACCTCTGGTGCAACACGGAAATCCCAGTGGGAACAAACTGCCTGGACACATGAAACCATACCATGTCACCTATTATTTACAGCTGGTGATGGTGAAATTCATTGACCAACAGCTTATGGATGGATTATAGAAGGAATAGAATAGACACACAATGGTGGCACAGAGCTTAGGCCATTGACATCGATTTTCAGTGGTATACAAAAGGAGCACAGTTCAACTCTGACAATAGAGTGCTTTACAAGGAAACATGATGGGAGCAGAGCATCATTGTACCAGCTTGTTTATGTGCAGAAGCATTGATGCAAGCCTATGATTTTAGGTAAGCGTAGCAGATGATGTGCCATGGAATTCCAAGTTGTGGAAGATTACTGGTGGGCACAGAGAAATCAGTATCTTGAGCTCATGTAGAGAACTGCAACAAAGAGCCGAGCTGAGTCGTCAGCAAATCCCATTTCAAAGATTGTCTGAGGCATGAAACCATTATACATGGTAGGGCTTGAGGCCCTTGGTCCTTTTGATCATTTCTCACGTCAGTTTATCATGACTACCATACTAAACCAACAACACAGTGGCTCGAACTTCAGTTAACCAGGGGCTATTGAAATTCGACACATCAGAAACGACCGTAACAGACCAAGGTACAAACTTTACCTCTGAATTATTTGAGAAACTGTGTCGACCACTGTGCATTACCAAATTATGAACCAGTGCCTCTCACCCGCAACTGAATGGTAGAAGAAAGAGATTTAATAGGACACTGAATAAAATACGAAGTAGGTATGACGATAGGGACACATAATTGCAGGTGTTGTAAGCATGTACCTACAGTTTGAAAATGCACGAAAGCAAGGGTCTGTCACCCTACAAGGTTGTTTATGGTCGGAATATTCCTTCACCATTCGAATTATGTCAACCTTCTCTATGACAGGATTCATCCTCAGTTCAGGACTTTACTAGAAGATTAAAAGGTATGTGGCGTCTGGTGTAAAATCAATCAACATGAAGACTCTATAGCTGATTATTTGTCATGTTCATTTTTCCAAAACTAAATTTGCAATCTGCAGTGGAGTGTGCACTCATATAAAACTTCCTGGCAGATTAAAACTTGTGAATGACCAATACTTGATCTCAGGTCCTAAACCTATCGCAGCCAAGATCTCTACCAACTGAACTACCCAAATCTGTCCTCGTAGCATTACTTCAGCCAGTACCTCATCTCCTACCTTCAACACTTTACAGAAGCTCTCCTTTCAATCTACCATGAAGTTTTATATCGGGACTCTCTTCGCTGCAGAGTGGAAACTTCCTTCTGGAAACATTCTCCAGGCTATGACTAAGTCATGTCACCACAGTATCCTTTCTTCCATCTACATCTACATCATACTTTGCAAGCTACCTAGTGGTGTCTCGTGAATGGAGCTTTTGTACCACTAACTGAGTCCTCCAACCCCGTTTCGCTAGCGAATAACGCTTGGGAAGAATCATTGTCGATAAGGCTCTGTCTTGAAGCTAATTTATCGAGTTTTCTGCTCATGGTCATTACGCGAGACATACATGGGGGGAAGTAATATGTTGTACAACTCTCCCCGCAAAGTTCTCGCTGGAAATTTCAGTAGTAAATATCTCTGTGATATACAATGCCTTTCTTGTAACGTCTGCGAATGGAGTTTGTTGAGCTTCTCGGTAACGCTCTCGCACCAGCTAAACGATCCCATGATGCAATGCGCAGCTCTTCGTTGGATCTTTTCTAAATCTTCTACCCGCGCTACCTGGACATGAACTGTACTCAAGAATCGGTCGAATATAAAGCGCTTTATAAGCCCCTTCTTTCGTGGATGAGTTACATTTCCCACTATTTGTTTTATGTGATCTTTCTACTTAAGGACGCTCTGGATAGTTATGCCTAGTTATTTTACAGTAGATAGTGCATCCAGTGGTTTGTCATCGATAGTATAGTTGTAAAATAGTTTATTTCTTTTCTTATGTATGCTTATTACATTACATTTAATTACTTTCAGGGTCAGCTGCCAGAGCCTGCACCATTGATCAGTTCTCTGGAGGTGATTCTGGAAGTCACTAAAATTTTCTAGTGTTGCTACTATGTTACAGACAACAACAATGCGAAAGCCTTAAAGCGCATCCGACGCTTTCTGCTACATCACCTATATATATTGTGACAGTAACGATCCTATCACACTTCCTTGGAATACTCCGGAAATTACGTCTATTTTTTAGATTTTCTTCAGTTAAAAGCAACGTGATGAGTTGTATCTGCAAGAAAGTGTTGAATCAAGTCGAAAATCTGCTTTGATATTTCATAAGCTCGTATTTTTTTCACTAACGGCCGAGCGGGACGCTGTCAAACGCCTTTCTGAAGTCAAGGAACACGGCATAAACCTGAGCGCAGTTGTTTATGGCACTGTGGATCTCGTTTCACAGGACCTGTGGCTGCGAAATCCATGTTGATTTTTAGAGAGGAGATTTTCATTCTCCATAAACTTCATAATTCTTGAACATAGCACGTTTTCCATAATTCTGCAACACATTGACATGAATGATATATGTCTGTAATTGTGTGCATCTGTCCTGTGGCCCTTCTTAAAAACGGTTATGACCTGCACTTTCTTCCAATCGTTAGGTACGCTTCGTTGCTCAAGCGATCTACGATAAATTACTGCTGGAAGGGAGAAAGTTCTTTCGCACATTCTTTGTAGAATCTTACAGGTATCTCATCTGGTCCTAAAGCCACTCCACAACTAAGCGATTGTAGCTGTTTTTCTATTCCGCAATCAGTTATCTCAATATCTGCCACTTAGACGATTGTATGACGTTTGAAAGGAGGGATCGTGTTACAATCTTCCGCCGTGAAACAGTTTCGGAAGACCGAATCCAGTATTTCGGTCTTCTCTCTGTTATCTTTCGTTTCAGTGCCAGTTCGCTCACTTACTGATTTTACATACGACCAAAACCTCTCAGTTTTTGTATGTCCATCCTGGTGATTGGAGGTCTGTGCTACTTTGGCCGTTCACCTTTGTAATAAAATGAAACACCTTCAGTCATTTATTGTATGGCTACGAGTGTCGGTGCTTCAGTGCGCCATCTTCAGGCCTGTATGCATAAAAAGTAATGATAGTATCATCAGCTTACCAACCATGCAATACAAAGACAGGTTAAAAACAGAATAAGAATCAGTGACAAGACTCTGCAACTGAATTACAGTAATCGTTTGATAAAACCAACAAATACATCCATTGTCACAACCTAAAAAATACCATAACAAACTTCCACTCAATACGTTGTAGAGGCATACTCCCTATTAATAACTTCATTAATTAAATATTCCATCATTTTATTATCCAGTTGGAAGATACATTATCTGCATAATCCTCAAATAACCTATCTAACGACAAAAATGACTGCAGAAAATGATAAACATATGAAAGAAACTACAGCTTCGGAAATAACTAAAGTGAAGAACTATGCATCTATGCTCAATTAGTCCTTGCACAAGGACAGCACGACATAAAAGGTATGAAATGCTAAGCTGGAAACCGAATATAGGCATATTTATGTCATATGTATAAAACAAATGTCCGAAAACGTGTCAAGAGACCAAATGTAGAAAATCACCTATGTCATAGCAGACACTGAATATACAGAATTCATTTTGTTGTAATAATGTATATATTGTCAACTCACAGATTGCTGTCACATGTTCACAGGCTTACATGAAATAGACGCATTGGATTTATTTATGACTTTATTACTGGCATGTAGTATGGGCCGCCCAATTAATAATGTGGTGTGTGTGTTAGATGATATGTTGGGACAGTATGTTTCTTTTGAAATTTTGATGGCATGCATGTAATGGCTTTTGGCTCTCATGTGGTTGAAAGACCAAGTTGTGTGCAGCTCACAGTATATTTATTCATAAGCATAAACAATTTTAAATTTCATTTTATTTTTTGTGTTCACTTGTGTTTAATGCATATCAGTACTTTTTGAGGGGTTTGCTGACACTTCGTGAATAGATACTGTTGCGTTATCCTTTATGGTGTACTGCATCCTCGTGGGCTAGTTAGACAGTTGTCCTTGTATGTTATTGTTTCATGGCAGGACGTAATATTTGGATGGATTGGCACATGAATGTTGTTCACCGTGAATAGTTTCTTGTGGGATTCTTCATATATTCTGCACATGTTATAATAACACTAGTTAACAAATTTAAACTCTTTTTCAGCACATAGTTTGTGAATGGGTGGATTTATCTAATTTTGGGGTGCTGAATACACTGGCAAAATCAGATTTTCTCTATGACGTCACATTTCCTAGATACACAGAAGAATAAAAAATGGTAATAGCGAAAATTGACACAATTAAATCAAACCAAAATGTACATTTAGAACGTTTGAAATCAAAACTATTTTCTATATAAATGGGGATGATGCCAATAAAGGATCCAAATTAGTTCAGAAGAAGTTTTCACGTTTAATCGTCTTTGGTTTTTGAAAACTGTGATGACAGAGCTCTTCTTTGGTTTGCTGCTTCATCACTCACCTTAACAAGACACCAGGACTAGCCACCCATCACCGAAGGGTTCCAATGTCCTTGGCTACGGTGTTGCACGGTAAGAATGTCTTGGTGAAGGCGTTCACCATGCTCATCGCTTACGACTCCCAAATTTTCCGGGAAGAAATCAAGGTGAGAATCAAAAAGTGAATTTTAAGCGATATTCTACACCCCATGTTCTTGTAGTTCTCCAACAGATCATTCACAATGGTAACACAATTTTTGTCTTTTCTGCACCCAAAAAGCCCTTCACAATTGCTTTAAAAGAAGACCAAGCAGCTAATTGGATATTTGTGAGCTTGGTATCAAAGGTTGGATCTTTCAGCAATTTTCTTATTTGTGATCCAGCAAATATACCCTTTTTCAGCTTTGCCTCACTTAATTTGGGAAACTTTTCTTTTAAGTGATTGAAGGCCTTACTTCTTTATCCAGAGCTTTTACAAAGTTCTTGATATGGCCTAGCTTGATATGAAGGTGGGGCAAAATTATTTTATCGGGCTCAACCAAGCGGTATTGTTCGCATTTACGTTTCCACGAACATGTGGCTTCATTATAGGTCATTCCTTAACTGTATAGTGGTTCTTGGTGTCACGGCTGTCCCAAAGCCACAAAATGCAGCAGTATTTCTTGAATCCAACCTGTAAACCTGTAAGGAGTGCAACAACTCTTAAATCACAGCAAAGCTGCCATTCAAGATACTTATACTTGATTGCCTCTAGCAGCAAAGCCATTGTTACATAAGTTTCTTTCATGTCTACTGCGTAAGCCAAAGGTACCGACGGAAATGCATTGCCATTACGCAGTAGTACTGCTTTCAAGCTGGTTTTACTGGAGTCAATAAATTGTCGCCACTCCTGTGGATTATGTTGTACAACTAGCTGCATCATCAGACCATTGACATCTCTATATACACACATTGAAGTCTGCGTATCGAAATATTGAGCGAAGGAAGCACCTCTTTATCCGAGACAGGAAATTTTTGTCCCTGGAGCTAGAAGGTTCCGTTGTTGCAGTCTCGACCCCAAGAGTTCAGCTTGCTGTTTCGAAAGTTTTAGATCGCTAACCAAATCGTTCAGTTCCTTTTGATTAATGAGATGAGATGAAGTATGATGATATTAATGGCAGTACTCTTCTATACGTTCAGTACTTTCTGATTCACTTGGCATGGTGTCCAGTTCCATGGCTTTCAAGTTACAGACTGGAACAGGCAACGCTTCATCATGGGGCACAGGCAAATGCACTGAAGATAGGTTTGGATACTTTATTTTATGTCTAGTTTTGTTTGAATGTCCAAGAATATTTGTAAGACAGAAGTAAGAGTCTGAATAATGGTCACTAGGCTCACGCCACACCATCAGAACAGCGAGTGGCATGGCTCAGCGTTTTCCTCTCAACCACTCGGTTAAGGTTGTAGTACAGATTATTCAGCCAATATGAGGTGCAAAATTTTTATCTTGATCACCAACAGGACAATCAAAATACAATTTATATGCCTTTTTAACGAAATCAGTGATTGGTTTTCTTTGGGCTTTTGGAGTGAATTTCCCACACACACAACAAAGTAGTCAGGGTAGTTTAGACAGAAACGAGATTTACTAATTACCATTTTTCTTAATGTAAGTTTTAAACACAAAACGTTGGCACTATCTTTCACAGGAAACACTCACTGAGGATCTCTTTCACATCACTGGATTACCACACCAACCGTTTAACGACGATTTGTAGATCTCCTAGCTCTCCTCTGCAAATCAAAAACAAACAATTAAACATCAAAACAGAAGAACAGCAAAAAGCGAAATACTGAATACGAAAGATAAAAACTCTAATATTTGGATTCTGCACACCAAAATACATACTAGTTGACGTATCACATCCCAGATGCAAAATGGTTGTTGACTAGTGTTATAGGTGGTGTACTGCATTTGATCCTCTGACACATCTTGGACATTCATTTTATGTAGTGATTATAATTAAGGTTAAACTTTCAAAATGTTGTAGAAATAACATCACAGGTCAGAATGACGTCAAATTGCGACGGTATATTATCGGAGAAGGGGGGAAAACGTATGGCAGGAGAAAAAAATCAGTGTAAAAATTGATCAATAGATGGCATGGTATTTGTCAGAATATACAAATGCACACGACCCGTTGAAGCTGGTATAAACAAGGCGGGTACATGGCTTTTTCTCCTTTCGCGTCTGCAACGTTCGTCGTGACTGTCTCAATGCAGGATCGCTTTGTTACAAGAATGATGATCGTCACACGTCGCTCTGCGAAAGTTCCGGACACTGAAGGGTTTAAAAAAAAGGCTTTGGTCCGATAACTGCCATGGTTCTGGAGAAAATGATTCGAAAATCTGAAAAGACGGGTTCTTTTGATGTGCAACCTGGTGGAGGGAGGAAACGAATTGATTCGATGTCAGTGGAAGTAGTGGCAACATCAATGCAGGAGGAGACGACTGGTGGTGTGGATACGTGCGGTGCACGGAGAATTGCCTGAACATTGGACATACCCGTGAGCACGGTGCGTAAGATCCAACGAAACATCCTTCTTTGCTATCCATTCAAAATTACGCATGCGCACGGGTTACTTCCTGTTCACCTGCCAGCAAGAGAGACCTTTGCTTTAGAATTTCTTACTCGCAAGGAAGTGGACAATGATTGGCTTTGGAAGATTTTGTGGACAGACGAAACTCACATCCATCTGATATGTCAGTATATAGAAATGTCGAATGTGGGCAAATCCACACGCAAGTCAACCAGTACTACTTCATCCTGAAGAGATATGTGCTTCCGGTCCTGTTGCCTGTCCCGTCACTAGTAAGCGCAATCAGTGTCTTTTGCGCAACCACGTCATTCCAGCTCTCCAACAGCGTGGATGTGTGGATGGGATCATTTTTAGACAAGATGGCGTACCTCAGCACATTGCAAATCCAGTTAAGCAGCTGCTGAAGCGCCGTTTCAGAAATACTAGAATTATCAGCTGCCTTTTCCCTACAGCCTGGCCGTCCCGATAACTTGTTCTTAATCCGTGTGACTTCTGGCTATGGGGCTATATGAAAGCCGTTGTGTTCAGTGTTCCGATTGCAAACTTAGCTGCATTGAAGGCACGCATTGCGCAACACATTCTACATCTACATCTGCATCCATACTCGGCAAGCCACCTGACGCTGTGTGGCGGACGGTACCTTGAGTACCTCTATCGGTTCTCCCTTCTATTCCAGTCTCGTATTGTTCGTGGAAAGAAGGATTGTCGGTATGCCTCTGTGTGGGCTCTAATCTCTCTGATTTTATCCTCATGGTCTCTTCGCGAGATATACGTAGGAGGTAGCAATATACTGCTTGACTCTTCGGTGAAGGTATGTTCTCGAAACTTTTACAAAAGCCCGGACACATTTCGATCAGTTGTGTGACATGCTGTTTCTCGATTTCAACTTGTTGCATAAAACAGTGGACAGCATATTGAAAATGTTTTGTGGCAGTCACACGGAAATTAATAATCCGATTTGATTTTCATTGATGCTTTTTATGCGGTTTTTGGCCTCAGGACAATTGAAAACCAATCTGATTGATGCTTTTTATGCGGTGTTTCGCCTCAGGACAGTTAGAAACGGATTTTTCCCATCCGATGTAATATGACCCTGCCGTGTGGGCCTAAACATGGTGCACTGAAGCACCGAAACTGGTAGAAACACATTACAGCACGGCTGTAGGTGTTTAGCTTTATTACAAGATCTCTTAGGCTTTTTACTCAGATTGGTTGACACGGACGAGACTCCCCGGCAAACATACCGAGTGGACACTGCCATTTTTTCCCGCCTTGCCTGCTATTTCCCTGAGAGCTCCATCATCCGCCTAACGTTGGAGCTCCCAATGACAAGCATACCAACCCTCTGCACTTGTTCGGACTGGGTAGAAAAATTGGCCGCTGGCTCAGAGTTATCATCAACATTGGCTAGCAACTAGTATTTTTTGCTACGGCGTAGGGAGCCAGTCGTGCGACCTACTCCCTCTTGCGCCTTCCGCCAAGTAAGACGCGAGCCAACCTTTGTCTGCCATCCACTTTCGAGTATGCAAATACAACGTGGAGAATACAGAAACACTCAAAACTGCTCTGCGAATTTCCCACTATGCCCTGAGACGGCAAGCTCTTAAACAGAAATACCGGGTGATCAAAAAGTCAGAATAAATTTGAAAACGTAATAAACCGCGGAATAATGTAAATAGGGAGGGGTAAAGACTGACACACATGCTCGGAACGACAAGGGGTTTTATTAGAACCATAAAAAAAGTTCACAGAATGTCCAACAGATGGCGCTGGACAGCAAAACGTCAGTGACTGCTCATGACAATCATGTATAAAAGGAGCTGTAATGAGAAAGAGAGAGTCAGATGCGCCAGCAGTCGCAGCGTGTTGACGTTACCTGAAAAGGCGCTTTTAGTGAAGCTGTATTATCAGAATGGGGAATGTGTTAGTTCAGCGCTACGATCCTATCGTCATAGGAAGGGGATTCGCACGGGTAAAGGTCCGCTGACAAATGCAGCTGTGGCGAGAATGATTTCGAAGTTCGAAGCCACGAGTTGTTTAGACGATAGACCCCGTAGTGGCCGACCGAGCACCAGACGTAATGCTGCTGAGACAGTTCAGGAAGAAATGGAGACTGTAGCGGGTTCGTCTATGCGCGGGGAAGTCAACGCTCGTGCACTCGTACGTCGCACCGGCATTCCATACACTACTGTTTGGTAGGCACTTAGGCGTACCCTCCGATGCTATCCGTACAAAATCCATCGGCATCATGAACTGTTTCCTGGCGATTAAGTAAAGCGGAGGGCATTTGCGGTGTGGGCGTTTCAAAAGATGGCGGAAGATGACGATTGGTTGAGTAACGTGTTGTGGACTGACGAAGCTCATTTCACGCTCCGAGGGTCTGTCAACGCCCACAACTGCAGAATTTGGGCTACCGAAAATCCTAGAACTGTCAAGGAATCTCCATTGCACGACGCGAAAGTCACGGTATGGGTTGGATCTACCACATCTACCGTTATCGGGCTATTTTCTTCGAGGAAATGCGTGATTCTGGATTTGTAACTGCTACCGTGCCGGGTGAGAGGTACGCCGATATGTTACAGAATCGCATCATCCACAGCCTGGCTGATAAACACCTGCTGGAACGTAGATGTTTATGCAGGATGGCGCTCCACCCCATTTTGCTTGACGCGTGAAAGATCTCTTGCGCGCGTCGTTTGGTGACGATCGTGTGCTCAGCCGCCACTTTCGTCATGTTTGGCCTCTCAGGTCCCCAGACCTCAGTCCGCGCGATTATTGGCTTTGGGGTTACCTGAAGTCGCAAGTGTATCGTGATCGACTGACATCTCTAGAGATGCTGAAAGACAACATCCGACGCCAATGCCTCACCATAACTCCGGACATGCTTTACAGTGCCGTTCACAACATTATTACTCGACTACAGCTATTGTTGAGGAATGATGGTGGACAAATTGAGCATTTCCTGTAAGGAACATCATCTTTGCTTTGTCATACTCTGTTATGCTAATTATTGCTATTCTGATCAGATCAAGCGCCATCTGTCGGACATTTTTTGAACTTTTGTATTTTTTTTTTTTTTTTTTTTTTGTTCTAATAAAACCCCATGTCATTCCAAGCATGTGTATCAATCTCTCTATCTACATTATTCCGTGATTTATTCAGTTTTCAAATTTATACTGACTTTTTGATCACCCGGTAAATTTCTCTACTGAAGTGAATGTATTTACAGTTACACGTTACTGGAACATTTCTTTCCCAAAAGCCACTGCAGGGAAAAGTATGCAAATTAGAATGCACTGATATAAGCTGTACGCTGTGGCCAGAAGAACTTCTGTGAAGATTTGAAGTTTGGAGACGATGTACTGCCGGAAGTGAAGCTGTGGGGATGGGTCGTGTGTTGTGCTTGGGTACCTCAGTTGGTAGACACTTACCCGTAAAAGGCAAAGGTCCCGAGTTCGATTGTCGGTCCGGCACACAGTTTTAATCTGTCAGGAAGTTTTATATGCCATGTACCAGCACGAGATTTAAACTTAGTGGAGCTTCTAGAGGAGGGAAAGTGTCACTAGGAAGCCGCCTTAGACAAGATTTACGCAAAAACTAAAACTTTGAGTAATTTGATAACCACTAGTCTAGACAGTAACGTACGTAAATCTAGTTAACTTCTTTGTAGAAGCATGTGAGAAAAAAAACTGAACTAAATTACTGAGTATGAGTCAACTGCTGCTGTTGCTCCAGCGTCCGTTCGGCACGACGTTTGCTGGTACACTGACAGCTAGTCTTGTAAGTTTCGCAGGATGCTGCGTGGAGGCCGCTTACGTCCTCGGATCACAGCGCAATGATCTCACTGTACTTCTCCACCATCAGTCAGGTGTATCCGCGGACCATGGGGGATGAACACATCTCATCTACAAGACGCAGACTACCGTCAGTTCCTTGCCGCTGCGTGTGAAACATGTGAATACCATTTCGCCAAGTACCCTTCCACACTGTTGTGATGGTTGCATTGTGCCAAACCGACGATCCAGCGCTTGCTAGTCCAGTAAGGGAAAGAAAAGGCCGAGTGGCACCGTCACTCCATGGACTAGTATTACACCGTACTTTGTGACATTGACACACAACTCCTGCCCCCGGATAACCAACTTGATCAGACGACCGACGTACCATGGCCGAACATCGTCGCCGTGATCGGCAGTTCATCACAACTCTCAATGCCCAGGACGACCAGCAGGTTACCACCTAAGCGGCCATCGTAGACACCTTTATGGAATATTACCGCTACTTCTTCGACAGAAGGAATGTGAATGATAGAGCGATTGTCATGACACGTGATGCGCACACTAGACGATACTGCGGCAGTGTCACTTTTCGATGAAATAACGCCGAAAGACGTCAAGGCGGGGCTCGATAAAGGAGTGGTGAACAATTACCCCAGATCAGACGGTCTGCAGATTGAATTTTACTGAATTTTTCACGACTTGATGATGTCGCGCTGGATGGATATTTACTGTGTATTGAAGACCCCCCAGCTTCAGTGTATCACTTGCTTCGTCAAAGGCCTACTAATTCCGATCCAGAAACCCTCCCGAGGATCGGTGATTGTTGCTTACCGTCCGTTTGCCATGTTAAACGCGGTGTGTCAGATGTGCTCTGGGCTTCTGGCAATGAGCATACGGACCGTAATGTCGCTGATTCTCTCCAATGATCAGACTTTACTAGGGTGTCAAATCAATCTCAAATGGCCACCTGCGAATACCGGAACTTGATAGTGCTATCGGTGTCTTGTCACCTCCTTCCTGCACTCGTTTTCATCGACTTCGACAGTGCTTTCGACAGAGTCCAACACCAGTTTCTCCTGTCTATATGGTCAATTTCAGTTACCCGACGCCTTTCACCAACGAGTCGACCGTTGTGACCGAGCGGTTCTAGGCCCTTCAATCTGGAACCGCGCGACCTCTACGGTCGCAGAATGGTTCAAATGACTCTGAGCACTATGGAACTTAACTTCTGAGGTCATCAGTCCCCCAGAACTTAAAACTACTTAAACCTAAGGACATCACTCACACTCACGCCCGAGGCAGGATTAGAACCTGCGACCGTAGCGGTCGCGCGGTTCCAGACTGTAGCGCCTAGAACCACTCGGCCACCCGGCCGGCTGCTACGGTCGCAGGTCCGAATCCTGCCTCGAGCATGGATGTGTGTGATGTCCTTAGGTTAGTTACGTTTAAGTAGTTCTAAGTTCTAGCGGACTGGTGACCTCAGATGTTAAGTCCCATAGTGCTCTGAGCCATTTTAACCATTTTTTTCATTGACGTTCTACGACGACTGTCAACTGGTGCGGTCTCACAACTGCGGGTCAGTGGTAGGGTGTCAAGGGCAGTTCCCATCAGGTGCTCCATACAGCTATGATGCCCCCTTTAGGGGTATCTACACCACGTGATTAAAAGTATTCGGACACCAGGCCGAAAATAACTTAGAAGTTCGTGGCGACCTCCATCGGTAATGCTGGAATTCAGTATGGTGTTGGGCCACCCTTAGCCTCGATGACAGCTTCCACTCTCGCAGGCACACGTTCAATCGGGTGCTGGAAAGTTTCTTGGGAAATGGCAGCACATTCTTCACGGAGTGCTGCACTGAGGAGACGTATCGATGTTGGTCGGTGAGGCCTGGCTCCAAGTCGGCGTTCCAAAACATCCCAAAGGTGTTCTATAGTATCCAAGTCAGAGCTCTGTACAGACGAGACCATTATAGGGATGTTATTGTTGTGTAATCACTCCGCCACAGGCCGTGCATTATGAACACGTGCCCGATCGTCTTGAATGATGCAATCGACATTCCCAAATTGCTCATCAGTGGGAGGTGCTTAGAACATCAGTGTATGCCTGTGCTGTGACAGTGCCACGCAAACGACAAGGGGTGCAAGCCCCCTCCATGAAAAACACGACCACACCAAACCACCACCGCCTCCGAATTTTATTGTTGGCACTCCACGCGCTCGCAGATGACGTTTACCGGGCCTTCACCATACCCACAGACTGCCATCTATCGCCACATTGCTTACCGTGATTCGTCTCTCCACACAACGTTTTTGCACTGTTCAATCGTCCAATGTTTACGCTCTTTATGCCAAGCGAGGCGTCGTTTGGCATTTACCGGCGTGATGTGTGGCTTATGAGCAGCCACTCGACCATGAAATCCAAGTTTTCTCACCTCCCATCAAATTGTCATAGTACTTGCAGTGGATCCTGATGCAGTTTGGAATTCCCTGTGTGATGGTCTGCCTATTACATATTACGACCCTCTTCAACTGTCGGCGGTCTCTGTCAGTCAGTAGACGAGGTCGGCCTGTTCACTTTTGTGCTGTACGTGTCCCTTCACGTTTCCACTTCACTATTACATCGTAAACAGTGGACCTAGGGATGTGGAAATCTCGCGTTCAGACGTATGACATGAATGACACCATCACCTGACCACGTTCGAAGTCAGTCATTTCCGTGGAACGCCCCATTCCACTCTCTCACGATGTCTAATGACTACTGAGATCGGTGTTATGGAGTAGCTGGCAGTAAATGGCAGCACAATGCACCTCATAGGAAAAACGTATGTTTTCGGGAGTATCCGGACACTTTTGATCACATAGTATACATGCAGTTGCCTTGGAACCCCTTATAAGAAATCTGCCAGCCCAGCTGTCAGGTCTGACACTACGTTCTCACACATCTCGTTGTCGGGCTTACAACGGCGACATCCTGTTTGTACGATCTAAAAGTGGCTCATGCAATACGGGAGTGCCTCGTGTAGTCTTCTAAGCGTTGCCAAGTCACCAGTCATCGACATTAGACGTGGCCTCCAGCAGAACGGGGAGGAGCAGCTGACTCTGATCGATGAACTTCCTTACTTGGGCATCACATCTACTAACATTTATTGTACCATGACCACCGTAGGTTGTTACTGTCAGTCCGCGCGCACATCTGCCAGCACCTCCTAAGTAGGCTGGACCTCCTCCAACGCGCAGAAGTCATAAACATTCATGTGGTATGAAAATTCTGTCACGTAGCCCAAGTCCTTCCCATGCTGGTGGTGATGGCGCGCGACCTTCGGATATTGTATCTCCGCGGGGTCTATATTCAAGGTTCGCTGCGACACCATCAACCTTCCTCCACATGAAGGTAACCTGAACCTCGTCAATGGGCGGGTGCAGGCGACTGCCTTATACATGAGCATAATGAAGAAACAGTGGACAGGACGCCACATGTCTGTCAAGTGCAATCTCCTTGAAATCCTCATGCGAGCCTCTACTTCACCACCGATTTCGGTCGCACATGATACACTTCTTTTGTCCCATATCTCGACTTCACCTCAGAAGAGATAAGGTGGAGAACGAGGGTTTGTAACATTGCTGAGTGGATAGCGAGACTGAAATAGTGTTGGGCAGGACGCAGTGAAGGAACAAATTCAAATAGACCAAAACATTGAGGCAACGGCGTCCGAGGGAGTCCAAGAACAGTGTGCAAAACTTCAGTAAGTATTATTATATTACTATTAATATCAGTACAGCACACGTATTCGTCTTGTGAGAAACAATAATTGTATTGATGTTTAAGATAATTCTCATTCATTGTTCAGTCTCGGTTGCACATTTTTACTGATATGACTTGTTTCCATCACTCACGATCATTTTCAGATCTAGGTAGTTGCGTGAGTAACCAATGTCATCTATTTTAAACCTTATATCAGAGTGCAGGACTCTGATATGAGGTCCTGAACGGACAAGACAGGTTGCTGAAGCAACTACTTACACTGAAGATGACCTGAGTGATCGAAACGTGGCATGAAATTGAAAATGTGGAACTGAGACTGAATAATAAACACTATTTCAAATAATCTAAGTTTTTTTCCATTCCCTGCACCGCAAAAACTATTAGTCCTAGAGAAAAAATAAATCGAAGGGAAAAAGTCTGTACCCCATAGTGAAGTACGGTATACAAATTGTATAAGTGTTGTCTTATTGCCTCTTTGCGTAGCTCAACTGAGTTACAGGTTGCAAATGTAACGTACGTCCATTTCCACGTTTTCGTTAGTAGTGTACGTGTATATAGGTCAACGGAAGTATGGGATACAAATATTATGTACTTAGCTCCTGTATAGTTCATCCGAACAACAGAATATCAGTGCTAATGAAAAGGAAGAAATCGACGTACGCTAAACTTGTATCCCGTACTGCAGTTAACCAATACAGTTTGAATGAGGTTCGAGATACAACCCATACATATTGTGTTCAAACATTATGAATTACCTCGAAGAAAACGGTCTATTGACACACAGTCAACATGGGTTTAGAAAACATCATTCCTGCTTAACACAACTAACTCTTTATCCACATGAAGTGTTGAGTGCTATTGACAAGGGATTTCAGATAGATTCCATATTTCTGGATTTCCGGAAGGCTTTTGACACTGTACCACACAAACGGTACGTAGTGAAATTGTGCGCTTATGGAATATCGTCTCAGTTGTGTGACTGGATTTGTGATTTCCTGTCAGAGAGGTCACAGTTCGTAGCAATTGACGGAAAGTCATAGAATACAACAGAAGTGATTCCTGGCGTTCCCCAAGGTAGTGTTATAAGTCCTTTGCTGTTCCTTGTCTATATAAACGATTCGGAAGACAATCCGAGCAGCCGTGTTAGGTTTTTTGCAGATGACGCTGTCGTTTATCGACTAATAAAGTCATCAGAAGATCAAAACAAATTGCAAAACGATTTAGAAACGATATCTGAATGGTGAGAAAATTGGCAGTTAACCCTAAATAATGAAAAGTGTGAGGTCATCTACATGAGGCTAAAAGGAATTCGTTAAACTTCAGTTAGACGTTAAATCAGTCTAATCTAAAAACTGTAAATTCAACTACATAGCTTGGTATTACAATTACGAACAACTTAAACTGGAAGGTACACATAGAAAATGTTGTAGGCAAGGCTAACCAAAGACAGCGTTTTATTGGCAGGAGACTTAGAAAATGTAACAGACCTACTAATGAGACTGCCTACACTACGCTTGTCCGTCCTCTTTTAGAATACTGCTGCGCGGTGTGGGATCCTTACCAGATAGGACTGACAGAGAACATCGAAAACGTTCAAAGAAGGGCAACACGTTTTGTATTATAGCGAAATATGGGAGAAAGTGTCGCAGAAATGATACAGGATTTGGACTGGACTTCATTAAAAGAAAGGTGTTTTTCGCTGCGACGGAATCTTCTCACGAAATTCCAATCACCAACTTTCTCCTCCGAATGCGAATATATTTTGTTGACACCGACCTACACAGGGAAAAACACCACGATAAAATAAGGGAAATCAGAGCTCGTACAGAAATATATAGGTGTCAGTTCTTTCCGCGACCGAAAATAGTATGACCGACTCCGAAATGTGGTGCCAATGGCAGCTGTAGAAGAGCACCACCACCTCGCCTCTCTCTTAGGACAGGTAATGGAAAACGAGATTAAGTATTTTATGGCAGCCAGAATTTTTGGACTGTGTAAGCAAGAGATAGCAGCTATGAATGTCGGTCCCATGCAACCAGAGGTAATGAGAATGCTGAAGAAGGAGTATGTCGATCTTTAGATTCAGTCTTTGCAGCATGCGAATGCGCTAGGAAGAGTGGACTCGGGCTTATTCCGCAACCGACAAACGAAAACCAAACATTCGACCAACGTAGGTTCCTACGGAAAGCATGACGGCTCACAGAAGGAAAGAGAAATTGTGGAAGATGCTCGAAATTCTGGGAGAAGTAGGGGTAAGTTATGGGGGATGATGGGTAATATACAACACTAGCAAACGTGGAAATTTTCTCAATTCCTTAGTATACATATGGAAATTTGATATACGTCCTGGTCCGCCCCCCTCTTTCAGTCAATCTCCTCTCCTCTAACGTCCATTTCTTCCCTGCCCCCCTCCCCCTTCTGTCCATCTCCTCATCCACTTGTCTGATAAGTATGCCATATGGATAACGGGTGCCTCTGTAAGAGTTTAATGCAACAGTTCATGAAGTAATTGTTAATTTGCAGACGACTCACATACAAAATTAGGTCAAGTATGCGTCCTATGTCGCTTACACAGCAACAAACTGACCGTGACTGGCCATTAATTTCACAATATGTGTCAATTAGCTATTCTCCAATGCATAATTGCAACAGTGTGGTCTCGTCCAGGATTAACCGATTGTGGTTAGAGTTATTACACATCCACAGACGAATCCTTTAACAAAACTTTCGCCAGTATTCGGTCGATGTACGTCGATGGGGTACAATAATGCCCGCCTTGACATCTGCATAGAACCCAGCGAAGCAGTACATTTAAAGCTTGTAACTTTTACTTTTTTATTTTTTATTCATTTCCATAGTCGCTAAGCTGAAACGACAACAGATATACTACTCTCGTTTCAAACATACAGTAGGATAACTACGTACATGAAACCTACCCATCTCCTCTATACCTCTTTTGTTAATGATAACTTTCCCTTTTACAATAACCTATATATCCTTTCCTTAGGATTTCTCTCTTGCTTAATAATAACAAATGAAATCTTCCCTTTGAAGTTTATTCTCTTTCTCAATCTTCGCATACAAATTCAATCGCTGCTTTTTAAAAGTGATTTTCGGATTATTTCGACGAAACATAGGATGTGTCGTCGTCGTGTGGCCCTCAGTCGTTATCTGCAATAACCCAAAACTGTTCCTTACCTTTTTTACTGTTACTGGATCGCCATCTGACTGCTACATCGAACTGCGACATGAATATACTTACTCTGTTTTACTATATTAGCTGCTGGTGGGCTTTCATAATAAGTGGCTATATTTATTACCAAAGCTGACGTTCTTCTGTAATAGCAAAGCTGACGTTATTCTTTAATTAATTTGACTGAAGTTACGTACATCATAGTTAAACTTTTTCTTGACAACAATAAAATTTAGCAAAGTTTTTGGGATGGATTATAATCAGTAATGCAACATTGCTGGCAAAAATTAATTATATTCTGAAAACGCTTCAAATATTTACTGTTGGTAATGAAATGATTTTACAAACCTTCAAATGGGACTTACTTTTTACAATAATCTTACGACTGGCGTTGCGCAAACATACCTTCAGCAGTCTTGAGTTTCTCAAAAAAATAATTCAATAATACTAGTTCCTCTTATGATAATAGTTAGCTGATGTCTCTGTACATCCGTTTATAATCTCTTGTAAATCATAGCTAGTGGATGGCAGGCACACCGCTCCTCTCAACCTCTCGCTTCAGACCTGCTACCGACTCGCTTCACTTCTGGCTTACTACTGACTTCCTACGAACACTAAAGTGCGGTCTCTACCCCCAACAATGCTTTCTGGTGCAGACAATCCGATCTACCATTACAAAATGTATCAATGTGCGGTCTCTCCCGCTCTTTTCTTAAAATGTATCCACACGCGGTCTCTCTCTCCCTTTTTAAAATTACATCAATTTGCGGTCTCTCTTGTCAACAATACTTTGGTGCAGACATTCCCTGCTACCACAATTATTTCCAACATGACAAATATTAATTATTCCTACTTAATCCTATTAATAAAATATAAACATCTTTCATAAATTGTGATTTGACAATAGACAATAGAAATATAAACGTCTTACATGACCCTCCACTGGGTTTCCTTAAAATTTTCCTACGTCGTTAAGTCATTTGGACTTGAAGTAAGGTGAAAACTTGATTATAGAAATATGTGTAGTAATAAGTAAGTTAATGATGAAATATGTCTTTCAACCAAGCACGTAGACCGCGCATTGCCACATTTTGTGATGGTAGCACGGATTGTCTGCACCAGAAAGAATTGTTGGCAGGTTGTAACATCCACGAGATAAATTTTTGGCTACAGTGCGACGAGAGGAAATTATGCCTCTAACAGTTATAAACATTATCTATTCGACATATGAAAAAACAGTGATAACTTATAAATATTAATTATTTATATAATATTCTATGATTTAATTGGACATATCGATGTGTATCATACAAAGACAATGATAATTGTAAATTCCTTTTATGATCTGCGTTTGTCTTCTTTGTTTTTACCTTTTGTTGGTTGGCTTTTGTAGATTGCGGACGCATATCGAACTGAGGTCTGTTAATAAATTGTAATTTATTTGTTAATTATTACTTGAAAATAGAGTTCATTATTATTATAAATATGAGTGAATGATTATTTGTAACTTTAATTCCTCTCTCAGTAAGCACTATCGGTGTTAATTACTTCTTTCCGCTTCAAGGAGCGCAGCCATTGATGATAGCGATTTGTATCGCGTGTTTGTCTGTGTTTTCCTTAGAAACAAATCAAACGTTTGCTTGATGAAGTATAAATTGTGCACAATACGAAAGTAGATTTTATAGCGTTTAATAACCATTTTAAATATTTACTTATTTTACTCTAACAATTGAAAGTCTCTATCAATTGTCTGCCACCATCTTAACAATTATCTCAGCGGCAAATTCAAATTTAAATTACGCAACTCTGCAGGATAAATGCCGATGGTGATACAAATGTGTAAAAATAAATGTGCACCGGTGGTCCCGAACTCATTTTAATGAAAATAATTCAAATCAGATTGGTTCTTAAAAAACAGTGCTCATAGCACGAACGTTATAACAAACTTTTCTAGCTGATGTATGGAGCCGTAATTAATTACGCACGAGTTGCGAAGAATATTGTTTCAGGTAACATACGTCAGTGCTGTGCGTGGCTGATATTCGATGGTTTTAATGATCATTTTGCTGAAGATAACTGCTTCCATCTTAATTAATAGTTGTATAGAATCTGTTTTATGAACTGTGATTTAGTGAAACCTACACAACTTACAGACAACACTTTAACACGACGTTAACTTGGAGTTCTTTAGCAATTTGATCAAATCTTTAGCCGGGAGAAAAATTATTTAGTAATTACTCAATGTAATAAAACAAGATTATCATTTCCATTTACAAATTAGTTAAATACCAAACCACTGAATAACACAGCAAACGCCAGGCCTGCCAACAATGCTTTCTGGTGCAGACAATCCGAGCTACCATTACAAAATGTATCACTGCGCGGTCTTTCCCGCTCTTTTCTTAAAATGTATCCATACGCGGTCTCTCTCACCCTTTTTAAAATTATATCAATTTGCGGTCTCTCTTGTCAACAATACTTTGGTGCACACATTCCCTGCTACCACAATTATTTCCAATGTGGCAAATATTAATTATTCCTACTTAATCCTATTAATAAAATATAAACATCTTCCATAAATTGTGATTTGACAATAGACAATAGAAATATACACGTCTTAGATAATCCTCCACTGTGTTTCCTTAAAATTTTCCTACGTCTTTAAGTCATTTGGACTTGATGTAAGGAGAAAACTTGATTATAGAAATATGTGTAGTAATATGTAAGCTAATGATAAAATATTTCTTTCAACGAAGCACTTACATATACTGTCATAAGAATTAGTTTTCCTAAGTCTAACAAAGAGAATATTCAAAATAGTATACATCAAAATATACAAATAATATGAGTCAGTAAGTTGGAAGTGTACATCTGGTAGTAAAAGTTATTTATATCTCTAATAGTAATTGATGGCAAAAAATTAGAACATAGTTTATGTTTCATTATAATTTTTTTGCTAAAATTGGCATCTATTAGTACCATATTCAAGGAAGGAAAAAAAATTAATTGGATAGCATGGTCAAAGCACTGGCAACTGTCTGTGAATGCACTCGAAAGTCCGTTTCTTTCCCTCACATAGCACAACACCAGTTTTCGCCATCTAATTCCGTCGTCTCTTTGATCCATAGTTTTAGTGTAACCAAACACTAAGTTAACCGTCGAATTGCCTGAGTTGCCGCAGCTACATCAGGTACAAGTTCCAACTCCAATTGTCCATTAGTAGTGATGGTGTGCATCTTGGTATGCAAGCAACTATTGACGCAAATCATGACTGTGGTGTGCATCTTGGTATGGCGACACCTCATAGAAAACATTGTAGATTGAAGTAACGTGGTTCACTATTCGCTTTGTTTGTGCTCCATAACCATGGGATGCACAGGAATTAAGGTACAGGTATAATCATTTTGTCAAAAGGTTCACGGATATGGTTGATACCGTTATTACCAAATTTTACATCATCTCTGTCCTATGTACTCATAAAATTACTTATTTTACGCTTAAAAGGACAATATTTGTGACCTTGTGTAACTGTAGAAAAAGTTTATAGTTTTAAACAATTACATAAAAAACACATTTTCCATCTGTAGTGAATTCAGCCTACAATACATATTACATTACGTGACACTCAATAACATAAACAAATATTTCTGTAAGTGGAATTTAGTAGTACATTTAGGCATCAACATTTTAAATAAAATAGACTAGTACCTTTATACAAACTACGTCACTTTCTGTGACTCTAAATAAATCATAATCTGGTGCTCATATAAACAATTAGGGAAAGACACTGTTATATTACTTCCCAGGTCGTGAATTCACAGTTTTTGGAGTATGAAAGCACATTTTGACAAAATATGTCACTTTCTGTGACTTCAGTATGTTCAGTAATGTGTTCGTCAGTTACGAGTCATATTGTCAGTCGACTATATATTATGTTGGAGTTGTGTAACATACATCGTCACTGTTATTTAAGAGAAAACATTTGTATTTTACGTAGAATGCGAATCGGTGTGCTGACATTTGGTGTGATCTGTTTTTCCTATGTATGTATCTGATGTAAGGGATATCTTGTTACATGCAAAAAAAATTTTTCTAATAGCAAAGTACATATAGTAAGCGATTTAATGTGGTTTCTCCATCCGAAGTGCTGTGCTGCGATGTGTCACCTGTTATCAAAATAAACCATTAATAAATTATATCCGTTACGTACTAACATCTTCATTCTCCTCTCTCCTTTGTACCTCGTGTCATCTCTCTGCACAGCCTACAATAAAATATTCATTGTTCATAATCGTCAACGCACGGCATGACTTCAATATCTCTCTGCATCTGGAAAATAGCGTCAGCTCTCGGCATGACCTGTAAAGCATTTATCCGTGTTTCTCCATATTCAATATTTATATTATAATTAAAACTACGTTTATTTTGGTGAACTATGACAACAATGCTGCATGCACTGTTTAAAGAATACATCTAATTGCTACTACTGTATGAAAATCATTTCTATGTGTTATACATTTACATTTAAAGTAGTCCTGTTAATTGCTTCACTTACCTTACATAATACGAAATGAATGTCCCGCGAGAACCCTTCTAAGACTGCTATTAATGTTCAGTGTATTTATCTGCGGTCGAATCGAGGTGACCTGTTGTGCACGTAAATAACCCATTGGTAGCTCACTGTGTTCGGGCTTTCTGGAATGTGTCAAAGAGCTCATTGTTATACTCTGTCTATATAACCCCTGTAAGAAGGTTTTTCTATTTTAAGAATTTCTTTATGTTTGACATATGATGGTTTCCTCTCGATTTTTTTGTTCTGAGTGTCTCAATATTTCGAATTCTGTACGGTCCTGCAAATAGAAGTTAAAATTTTTTCCATCGTTTCTTCCCTTTATGTGACAGATAATGGGTACGAACTAGTACCTTATCGCGAATCTCCTACTTGCGTAATCTACTTACCTGCTTGTGCTATTTGTTCCGACGATCTGCAGCTTGTTTAATGTTCGCTAGTGCCATGTCTACTATCTCACAATGACGAAGTCTACGCTTCTTTGGAAAAGTAATCATTTCAGTAAATTTATTCGGTGGGTCTTTATTCGTCAGTATTACAGTTGGTGAGTGCGTCGTTGACTCATTAGGAATTGCATTTATTACTTCCTGAAACTGTGAAATGTATTCGTCCCATGTTGTATGCTTTCTGTGGCAATAAATTCTACAAAGTTTTCCGCTCTCTTTCATTATTCTTTCCGACAGGTTAGAAGAGCTGTGATACCTTGATATGTAAATTGGTGTTATGTTCTTACTCTCTAACATTTCTTTCCATATGTCTGACCTTAACTGTGGTCCGTTATCTGAAATAACCTCCTGTACATGTCCTACTATTGATAGAAAATCTCTTACAAATGCTCTTGCTCTAGCTGTTGCTTTCCTTAGTGGAGAAAATGTTACAAATTTGGATGTCAGTCCTACGGCTACTAGAATATAATCAAAACCTTTACTTGTTCTGGGGATTTGACCGAAAAGATCTACTGCTGCCTTGTGTCTTAACTTAACCGGTGTGATGGGATACAGTGGTGGAATATGTGATACTGTAGATGATTTAGCTTTCTGACATATCTTGCAGGATGCTATAACTTTGCGAATGTGTTTTTCTATATTGTTGAAGTGACAACTTTGTCGAAGATTTAGAAAGCATTTCCTAGCTCCGTAATGTGCATAGCGTAGGTGCATACACCATATCAATTTGTTTCTGATCCCTTCTGGAATGCATAAAAGGCAAAGGTTGCTGTCTGGGTACGAGCGAATAAACAGAATATTTTCATGTATAGTAATTATGTCTGATTTCTGCGTTGCTCTTGTCTCGCCAAAGCGTTACAATCTCTTTTAGAGTTTCATCTTTCTGCTCTTCTCTCTCTCTATGTCCTGTAATGCTGATGATATAAAGTTTTCGAAAGCTACTTGTTTGATGTACATAATACTATGGTTGTTGTGGCAGAAGGTATTTTCTTTCTCTAGTCGTTTATGCTGAATAGATCTCGATAGTGCGTCGGCAACAATATTCTACGTGCCAGGAATGTGTACAATAGTAAAGTCGAACTCTTGTAGATATAATTTCCAACGGCTTAATCTATCATGCGTAAGATTGGCTGATAATAAAAACTGGATTGCTCTATGTTCGGTATATACTGTGGTGTGTCTTCCACATAGATAATGTCGGAATCTCTTAAATGCCCATACTATGCACAGCTTCTCTAATTCTGTTACAGAGTTATTGCGCTCTGCCGGAGAAAGTATCCTGCTTGCAAACGCAATATGTTTAACGATTGTCTAACCGTCCTCCTCTACTTCCTGGAAAATATGTACTCCTACTGCTGTAGTTGAACTATCTGTTGCAATGGAAAAGTTTTGTGTTGGGTCAGTATGCGATAATAAAGGTGCTCTTAGTAACGCGTCTTTCAAATTCTCGAATTCAGCTTCAGCGCCTTCATTCCATGACAAAATTGTGTTTTTACTTGTGAGCTGGTATAGCAAGGGTGTGTCTAATGGTTTATAACGAATGAATTTTCTAAAATAATTAATAAGGCCTAAAAAGCTCCGAAGTTCCTTCTTATTTGTTGGCACGTCGATATCTTTCAATGCTTGCAATTTGTCGGAGTCTGGTGCAATACCTGCTTGTGAAATGATATGACCTAGAAATTTTATTGAGAGTTCTCCAAATTCAGATTTACGGAGGATTATAGTTACACCGCTCTGCTCGAATGTATTCAGTAATTGTTGAAGGGTGTAGTTGTGCTGTTCCCAGTTTTCTGCTGCGATTAGAATGTCCTCTACATATGTAGTAATTTTGTTTTTAAGATACTGTGGGAGAATTGTATTCATGGCTCGTATAAAGGCTGCAGACGAAATCGTTAGTCCAAAAAAAAAAAAAAAAAAAAAAAAAAATGGTTCAAATGGCTCTGAGCACTATGGGACTCAACATCTTAGGTCATAAGTCCCCTAGAACTTAGAACTACTTAAACCTAACTAACCTAAGGACATCACACACATCCATGCCCGAGGCAGGATTCGAACCTGCGACCGTAGCGGTCACGCGGTTCCAGACTGACGCCCCTAGAACCGCACGGCCACACCGGCCGGCAATCGTTAGTCCAAATGGAAGTTCACAAAATTGGTAACATTCACCAAAGCAAAGGAATGCCAAATACTTTCGGCAATTTGGATGCGACTGGATTTGCCAAAATCCAGATTTGAGATCGAGGGTGTTATATATAGAGGTGCCATGAAACTTTTGCAGTAACTCTCCTAACGTCTGTGGTCGGTCAGTTTCTGTAATGATTATTTTATTAACCTCACGTGAATCTAAAACTAAACGGAGTGATCCATCCTTCGTTTCAACAATGTGTAATGGATTTATAAATTGGCTTGCTGCTGGTTCAATTATACCCATAACTCTTTCTTAACTACAATTTTGGTAAACATTTTTGGAATACAGTGATCAATAGAGTAATATATTTTGACTAAAATTCAGTCTTGATCACACCATTTATGTTTCAATGACATAGGTAACCGGTTTCGGTTATTTTTACATAACCATCATCATACCCATGGCTCCCTTAGGATGGTAGGCGGAGCTCTCCTCAGCTGCTACGAAGTCAACTTCGTAGCAGCTGAGGAGAGCTCCGCCTACCATCCTAAGAGAGCCATGGGTATGACGATGGTTATGTAAAAATAACCGAAACCGGTTACCTATGTCTTTCTTAATTGCTTCTGTGTATATATGCGGGATTGGATAGTGTTTTGCTTTGAAAGTCTCGTGTGGTTTCACCTGAAATTCGTATATAAATCTTGTCATCGTCCCTCGACATTGTTAAAAACTGTTTTATGTTGCACAAGAATATTTTCTAATTCTGTGCGCTCTGTGTCGTCTTTTGCTATACTGTCTTCAACCCTGCGTGTAATTGTCTCTAATACATTGTACTCCTGTTCCTCTGCCATGTCGTTATTGTGTGTATTCGTGTATAGTGTGAGATAACAATCGTTATCGCTAGAATCTGCAATAATATCGTTCCTGTGCAAATTTTGTTCTCTTGAGGATACTGTGTTTTGAAATCTCACTACCACTTCACAGTCTTCCTTCTGTAATGTTAGGTATGACGATTTAAAGTCAGTCTTTGTGTCGTACCGTACGAGAAAATTCATACCTAATATTATATCAGTAGTTAAATGTGGAACTATCTAACAATTGCTGTGGAAAGTTTGCCCTGCGAAAACAAACGTTAATTGTGTCTGTCTTTTGACTTCAATGATTTTTCCTGGAAATGCTCCCTTAACTTTAGTTTTGTGCAATGAGAATACTGGGTAATCATTATTGCTATTGCATCTGTTAAATGTGTCCTCGTTAATTGCGCACATTGGTGAGCCTGAATGAATTATTGCTAAAATATTTTGTGACTTTAAATTCATCTGGATTATTGGGTGGCATATAAATTTCTGCATGATCAGTTTTTCGTGTGACAATGTGTCTCGCACGTCGTCGAATGTAATGGCATTCTCTATCGTTATCTTTTCTCTGTCCTTATCCATAGTGTCGTCATTTAGAGATTCATCACAGGCTACCTCTAGTAATAAATGTTCTGACATTTTCTGTCGAGGAGTGTTGTGTGTTTTTCTATGAGCTGTACTGTTCTACCGTTTTGATTATTAGCGGTAGGTGGCGGATAGAATCTTGTGTCTGGTACATTCATACGATAACTTGGTTGTTGCACACTGTTTGAATTTCTATGAAAATTATCATTGTAGAATGTCGTTTGCGGTCGGTATTCGTTTTCTCTCCTTCTGTCGTCATAATTGTGGTTATACTGCGAGGCACGCGTGTTTCTCTCAAAAGGCTGTCTTTGTTCGTTTTGTGCATTTTGCGGCTGACCCATGTAACTGTTTGCACCTGTCGCATTTTCTTGGCGATGAGTCATATGAAAGTTTGACCGGTTCGGCATTTCCTGTCGTATATGTGTCGTGTTATTTGGATGGCTTTCTTGTTGTCTTGAATTGTCATGTACATTGTTATTATACTGCTGTTCATTGAATCCCTGTGTGTATTCTCGATTAAAGTTTTCATTTTTGCTGTGAAAGCGTTTATTATGATTGTTATAGCCAAATCGTGATTGCTCAAAATTAGTATTGTTTATCTGGTTTACGTTATGTCGTGAAAAGTTCTTATTAACAAACGCATAATCTTCCTGGTGTACCTCTAGCAATTGCAGGATGTCTCTAAATGCGTACACACTGTCCTTTCGCTGGCCTGTTAATAATGACACTTTCAATGCTCTGGGGAGTTTTGAAATACACAACTTCATTAATGCAGATTGACTGTATGGCTCATTGAGGTATTAGTTTTGTTCAACGATATACTCGAAAAATTGTGTCATTGTTGGGAAAGTAGAACTCTCGAAATTTGGTAGACTAATCAGCAGATCCTTAATGCTACTCTGTGTGGTATCTGACCAATATGCTGCTAGAAATGCTTCCTGGAATGCTTCTACTGAAAAACTGTCCTGCAATTGGTCGCATTCTTCTCGCTGGTTCCCCTTCTAGAAAACTATTAGTAAATTCTAGCTTGTGTTGAACTGGCCAAGATTATGGGAGTGCCGCATTGAATTGTTGGATCCAGTCCAGTGGATGTATTTGCGTCCTGTCGTTTTTAAATGTTTTAAACTTTCTCACTGAAAGGAAATGCTTGTGGTCGAAACCGTCATGTCTTTGTGCGTAATTATTTTCGTAATGTTGTAAATATGAATTTGTGTGTCTTTCTGCCTGATTAAGATCTCTTACTCTCTGAAGTCTACCGACATTATATGTATTGTGCATCTGAGGCACGTCGTAATGGTGTGTGTTCTGTTGGAATTGATTGCTTGCAGTTGTTTCTTGTGTGTCAGTTATCATTTGCTGTAGAGAATTGATTTTCGGATTTAACAAATGATTACGTGATTCTTGGTCTGCGATTGTTTGTTTCACATTTGTAATTTGCGTATCTTTACTATCAGAAATCTGTTGAACTGAGACTGGTGTAGTGTCATCTGATTTACTGTCATTGGTAGTATCTAACAGGTCTATCTTGTAGTGAGTTTGTTGATCTTTTCTGTCAATTCGTTTTGTAATTTACGATTACTTTTGGTTACTTTCTTAAAATCTGCTTTCAAATTTTCTGAGTCTTGACTGATTTCTATGTGTTCCGTTTTGTCAGTTAGTGTCAGAAATTCTTCTGTTAATTTATCCCTAATATTCTGGATTTCAGTGTGTGTAGAAATTTTCGCCTCAGTTGTATGTGATTGAATATTTGTCTCCTTAACCGTTTCGATTTCTTCAGAAATCGAGTGTATGTGATTGTCCATGTAAGTTTTTCCCTGAGCAAACACTTTCATTTTGTCGTCCTGTCGTTGTTTATTAATTGTTTGTGATAGTTCTTTTCGTTCTTTATTCTGCGATCACACCAGTTTGCGGTGACGTATCAAACAGTTTTCTGTGTGATTGTTAAACCGTTCATCATTGTGAGCGTTTTGTTTAGAAAAGTTCTCTGTCATTGTTTCTCGTATGCTTACTGCGAATGCTTCTTGTTTATCTGTTATTTCTTGAATCTTGGCGTGTAATTCTTGGTTTGATTTTTCAGCGACTGCTTGAATTTCTACTTTGATTTCGTGTTTTAGATTTTGGTACATTTTTTCTAATTTCTGATCTGTGTGTGTGCGTTCTGCCTTCATTTCGTTTTTTAGCTCTGCTGAATGTTGTGCCCTTCTGTTAAAGTTTTGATTCATGTCTAGTCTCATTTGTAGCAAAAATGCTATTATTGGATCCGTTTCGGATTGACTTCTGTGTGTATTTGTATTCGTTGTTAAAGGTTGTACATCTGTGTTCATTTGAACATCCTCAAACGATTGTAATCGTTTCGGAATTTTTGACAATAAAACTGTGATATCTGCTACGCAGATTGTGTAGCAATGTACCGTTTGAATCTGTTTCGGCAAGTAATGGAGTCACACTGTTTGACTGCATTGTAGTGGTTTCGTTACTGAAACTATTATGTCTGCTACGCGTAATTTGTAACTGTGTAGCGTCTGTTGTATTTAACAACAGATTATTTTGCACTAATGTCTCATTATTAGTTGGCATATCCGAAGTTGATTGTTCGTCAAAAGATTCCATATTATTACTACTCTCGAATGTCTGTTCACCTAACGTTTCACTATCGGGTTTTTCACAGGTATTATTTCTATCTATTCCTGAGAAGAACTTCTCGTCAGTATTTTCTACACTTTTATCACTTTGAGAACGAGTAATTATTCTGCGGGACATTGTCTATAATTACCACACGTAACAAAATATATCACTGTTTAAAGCGGATTCAACATTGACAAACACTTTTCAACGCAGAATCAAACGAGCAAACAGAATTGCCGATGGCTGTGAATTAAAGGTGTACAGTTTAGTATAAGCGTTGCGCCACTTAACATTAGCTTATTCATACAATTGTCAGTCAGTATATTCATTTTCACAGTTGTTGTTGTTGTTGTGGTCTTCAGTCCTGAGACTGGTTTAATGCAGCTCTCCATGCTAGTCTATCCTGTGCAAGCTTCTTCATCTCCCAGTACCTACTGCAACCTAAATCCTTCTGAATCTGCTTAGTGTATTCATCTCTTGGTCTCCCCCTACGATTTTTACCCTCCACACTGCCCTCCAATACTAAATTATTGATCCCTTGATGCCTCAGAACATGTCCTACCAACCGATCCCTTCTACTGGTCAAGTTGTGCCACAAGCTTCTCTTCTCCCCAATCCTATTCAATACTTCCTCATTAGTTATGTGATCTACCCATCTAATCTTCAGCATTCTTCTGTAGCACCACATTTCGAAAGCTTCTATTCTCTTCTTGTTCAAACTATTTACCGTCCATGTTTCACTTCCATACATGGCTACACACCATACAAATACTTTCAGAAACGACTTCCTGACACTTAAATCTATACTCGATGTTAACAAATTTCTCTTATTCAGAAACGCTTTTCTTGCCATTGCCAGTCTACATTTTATATCCTCTCTACTTCGACCATGATCAGTTATTTTGCTCCCGAAATGGCAAAACTCCTTTACTACTTTAAGTGTCTCATTTCCTAATCTAATTCCCTCAGCATCACCCGACTTAATTCGACTACATTCCATTATCCTTGTTTTGCTTTTGTTGATGTTCATCTTATATCCTCCTTTCAAGACACTGTCCATTCCATTTAACTGCTCTTCCAAGTCCTTTGCTGTCTCTGACTGAATTACAATGTCATCGGCGAACCGCAAAGTTTTTATTTCTTCTCCATGGATTTTAATACCTAGTCCGAATTTTTCTTTTGTTTCCTTTACTGCTTGCTCAATATACAGATTGAATAACACCGGGGAGAGGCTACAACCCTGTCTTACTCCCTTCCCAACCACTGCTTCCCTTTCATGTCCCTCGACTCTTATAACTGCCGTCTGGTTTCTGTACAAATTGTAAATAGCCTTTCGCTCCCTGTATTTTACCCCTGCCACCTTTAGAATTTGAAAGAGAGTATTCCAATCAACATTGTCAAAAGCTTTCTCTAAGTCTACAAATGCTAGAAACGTAGGTTTGCCTTTCCTTAATCTTTCTTCTTAGATAAGTCGTAAGGTCAGTATTGCCTCACGTGTTCCAGTATTTCTACGGAATCCAAACTGATCTTCCCCGAGGTCGGCTTCTACTAGTTTTTCCATTCGTCTGTAAAGAATTCGTGTTAGTATTTTGCAGCTGTGGCTTATTAAACTGATTGTTCTGTAATTTTCACATCTGTCAACACCTGCTTTCTTTGGGATTGGTATTATTATATTCTTCTTGAAGTCTGAGGGTATTTCGCCTGTTTCATACATCTTGCTCACCAGATGTTAGAGTTAGTCAGGACTGGCTCTCCCAAGACTGTCAGTAGTTCTAATGGAATGTTGTCTACTCCCGGGGCCTTGTTTCGACTCAGGTCTTTCAGTGCTCTGTCAAACTCTTCACGCAGTGTCGTATCTCCCATTTTATCTTCATCTACATCCTCTTTCATTTCCATAATATTGTCCTCAAGTACATCGCCCTTGTATAGACGCTCTATATACTCCTTCCACCTTTCTGCTTTCCCTTCTTTGCTTAGAACTGGGTTTCCATCTGAACTCTTGATGTTCATACAAGTGGTTCTCTTATCTCCAAAGGTCTCTTTAATTTTCCTGTAGGCAGTATCTATCTTACCCCTACTGAGATAAGCCTCTACATCCTTACATTTGTCCTCTAGCCATCCCTGCTTAGCCACTTTGCACTTCCTGTCGATCTCGTTATTGACACGTTTGTATTCCTTTTTGCCTGCTTCATTTACTGCATTTTTATATTTTCTCCTTTCATCAATTAAATTTAATATTTCTTCTGTTACCCAAGAATTGCTACTAACCCTCGTATTTTTACCTACTTGATCCTCTGCTGCCTTCACTATTTCATCCCTCAAAGCTACCCATTCTTCTTCTATTGTATTTATCTCCCCCGTTCCTGTCAATTGTTCCCTTATGCTCACCCTGAAACTCTGTACATCCTCTGGTTCTTTCAGTTTATCCAGGTCCCATCTCCTTAAATTTCCACCTTTTTGCAGTTTCTTCAGTTTTAATCTACAGGTCATAACCAATACATTGTGGTCAGAGTCCACATCTGCCCCTGGAAATGTCTTACAATTTAAAACCTGGTTCCTAAATCTCTGTCTTACCATTATATAATCTATCTGATACCTTTTAGTATCTCCAGGGTTCTTCCATGTATACAACCTTCTATCATGATTCTTAAACCAAGTGTTAGCTATGATTAAGTTTTGCTCTGTGCAAAATTCTACCAGGCGGCTTCCTCTTTCATTTCTTCCCCCCAATCCATATTCACCTACTATGTTTCTTTCTCTCCCTTTTCCTACACTCGAATTCCAGTCACCCATGACTATTAAATTTTCGTCTCCCTTCACTATCTAAATAATTTCTTTTATTTCATCATACATTTCTTCAATTTCTTCGTCATCTGCAGAGCTAGTTGGCATATAAACTTGTACTACTGTAGTAGGTGTGGGCTTCGTATCTATCTTGGCCACAATAATGCGTTCACTATGCTGTTTGTAGTAGCTTACCCGCATTGCTATTTTCCTATTCATTAATAAACCTACTTCCGCATTACCCATATTTGTCTTGGTGTCACCTGACCAGAAGTCTTGTTCCTCCTGCCACCGAACTTCACTAATTCCCATTATATCTAACTTTAACCTATCCATTTCCCTTTTTAAATTTTCTAACCTACCTGCCCGATTAAGGGATCTGACATTCCACGCTCCGATCCGTAGAACGCCGGTTTTCTTTCTCCTGATAACGACATCCTCTTGAGTAGTCCCCGCCCGGAGATCCGAATGGGGGACTATTTTAACTCCGGAATATTTTACCCAAGAGGACGCCATCATCATTTAATCATACAGTAAAGCTGCATGCCCTCGGGAAAAATTACGGCCGTAGTTTCCCCTTGCTTTCAGCCGTTCGCAGTACCAGCACAGCAATGCCGTTTTGGTTATTGTTACAAGGCCAAATCAATCAATCATCCAGACTGTTGCCCTTGCAACTACTGAAAAGGCTGCTGCTCCTCTTCAGGAACCACATGTTTGTCTGGCCTCTCAACAGATACCCCTCCGTTGTGGTTGCACCTACGGTAAGGCTATCTGTTTCGCTGAGGCACGCAAGCCTCCCCACCAACGGCAAGGTCCATGGTTCATGGGGGGGGGGGGGGGAGGGGGGATTTTCACAGTAGATTCACTATATATTTACCGATTGGATGTCGCCAAGTGAAACCTTCCCATCTCCTCTATACCTCTTTTGCTAATGATAACCTTCCCTTTTACAATAACCTATGTAACCTTTCCTTAGGATTTCTATCTCTTGCAATCAGCGCATCCATATTGCAGCAACGATGAATGCTGAGGAAGTGTGGAGTATCTTCTGAGGAAACACAAGAGGAAACTTTCATTGCATGATGTGTATTAACAACTGTGATATAAAGATGATTTCAATAAAATTTGATTTCTAATATTTATATCATAGGTGATAATGACGGTAATAAAATCAACCTGCAAGGTAGTAACATAAAGGCTGCTCACAAAGATTAAAACAGTTCGACTCTGTTGACTTGTTGCGAGGAGTTTTATGGGTGTTCGGAATTAATGAGGTTCTGGAGAAGCCAAGATCGTTAGTATTGTAACAGTCAATGAGGTTAACATTGTTAAGGCTATGAAATAAGTATTTAAAGGCTGTCATAAACGATTTAGCCCAACTGCTTTGTGGCCCACGCTGCTATTGCTGTAAGTTATAATAACTCACAGTAATCGTTAAATCATAAAAACAAGTCAACATTCCATACAAGCTGAAGAAAGCTAAAATGAACAATAAGTCTCCAGAAGGGGATTTCAAGAAAGTAATCTGAAAATAGAATCCCTTCATTTGATGAAGTAACAGAACTTACGCAAGGCTTCTGTCACCATTTTCTCCATCAATATTACCACATCATTATTTCCACGAAAATAATTATACACATATAAGTAGGTCAAGGGTTTCCAAACTTTCTCTCTTATGGAACAGTTTCAGAATCTTGCTACTTTGATGGAACACCTTCTTTATTTTGAAAGTTAATAAAATTAATAATTTCTTAAAAATGAGAAAAGCTTGTTTTATTCACTGATTACTTAAATTTAAAATCATAATTAACAACATAGGTATCACAAAAAGCAAAAAAAATAGGGAAACATGTCGGAAAGGAACCCAAGGTTATTGACAGTTTTTCAAAGAACATTTATTCTCTTTCCGCGGAACATCAGTGTTCCAAGGATCCCAGTTTGGGAAACCTTGTATTAGGGAATGTCACGGTAATAACTTCTTACGGCTGTCACAGTCTAGTAACGGATACAGTCGTCATTATTCAGAATAATGTTAGGTTATTTGATATCAAAACACGTTCCTGACCAAAATGAGTATTTCGTATTTCGACTTCTAATATATGGCAATAACAGGTGATACAGAACTGCTACCGCATCGTGTTGTATCAAAACTGACGTGAAATTCTTCCATACAAACATTAAAAGTAATATTAACACCAAAAATGAAAGCACAGACAAACAGCTACATATTCATATTATGTCTGTCAAGCCTAATGACCATACATAAATACACAAGTCATTATTACGACTTGTTTTGGCACAAGACAACTGGCACCACTTCACGTTCAAAGAGAAGAAAAATCTGAACGCATAATCAGTTCCAGTTTGTACATAAACAACTGAATGGGTTGGGTTTTTAATGTCACCTATTTATGCTTTTTCTTGCACCCTTGTCAATCTCCGTAGTTGTATGATCCGCTTTACTTCTTTTGGTACCATACTTTCAATGATGACAGTCTTAGGAAGTTCGAGAAGCATGAGCCATCTTTCGGCACGACGCCAAACTACTCGCTGTGTCTCAGACGTTGCAGTTCTCAGGTCTCCCAGTAGGTGGCAGCGCCATGGAATGTATCAAAACACAAACTAACCTCGCGCAAAACATGTTCCTTAGCGCTCAGAGTGAGAGGATGACTTACTTGTTCACATGAACTATGAATGAAAAGCTAGCTTACGTTGGAATCTCTCACACCATTTAAATGGATTTGCTTCAGTCTATTTTGTTGATTACAGGAAAATGATCAGTGGGCCATTCTGATACACAACCGAGTACCGCTATTATTATGTAAAAAACATCTTTGTAGAATGAAGGTAAGTGAGAGTTTAATGTCACGTCTACGACAAGTTCGTAAAGAGATGGGAGCATAGGCTCGGTCTGCGAAAGGAAATATGTAGTGTACCGGTACTTTTCAATGGAGCCATTTGCGTTCGTAACTTTAGGGAAACCATGGAATATCTAAATCTGGGTTGGGAGTCCAAGATTTACGTCGTCTCCTTCCTAATGATAGCCCGTTGTCTTCCCATTATGTACCTTGCATGGTACAATGTTTACTTCTAGAAAAATTAATTTGCTGGTTATTAGATTATAGTTTGTGACATAACTGAGATGTGAATCAGAATGCAGAATGGTTTTTAAGGCTGCAACGAGATACCATTAGTACTAGTATGTTGACAACTGCAGCTGTAACAAAAGACAGCTACCGAGAAAGAACCGTAGAAGCTTCCCTTACAAATGGTGCAAGGACAGAACTGTTCAACTGTTTTCGTCTTTTATTGAGAACGAGCTATTCTGTACACGATTAATTGTACTTTTAGTATTCATTTTTTGAAATACACTACATAATCTATGAACTGAGGAAATAACTTTACAAAAGAGAGATTTTGTAAGAATATAAATCATAGTATACGTTGCTCTACACCAGTGTTAATGAACCCCAGTGTTACGACAATCATGTGAGGCGTGTCGCGAAAGGGTATCCCTTAATTTTTCCAATCCTTTTTAAATTTTGCACTCACAGTTAAATATTTTCTATTTGGTTGGATTTACTCCGGAAAAGAATTCCATCTCAATAGTATGACATTAACCCGCACTTACTAGAGCACCAAATTTTAATACTCTAAATTTTATGTTCCGTAGGTTTTAGTTAGTGTAAAAGTTATTGACGATCGCATAAACCTAAAATTAAATACCATTTTGCTTTCCAGAACGGGTTAAGTATTTTTGATAATATTGTCTCTTCATTGATTCCTTCTTGCAAACCGGATACAGTCTACGATGTTGTACACAGTACAAATTTCTTTTGCCCCTCATCTAGGGTCAATAGTTTGTCAAAATTTTACATTAATTAAACACGCGTTTCACTAGAGTTACAAACAGCTTTTAACTTCTTACCTATACTTTTTGCGTCCAAATGTGTAGTGCTGCTTATCCACGTTGAAAGGCATCTGTGAATAAAACTAGTGTCCATAACCTGCAGGTAATATCTGCTCTTGCTTGACACGAAGTCGTCTACCGTATCTTCTGAAATGAATCTGGAGCTGCATATTAACGAACTAAGACCAATAACAAATGGTAACCTGAATATTATTATACTTACCATATAATGGTACATCCAATTATCCAGAAAAAGGAATATATCTTTTTTCCATCAGTAGATTTTATCTCTCCATATTCGCTGCCATTTTCATTTGGTTTGTACGTCTACTTCACTATCAGAGAGTGAGTGATAAGTGTGGTAAGAGATACAACAAACGCTGCAAATGAAGATTAAGTTTCCTTATAGCTGCTTTTGAAATCTTGTAATTTATCCTTTCGTATGATTTTAGATCTTTTAAGAAGCGGAGAACCCGATGAAGACATTTTACAGCTCCACTACACTGAAGCCACGGATTGACACAAAAACTTAAAAGTGAAACGACAGATATCTCTCAATTAATTTTTATTTTCAACGGATAATTCAAGCTGTGATCTTAGGAGGAACATTTTAAAGCAATTAATTGTTCTTGCTGTATGTCTTTCATTGCTCCAGGAGGGTATACTTTTAGCTTTTTCCAAAGTGTCCCCCTCCCTCAAATATTATGACTATTATATGAGCTCACAGTACCTCAGCTCTCTCTCTTCGTTTATCTAAGTTACTTTCATAGGTGTTTGACATCTCCTTCGTTTCTGATTCATTAAAAAAGGATTACACATTCTTCTGGCCAGTGAAAAATTACTGCCGATGCTACTTTTCCAGTTTACTCTCAAATGTTGAAGAATGTGCATGTCAGGACCGCTTGCTACGCCAAGTACTTTACATTTTCAGATACAGTTTTTAAAATGAGTTCATATATGTGATGACGGCATGGGAAATACAACAACCCCCGGTCCAATATGCATTCATGAAATAATAATTAAATCAAGACCCAAAGCTGCCGGCAGACGTTGATATACACCAACAGGGACAGTTGAAACTGGGTGCCCCGACCGGGACGCGAACCGGGGATCTCTTGCTTACTTGGCAGAAGCTCTATCCATCTTTTTTTCCCATTTTGTTCGGTATTGTTCGTTGCGTTTGGTCTGGGCGGACGTCACAAGGCATCCGTTCAAGTTGGTCGTTGATTCCTTTACTCAGTTTTTTTTATTACAGATGGCGAGCAGCCCTCTGACCGAACACGCTGAGCTACCGTACCGGCGTCCATCTGAGCCACAGAGGGCACAGAGGATAGTGCGACTGCAGGGATTTATCCCTTGTACGCTCCCCGTGAGACCCACATTCCCAACGTATTGTCCACACTTTACATTCGTAGTGCCCCTTCCCATTATACTCATTAGTCGTGGCAGACAATCTTACCGAGTTCCGTAAGAGTTCGGGCAATGCGTGTGCATCCGCGCAGAAGAAGGTTAGTGACCGGTTAGCCTTAGCTATATGAAGATGGTACCTGTTCATTCTGAATAACAGATACCATGTTCATATATTTAAGGCTAACCGACCATTGACCTTCTTCTGTGCGGATACACACGCATTGCCCGAACCCTTACGGGAGTCGGTAAGATTGTCTGCGCGAGTAATGAGTGTAATGGGCAGTGGCACTACGAATGTAAAGTGTGGACATTAAGTTGGGAATGTGGGTCTCACGGGGAGCGTGCAAGGGATAAATCCTTGCAGTCGCACTATCGTTTCTGCCGCCGGTGGCTGAGATCGATAAAGCGTATGCCATGTAAGCAGGAGATACCGGGTTCGATTCCCGATCGGGGCACATATTTTCAACTGTCCACGTCGGTGTATATCAACGCCTATCATCTGCTTAGGGTCTTGATTTAATTATCATTTCATTCTAGAGAGCTTCACGGTCACCGATGGTATCTGTTCTTTTGGACATGTCCGAAAGAACAGATACCATCTTCATATAAGATGCATTCAAGGAAGATGCATGCACATGAAGATGGCTAGTGTTTGAGGCAGATGAGTCGTTGCAGAAGATTTGTACACTGTCTTCAGTACCTCATTACGTTAATGCATTCCAAACAGCAATGAGCTGTTGACTATCACCAAACGTAACAATAGTTGGAAATCTGTCTTCTTTTGCATACCTAACGTTTAATGCTGGCAACAGCTAACTATCCCAATGAACCATCAGAACTACAGGGATATCATTTTCGAAAGCTGATTTTATTGTTTCAGACCATTCTCTTCTCTTCTTCTAACTGGTTCTATGACGAGAAGATACAGAGCAGTACTGTGATCAAGTGCTCTTCTGTCGCCTGAAGAATATATATAGAATCCGTTACAGTCAGGTGGTCTCTATCCAAGGCAGCCGATAGTTTTTCAGTAACAAATCTTCGGTATCTCGTCGTGCAGCATTCTCCAAAGAACTAGTTTCATAAGTACATTCTAAAATTTCACTGTCACCAACATCATTTTCATCTGATCTTGAAAATGCCTTATCTGACTCTCCAAATGGTGAAGAAGGAAGTACAGCAGAAGATGCAGAAGTATATGCAGTGCTCTTTTGTTTCTCTTGCCTCTGCTCTTCTGCCAGTTTTCTCTGCCTCACCCTTTCTTCTTTGTTCGCAAGTATTCGCTCTACCTCTGCAAACCAGCCTTTACATCCTGGCTCTGTATGTCGAAGTAAAAACTACCTGTCTTCTTCCTAATTGTGTTTGTAGAGCATTCGCATGTGGGATATCAAATAAACTGGCCAGATGATTTATAAACTTCCCGTCAGCGCTCTTAAATACAATTTGACACTTTTCTGGGTTTATTTACTTTTCTTTCACTACGAATTCAAGCTAATAAGTTTTTATGAACATTGCTGAATATCTCTTGTCGAAATTCTTTATTTCGACGAAAATAAAATGCATTCGCGAACACAACCTTAGCACTTTTACTAACGGTTAATTTTGCTTCCCACATGTCATAAAATAAAACTTTCATCATTTGTCTGTTTGATGGTAATTTATTTCCACTTATTTGCTTTTTATGCCAATGGCCTTGCCGCAGTGGAAACACCAGTTCCGTCAGATCGCCGAAAGTAAGCGTTGTCCGGCATGGCTAGCACTTCGATGGATAACAGTCTGGTCTACAGAGCGCTGTTGGCAGGTGGGATGCACCCAGCCCTTGTGACGCCAACTGAGGAGCTACTTGACTTAGAAGTAGAGGTTCCGGTGACGAAAACTGACAACGGCCGGGAGCGGTGTGCTGACCACATACACTTCCACATCCGAATTCAACAACGCCTGTAGTCTGACGATGATACAGTGGTCGGTCAGTGCCATTGAGGTCATCCGAGTTTTCGGACGGACCAGAATATTTGGTTTCCATATCTCACATTAAAAACACACGGTCCTTGGCTCTGTGTATGTGATTTGCCTATTTACATTACGACTGAAAATTGTGTGCGACACGATCGATAACAAATAATTTGATAACAAACTCAAGTGCACATACTGCTACGCAGAGATGACGTCAGCGCGTCATTGCGAAAAATGTGGAAAGCCATATTCCTCCAGCGAGTTCGCGCTCCTAGTCGATGCGGTTGTAGTGCTTCGACCGCAACAAAATTTTCTGTAGACTTGTTTCAGAGTTATTGAAACAATACGCGAGGGTGAGCACTCAAAAATATTGAGGCTGAAAAGTAAGAGACACCGTAGTAAGGAAGTCGGTTGAAAACGAGACACTTGGAAAAAGAATAAGTAAACTACAACTTCCTGGCATATTAAAACTGTATGCCGGACCGAGACTCGAACTCGGGACCTTTCCCTTTCGCGGGCAAGTGCTCTACCAACTGAGCTCCCAAAGCACGACTCGCGCCCCCTCCTCACAGCTTTACTTCTGCCAGTACCTCTAGTACCCCGAGTTAGAGTACCCCGAGTTCGAGTCTCGGTCCGGCACACAGTTTTAATCTGCCGGGATGTTTCATATCAGCGCACACTCCGCTGCAGAGTGAAATTCTCATTCAGTAAGTGCACTGTTCATTGTTTCAAAAGCAATCACCACAACTGTTAAAAAAATTATCCCACTCTGAGACAAGACGCTCTATGACTTCATAGAACAGTGTTTGTGGTTGCCAATGGAGCCGTCTTAATATCCACGCGTGTACTTCTTGGTGGGAACCAAAGAGTCGGCCACAAATGGAAACATGGAAAAGTCACATGGGGAGAAACAGAGAAACTTCTGCAGTGCAGTCGTAGGCCCACAAACACTATTTCGACTACGCTATATCGACAACGCTGCAGAAGTTTCAATGGGAACCCCATATACATTCCCCATGTAGTCCCGATCCCTCCCTATGCGATTTACGTATTTTAGGAGCCCTGTAGAAAGACATTCGGTCCGTCGATTTGCTTCGGACGAAATGGTTCCATAGTGAGGCGACCCATCCCGATAATAGTGGTGATGACGTCTACACGGACTGCGTACTCAGTCGCATGGTATAACATGGATAATTGCAAGCCTTTCTGTCTTCAGTAGCACACAGTAAGGCTGGTGCATTCTGTATACGATAAGACATTGTACTACAAATTAATTAATATTCCTAAAATTTCTTCTTTCGATGATATGAATGAAGATGTTAATCGGCGTGACCGCACGACGTACAAAAATTTCTTCGTAATTAATTTATATCTTCATTAATGTAAAGTGGATTCCCATTTCTGCAGAATAGTTTAGTCAGCCTAGCTGAGAAGGAACCGTCTTTTAAATTTCAATTAAATCGTCACCGTCGTGTTTCTTTCTGCTTTTTCCGTTTCAGTAGAACAACGAGGTATCGCATGGTAAAATCTCTTTCAGCCATAGATACTGTTTGACAGCCAGGCATAGTAGCTCGAAATACGTGACTGTAAACGATTTAACTCTTAAAATGTCGTTAATATCTTCAATGAACACATAACATTTGTCGCTCTTTAAAATTCGTAAAAGTTTACTGTCAAATGTACCTCCAGTCAGAAATGTTACTAAATAAACTTCACAATTCTACCGCTGGAAGCAAAGTTCTCGTAACCGTATTGTTCTAAGATTACTCTTGAATTACCATCAAGATGAAATCTACACTCAAGCAATAAAATCAAGTTATAAGCGTAGGTTTTAGCGGCCGTTGTCAAAGTCAATAAAATTTTTCTTGTTGCGTGTTAGGTCCGCCAGTTACGCAACACACCATTTTTCTCAGTCCCCAACATGTTTCGGCACCACTGTGGCATCATCAGTGGGTTTTCGTTTTTATTTATTCTGCAATGTAAACATTTTTGTTAAATGATTATAAAATTAAGTGCATTTTTAGTTCAAACAACAAATCGTTTCTTTTTGTAAATACTTTTACATTTGGTGTGCATGAATTTTCTGGATCACTTGTGTGTTAATTACTACATGTAGCTAGGTCGCTTGTCATTTTCAACCAAACGATGTTGAGATTTTTTTTTTCTTTGCTGGAAGTTAACCTATCTTCTAGATCTAGAATTTAATTCAGTTTTTCGCGATGTTTTCGCGCCTATATTCGTTTTTACTTACGTTTTCGTGTGGCAAGTACTTCCATTCTCCTCATAATGCTGAGGTGTTGTGATGCACATGTAAGTAATACAAGTATTTTTCAGAAATAACGTTGTAAAACACTTTTCACTTCACCAGAACACAGTGTGATTGTGGTTTGTTATGTGTCCCAGCCCAGTCATTGTTCATTTGTTCACCAGAGAGTTCGCGGCCAAATTTGAATTTTGTTTGTATTTTATCTTTGTGTGTGTGTGTGTGTGTGTGTGTGTGTGTGTGTGACGGTAATGTCAATAGTAAAATTCTACCTAGTTTTGACCACTGTTGCAAATGGCCTTGCTCTGGCTACCATACAGCAAAAACATCTTGAGGAAGGCTGTTTTCAGCAGTGGCCAAAACGTTGGAAAGTTTTACACATTCACAACGCAGCCGCATACCCCCCCACCCCCAACCAACCACTAAAAAAAAAAAAAAATGCTGACTGAGAATGAAACTAATGCGCTGTACTGTTCACAATTAGTCACTTTAGAGCAGTTAAGCTTTTCAGTACCTTAACTTTCGAAACCCCAATTCAGCCATTCCTTCACAAATTGGTAATAATTTCAATATAGGTTCTGATTTTCATCATATTTAAAAATTAACTGGCTCAATCATAACATCAAAGCAGCGTCCATTGATCAGCAGAAGATTAAAATGGGAGACCTACCCTTCCATCAGTTGCATCAGTCATTAGTAGTAGGGAACTGCCAGTTCTTATAGGAAAGTTGCTGACTTCAGCATATTGCTTTCTTATCTGTGGTCTCATATTACAGCTGATAAAATTCCACATGTTATATTTCGCTGCCAGCAGCATTGGCACGTCATTATCTCCCAGGTCATTCCAGGAATCATGACATCCAGCCATGTGTCCAGGCCAAGGAGGGGTGCTGAGGGGAGGAGAGAGCCCAATCCCATGCCCCCCCCACTCGCAGTGTCCCCGCAATTTGCATGAAGTACCACACAGTCCCGAGTGCCCCACTAAGGAGCCGCCAATGGCGTGCAATTTGAATGTTTGTTGTCATATGTACCCCCAATCTAACGCATAGCCAGCATAGCTGCTGCGTTCGCACTTTCGTGGGAGCGAGAATCGGCTGTAGTTTGCATACCTGTCATATAGCGCTGACTTCAGCATCCAGACACGAGCACCAACCCACCCCCATGATCTTGCAATATGAATGTTTGTCGTCAGCATGAAGCGCTCACCTGCAGCACCCCACACTCCCTGTGCGCATGCTATTATTTTGCAGACACCAGTTTTCGTATGTCCATAGCCACGCTGGCGACACGGATACTGCGAAGGCGCGAACGTGTCTCATTATGCTGGCACCATGATCAGCACTTTCATACAACTCTGGAAATTCGGACACCGTGCACCCACCCCAGTGCCCCCACATCACGTACCCCAGCTCAAAATTGACATAATCACCAATGGCGTGCAGCTGCACACTGATCTGCATGAATTGTATCAATATCTGGCAGCCAAAGTAGTGTATGCACTCCTGCTCATGCAATCAGTTTTCCACTTAGAAGAGCATATCTGAGTGCTTTTAGTGGCGTCAGTATTAGACCTTCATAAGAAGAGTCATGAACGATGTCTTAGTTGATTTCAGGGATTTTGCACTACAAACAATCATTTTCCGCAAAAGAAATAGTGTTTCATATGCTGAACAGTGATCGAAGTATATGATTACATCCAGTGCTCTTACGATGGAGTTGTCAGAGCTCCCTCAATGAGCTGGGTCTACGTGTCGCAAAATGGTTGACTGTGTATCATCGCTGGCACCGTACGGACTCAGCTAGCATTACAGGCAAGTCATGTGTCTTCGTGAAGCCCTTCAGGATACGGGCATTTTACCGGAATGTTATGTGTGCAATATTGAGAACGAGGGTTGTCCCTCAGTGCGTGTTGACAGAAGAGAAACAGTGACTTCTGAGCTAAGTGTGAAAATCTTGACACATTGGTGGTGCGATCGTCGTTCACATATGGTATAAATGTAATATTTCAGTAATGTGAAAATGCAGATGTGGACTCTGACCACATTCTACACTCCTGGAAATTGAAATAAGAACACCGTGAATTCATTGTCCCAGGAAGGGGAAACTTTATTGACACATTCCTGGGGTCAGATACATCACATGATCACACTGACAGAACCACAGGCACATAGACACAGGCAACAGAGCATGTACAATGTCGGCACTAGTACAGTGTATATCCACCTTTCGCAGCAATGCAGGCTGCTATTATCCCATGGAGACGATCGTAGAGATGCTGGATGTAGTCCTGTGGAACGGCTTACCATGCCATTTCCACCTGGCGCCTCAGTTGGACCAGCGTTCGTGCTCTACGTGCAGACCGCGTGAGACGACGCTTCATCCAGTCCCAAACATGCTCAATGGGGGACAGATCCGGAGATCTTGCTGGCCAGGGTAGTTGACTTACACCTTCTAGAGCACGTTGGGTGGCACGGGATACATGCGGACGTGCATTGTCCTGTTGGAACAGCAAGTTCCCTTGCCGGTCTAGGAATGGTAGAATGATGGGTTCGATGACGGTTTGGATGTACCGTGCACTATTCAGTGTCCCCTCGACGATCACCAGTGGTGTACGGCCAGTGTAGGAGATCGCTCCCCACACCATGATGCCGGGTGTTGGCCCTATGTGCCTCGGTCGTATGCAGTCCTGATTGTGGCGCTCACCTGCACGGCGCCAAACACGCATACGACCATCATTGGCACCAAGGCAGAAGCGACTCTCATCGCTGAAGACGACACGTCTCCATTCGTCCCTCCATTGACGCCTGTCGCGACACCACTGGAGGCGGGCTGCACGATGTTGGGGCGTGAGCGGAAGACGGCCTAACGGTGTGCGGGACCGTAGCCCAGCTTCATGGAGACGGTTGCGAATGGTCCTCGCCGATACCCCAGGAGCAACAGTGTCCCTAATTTGCTGGGAAGTGGCGGTGCGGTCCCCTACGGCACTGCGTAGGATCCTACGGTCTTGGCGTGCAGCCGTGCGTCGCTGCGCTCCGGTCCCAGGTCGACGGGCACGTGCACCTTCCGCCGACCACTGGCGACAACATCGATGTACTGTGGAGACCTCACGCCCCACGTGTTGAGCAATTCGGCGGTACGTCCACCCGGCCTCCCGCATGCCCACTATACGCCCTCGCTCAAAGTCCGTCAACTGCACATACGGTTCACGTCGACGCTGTCGCGGCATGCTACCAGAGTTAAAGACTGCGATGGAGCTCCGTATGCCACGGCAAACTGGCTGACACTGACGGCGGCGGTGCACAAATGCTGCGCAGCTAGCGCCATTCGACGGCCAACACCGCGGTTCCTGGTGTGTCCGCTGTGCCGTGCGTATGATCATTGCTTGTACAGCCCTCTCGCAGTGTCCGGAGCAAGTATGGTGGGTCTGACACACCGGTGTCAATGTGTTCTTTTTTCCATTTCCAGGAGTGTATTGGTTATGAACTGTAGATGAAAACTAAAGAAACTGCAAAAATATAGGAATTTAAGGAGATGGGACCTGAATAAACTGACTACACCAGAGGTTGTAGAGAGTTTCAGGGAGAGCATAAGGGAACAATTGACAGGAATGTGGGAAAGAAATACAGTAGATTAAGAATGGGTAGCTTTGAGGGATGAAGTAGTGAAGGCAGCAGACGATGAAGTAGGTAAAAAGATGAGGGCTAGTAAAAACCCTCGGGTAACAGAAGAAATATTGAATTTAATTGATGAAAGGAGAAAATATAAAAATGCAGTAAATGAAGCAGGCAAAAAGGAATATAGACGTCTCAAAAATGAGAGCGACAGGAAGTGCAAAATGGCTAACCAGGGATAGATAGAAGACAGATGTAAGGATGTAGAGGCTTGTCTCGCTAGGGGTAAGATAGATACTGCCTACAGGAAAATAAATGAGACCTTTGGTGAAAAGAGAACCACTTCTATGAACATCAAGAGCTCAGACGGAAATCCAGTTCTAAGCAAAGAAGGCAAAGCAGAAAGGTGGAAGGAATCAATAGAGGGCCTATACAAGGGCGATGTACTTCAGGACAATATTATGGAAATGGAAGAGAATGTAGATGAAGATGAAATGGGAGATACGATACTGCGTGAAGAGTTTGACAGAGCACTGAAAAACCTGAGTCGAAACAAGGCCCCAAGAGTGGACAACATTCCATTAAAACTATTGACAGCCTTGGAAGAGCCAGTCATGACAAAACTCTACCATCTGGTGAGCAAGATGTATGAGACAGGCGAAATACCCTCAGACTTCAAGAAGAATATAATAATTCCAATCCCAAAGAAAGCAGGTGTTGACAGATGTGAAAATTAGGGAACTATCAGTTTAATAAGTCACAGCTGCAAAATACTTACGCGAATTCTTTACAGGCGAATGGAAAAACTGGTAGAAGCTGACCTCGGGGAAGATCAGTTTGGGTTCCGTAGAAATATTGGAACACATGAGGCAATACTGACCTTACGACTTATCTTGGAAGCTAGATCAAGGAAAGGCAATTGTAGACTTAGAGAAAGCGTTTGACAATGTTGACTGGAATACTCTCTTTCAAATTCTAAAGGTGGCAGGGGTAAAATACAGGGAGCGAAAGGCTATTTACAATTTGTACAGAAACCAGATGGCAGTTATTAGAGTCGAGGGGCGTGAATGAGGAGCAGTGGTTGGGATGGAAGTGAGACAGGGTTGTAGCCTCTCCCCGATGTTGTACAATCTGCATATTGGGCAAGCAGTAAAGGAAACAAAAGAAAAATTCGGAGTAGGTATTAAAATCCATGGAGAAGAAATAAAAACTTTGAGGATCGCCGATGACATTGTAATTCTGTCAGAGACAGCAAAGGACTTGGAAGAGCAGTTGAACGGAATGGACAATGTTTTGAAAGGAGTGTATAAGATGAACATCAACAAAAGCAAAACGAGGATAATGGAATGTAGTCGAATTAAGCCGGGAGATGCTGAGGGAATTAGATTAGGAAATGAGACACTTAAAGGAGTAAAGGAGTTTTGCTATTTGGGTAGCAACATAACTGATGTTGGTCGAAGTAGAGAGGATATAAAATGTAGACTGGCAATGGCAAGGAAAGCGTTTCTGAAGAAGAGAAATTTGTTAACACCGAGTATAGATTTAAGTGTCAGGAAGTCGTTTCTGAAAGTATTTGCATGGAGTGTAGCCATGTATGGAAGTGAAACATGGACGATAAATAGTTTGAACAAGAAGAGAATAGAAGCTTTCGAAATGTGGTGCTACAGAAGAATGCTGAAGATTAGATAGGTAGATCTCGTAACTAATGATGAAGTATTGAATAGAATTAGGGAGAAGAGGAGTTTGTGGCACAACTTGACAAGAAGAAGGGACCGGTTGGTAGGACATGTCCTGAGGCATCAAGGGATCACAAGTTTAGCATTGGAGGGCATCGTGGAGGGTAATAATCGTAGAGGGAGACAAAGAGATGATTACACTAAGCAGATTCAGAAGGTTGTAGGTTGCAGCAAGTACTGGGAGATGAAGAAGCTTGCACAGGATGGAGTAGCATGGAGAGTGCATCAAACCAGTCTCAGGACTGAAGACCACAACAACAAAAATAAAACCTTGTTAATGAAAAATGAGATACTATGTTTCATTTTTGTGAAAAAAATAGATGTATGCAGTACATTCTGGAAGAATAAATAAATAAATCATACAAAACAGATTTGTTTTCAACACACACGCTTGTAGTTTTTGCAGTGTAAAATGTAGACTTTCCTGGCTCTGGCTTCAAGGCACTTGTCAGTCAAGCAGCGTGACGTTCAGTAAGCAGTCTGTTTTATTGTGGAAGTCTTTTCCGTTGTTACTGATATCGTTGTACTGTTGTACCATAACGCAGCAGTAGATTTTTAGTCAGATTCATTTTAGTGTGCTAGTCTTGTAGGATAAAGAGTTCCTATCCTTACCATTTATGGTATATTCTAAATTGTGTCGTATCTGTATGACCGGGCAAAGTGATAAGAGCTGTGACTCTTGATTTTATATTTTAAAGTGAATATTTATGCAGTAACTGACTCATAGTGCTGAATCATGTGTACGTTACTGGATGACAGATATTAATGAGGGGGTGACAGAAGATGAAAATGTGCTGCTGGTACCATAGAAGATCAACTATGTTTTAAAAAACTGAGCAACGTAGTAGTGACATTAGTTCTATCCACCACTTTTATTTCGTGTTCACTAAGAGACCTTTTTACGCTGTACTGTTTTGAATTTCGGTACGCATTGAGGCTTCACAGAGGATAGTTATTGCTTAAAGAGATAAATGGAAACACGGGCTGTGTGAAAAGAAATATGTTACACTTGATACATTAGCTCCCATGAAGTGTACAAAGCTTCTAATACATGTTCTAATCTTTTTAGAAACAAGACAAGCAAATGGAGTTATTGACGTGAATTCTTTAATTATATGCACAATAGTTAACACTAGACACGCCGGCCGCTGTGGTCGAGCGGTTCTAGACGCTTTAGTCGGGAACCGCGCTGCTGCTACAGTCGCAGGTATGAATCCTGCCTCGGGCATTGATGTGTGTGATGTCCTTAGGTTAGTTAGGTTTAATTACTTCTAAGTCTAGGGGACTGATGACCTCAAATGTTAAGTCCCACAGTGCTTGGAGCCTTTTGAAGTAGAAACGAATTTATGCAGTGAACAACAGAGTAAGATCACCAAGACGAGAGGCGGGAGTCAGGGACATAGTCCATTTGGCATAGTTTTACTTTCTTTAAAAGAAATAATTGAGACATCTTCAGACTTTTCGTTGTTGGAATCAATAATAGATGTAACAGCCTTCTGCAGACGATGAACAATTTAAACTGGCAGTAGCAACGTCTACCCTCATTCAATACACGACACTTATAACTGTGTAGCAGTAATTGTTCGTTAAACGAGGTTTGTTTTTATGTATGCAAAAGGAAAATATAAGCAAACAAATTAAGTCTTTGTCTCCGTGAGTAACGCTGAAGAATGTAGTGTTTTGTATAACTGGTTTGATAGAGCTAGTTACAGACTATTCACAACACCGTATGAAACAATAACATAGAATTAACGAAAGGATTTAAGGAAAACTTGAGGGACTCCAGAAAAATGTTTATTTCGGACGCACATCTGAGCAGCTGTGACGTTCGGCAGCCAGGCCACGTATCCCTTTGTCCGAGGGCATGGCCACTGGAGATGGTGTCTGCTGTCTGTTGTAATGAATATTCATTTGCAATCCAAACTGTGATTAGGTAAAACGAGATTTGTTGAGTTTTCCCTGTGATTGATTTGGTATCGAAACGCTATGGGAATAATTAATTACATCCTGCCACATCGTAAACTACCCATTAGTCAAAAATTCTACCACTGTTAAATCAATCCACGTGATTACTTTTCCGGAAGCCTTCTTTAGTGCCCGTCCTCTGAAAGGTCGGAAACTTTGTGTAGACCGGCTGGCCTAATAGTGAGCGCAATACCCTCATGAAGAGGAGAGCCAAGCCGTGCCATTCTTAAATGTATTACTTTCTGCATAAGCCTTCCGAAACGCTCCAGGAGCACGTGAGGCTCCAAATTAGTAGCTACTGCACACACTGCAATCACAGTGAGGTATCAGATACAAGTGACAGCTGACGTCTGATACCTGAAACCTGAAGTGAGTCGCATCACCCATGACACAACTTTTGGTGAAAGCCTTCCTAATCGTAGTTACTTCTGAATATGTAGGACTGACTATAAAACAATGTTCAAGGGTTCTATTACAGTTTACTAAGTATTGCGATGCCTTCTCTCTCTCCCTTGGGGCAGAGAAGGTGTGGTGCTAGATTTGTTACCAGTAGGTTCAATCGACTTGCGAGTATTATCGAGATACGTCGCACTCTTCGCAAAACAGTGTTAAAAAGAATGAAATACAGTATCTTTCACGTCATAAAGGTGTGAAGATGTAAACATAACAGTCAGCTGAGAAATCGCCAGCGCCCCCTACAATGCGACTT